>NC_137119.1:37497144-37877144 GCF_949357685.1 Gobio gobio | reverse complement strand
TTACAGACCTGCATAAGCCCAAAAGTGTGCTACACGGGACTAGTCTATGAAATATAAATAGAAACACTGCGGACTGTCCTGACATCCACTGCATGAACTTTAACGGTCCAGAAACTGGTGCTGGGTCAGTTAGGTTCCAGTTTTGGGGAGAGGTCAAAGTTCAAGGTTTAGAGTGCGATGCGAGTGCAAGGGTGTTTGAGACAAACAGGCAAGATGCCCCGGTTGATCTGGTGAAACTCCACCAACTGCAGCAGATCTGTGAACAGTGTGACGCCATCGTCCATAGTGTAGTACAGTCTGTCCCCCTGCTCCAGCTACACACACACACACAGAAAAACACACCATGATGAAAATGTCTCATACTTTTCTAGTGCACAGTGAGAAATAAAGACTCACGGGGATGATGAGGTAGTGTTTCGTCTTCAGTCTAAAGCACATGGACAACACAAAGCACTCTATGTGCAGCTGACTGTCACGCATCAAAAACATCCTGCAGAGAACGGAGGAAACCATATAAATACAACCTTACAGCGCAAAAGTACGCAAGCAAAGAAACCTCTTATGATTCTTACCCGTCCACCTGACCCTGCTCCTCCAATAGCCTTTGAGCTTCCTTACGAGACACGCCCCCATGGAACCACGGCTGAACCCGATGTACCGCTGTAGACACACACACACACACAGAAAGATTTTACTAATGAGAGATTCTTCTTTGTTGCTTATATGTTGTGTGATGTGGATGTTGACACGAGACTCACCGGAGAGCTGTGACGCGTGACCGTTTGTGGGTAAACTGTGCCGTAACGCTTCTCTCTTCTGAAGCACAAAAACACACCATTAGGGAAAAATGCAGTGATAGACTACATTCATTTAATTTTCAAGATTTATTGGAATTTAAATCATTAATTTGAATTCCAGCAAGGTTAAATAAATGTAAAATATTACAAGATTTTTTAAACTTTCTATTCTTTAAAGAATCCTTAAAATAATGTGTCAGAGTTTACACAAAAATATGAAGCAGCACAACTGTTTTCAACACTGATAATAATCAGACATTTTTCTTGAGCAGCAAATCATCATATCAGAATGATTTCTGAAGGATCATGTGACACTGAAGACTGGAGTGATGATGCTGAAAATACAGCTTTGATCACAGGAATATATTATATTTTAACATATTTTACAATAGAAAACAGCTATTTTAAATTGTAATAATATTTCACAATATTACTGTTTTTATTGTATTTTTGATCAAATAAATGCAGCCTTGGTGAGCATAAGAGACTTCTTTCATTATGCTCAGTGTATATATAGTACACCGATCAAGCATAACATTATGACCACTGATTATCTCTTCATCACGGCACCTGTTAGTGGGTGGGATGTATTAGGCAGCAAGTGAACATTTTGTCCTCAAGTTGATGTGTTAGAAGCAGGAAAAATGGGCAAGCGTAAGGATTTGAGCGAGTTTGACAAGGGCGACTGGGTCTGAGCATCTCCAAAACTGCAGCTCTTGTGGGGTGTTCCCACTGGGGTCTGCAGTGGTCAGTCTCTATCAAAAGTGCTCCAAGGAAGGAACAGTGGAGAACCGGCCACAGGGTCATGGGCGGCCAAGGCTCATTGATGCACGTGTGGAGCGAAGGCTGGCCCGTGTGGTCCGATCAAACAGACGAGCTACTGGAGCTCAAACTGCAGTCAGGGTGCCCATGCTGACCCCTGTCCACCGCCGAAAGCACCAACAGTGGCACGTGAGCATCAGAACTGGACCACGGAGCAATGGAAGAAGGTGGCCTGGTCTGATGAATCACGCTTTCTTTTACATCACGTGGATGGCCGGGTGTGTGTGCGTCGCTTACCTGGGGAACACATGGCACCAGGTGCACTATGGGAAGAAGGCAAGCCGGCGGAGGCTGTGATGCTTTGGGCAACGTTCTAATGGGAAACCTTGGGTCCTGCCATCCATGTGGATGTTACTTTGACACGTATCACCTACCTAAGCTGTTGCAGACCATGTACAGCCTTTCATGGAAGCGGTATTCCCTGGTGGCTGTGGCTCTTTCAGCAGATAATGCGCCTGACACAAAGCAAAAATGGTTCAGGAATGGTTTGAGGAGCACAACGAGTTTGAGGTGTTGACTTGGCCTCCAAATTCCCCCGATCTCAATCCAATCGAGCATCTGTGGGATCCGCTGAACAAACAAGTCCAATCCATGGAGGCCCCACTTCGCAACTTACAGGACTTAAAGGATCTGCTGCTAACATCTTGGTGCCAGATACCACAGCACACCTTTAGGGGTCTAGTGGAGAAGAGACGTGCACAGGGGGGGGCTTGAGCCCCTGCCCCTTTAATTGAGAAAGTGAAAGTGCCCTTTTTGATCGTACCGCAGTGCCCTCGCCAACGCGATGGCCCATTTCTACCGAGGGGGACACAGAATATATATATAAAAATAGAGAAATCAATGTTAAGTGGTCTCTTAATTTTTCCAGATTTGTATATATATATATATATATATATATATATATATATATATATATATATATATATATATATATATATATATATATATATATATATATATATATATATATATATATATATATATATATATATATATATATATATATATATATATATATATATATATATATATATATATATATATATATATATATGGATATATATATATATATAGTTCAGACTTTGTCACAGGAGAGAAAACTGTGCTCACATGAATATTATGCAAACTCTTGCTTATTATAATTGCATATCAACTGATCTGGGAAGCTTTTGCCTGAACATTACATTAGAGCAGGTGTTCACAGCATGTTTCAGCACTGTTACATGAATTCTGTTTACAAAATTGATTTTCATAGTTTCCCTCGAGCACATACACATACACACCCGCCAGTTGTGTCCTTCCTCCTGCTCTGCATTCTGGGCCTCGTGTGGATTCTGAATCACTCGTCCGCCGCTCTTCCCGGAAAAATCCATGGCAACCATCGACTCATCCCTGTCTGTAAACTGATGATTACACAGTGGAGGAAGACAACACGTGTGATGAAGATTTGAAGGGAAGATCAGTGAATAACTCACACAAAGCTAATTTCAGAATATAGCGCGCGAGTCGTATGCATTACTTTTAGGGCTACTTTTAAGCGTTTTTGGAGATTGAGAGAAGTTTACTGTACCTTGGAGTCTTTGTGAAGTCTGGCGCTGGACTGGGCGAGCTGGTAATTACACTGGAGCTGTTTCCCGTGCTAAAACACACCCACAAATGTCACTTTCATTGCAGGTTACAGATGGAACTATTCCAGTGTGCATTCTTAGCAAGTCTGTGTGTGTTCACTGTTCATGTACCTTAAACAATCTGAAGGCCGTGATCCAGCATGTGCGGCTCTGCTCACTGTCAGCACACATCAGCTTCAAGTCCTGACAGCGAAACCTGTCTTTTGAGGCCTAGCATACATACACACACATTTACATGTTCATTCTACATGAGGACATACCATAGACTTCTTTTGCTGTTATGTAGCTAAATAATCCAAACCCTAATTGAAAACCGTTTTGCGTTTTTTAAAAGCTTAAAGTGCCCCGTTATGCTTTTTCAGACATTACCTTTTATGTAGTGTGTGATTTGACATTTTGCAAATGTAAAAGGTCTGCAAAGTTTCAAAGATCATCCTGCAGATACATGGAGTTATTGTCTCTCAAAATAAAGAAACGATTCTGAATCGACTGAAACGAGTCTTCAGTAATTCCAGTCTAACTTCATGCATGAACCAATGTAGGTTTGTAACAGATTTGCATAAAGAAAGCCTATGGTTTTCATTGGCTGACCGTAAACAATGTCTATTTTGACCCTCAAACACTGTAGTTGTAGCTGAGACGGGAAGAGTTTGGTTTGTGTTGTCGACAGCGCTCCCAAAGCAAATCCACTTCCAAAGGATGAGGAATCACACTGGAATTTATACGGTAAAACCTACACCATCGTTAATGCACTGAGGACTATCCGGAGCTTGAAAAAAGAGCTGATGCTACAATGTATATTGTGAGAATATTAATGTGTTTTTTGACCTTGGATGCATGTAAACCTGTTGTAGGAGACGCCAAAACAAAATTAGGACCTTTAAAATACCATAATTGGGGCATTTTAAACAAATTTCTTTATTTATAAAAGTGGTTTAGCATGAATTAATAAATTAATAAATTAATTTAATGAATTTCCTAAAACTAAAACTATTAAATATAATTTACGTTAATTGAAACAAAGCTGAAATAAAATATAGATCTAATATAATATAAAATATTGCATCTAATATAATATATTAGATGAAAAACATACACAAAAAAACTAAATAAAATAAAATAAGCTTTAAGTTAAAATACTAAAAATCCTAAAAATAATAAAAGATAAAAATCTAATAAAATTATTTAAAGCTAAAAAAACGAATACATTTTTTTAAAATATAAAATGACAAAAACTTGATATGAATAAACACTCTAATACTATAGATGATTCTCTGTTCCTGTTGCTTACTTTAATGCAGAAGACGTGCGCTCCTGGTGCCCCGTAAAGTTTACGGCCATTGAAGACTGTAAACACATCCAGATCTTCCAGATCTCCGACAAACTGCAGGTGTCGAGGTTCCTGCAAACATACATATGCATCCAAATGTTATATGCATGTTTATGTGTGTATATACTGAAGTAAATTTTCAAACGGAGCACTGTGTTTGTGTACGGCACCTTTGATTGTCCTTTGTTGGAGCAGTACAGTCCAGACCGTCGTAAAACGAAATAGAGTTTCTTCCAGGATTTTTTCCCACCCTCTCTCACGTGGAGAAAGCCTTGAATCTCTGGACAGGAACCACTCTTCACCAAATTCTTCAAGAGAGACAGACATTTACTGGTTTTATGGAGGCAATAAAAAAAGCCATTTGTCGTTTTTAAAAGCTCTAGATCGTCATACCTGCACCAGCTCTGATGATGTTGTGCCTTTAGTGACATCAGTGCAATCAGAGATCATGTGCTCTGGCAAAAATAACTGCATAACAGGGGGAGAGAAACAAACACTTTTCAAAATGTCTACATTTTACAATCTTCACTCTGAAATATGTCACAATGTAGAAGATGGATTGTGATTGTATGTTCATTAAAATGGCATCATTCTAAAAGTTGAGTATTTTTAGACGAAGAAGAGGCTTCATACCACAGGTTTTTTGAAGAACTCGTACTTGGCGTAGTTTTTGCGGAAGATCAGCTTAGTGTCGCTCTCTACAGGCCAGGAGGACTGCACCTGCACCACAAGCTCATGGTCTTCCAGACAGCGCTCTGAAAAAACATTCACACAATGAAAGCTCCTACACACTCACAATAACACACAGCACTTATTTATGTCCATCAGTCACCTACAGCCCTTAAACAAGATAGTAAATAAACACGGACATAATTAAAGCTTTTAGTGTGAAGAAACAAATGGTTAATTTTTCAAATGAATCAATACATTTCTTAAATTGAATTAAAGCTAATTTAATTGAATTAAAACTAATTAACTATATATATATAAAAAGAAACAAATGGTTATTTTTTAATGAATACATTTCTTGAATTAAATTAAATTCAAATAAATTAAATTAAAAAGTATATAAATTATTAAGAAATGGTTCATTTTTAAAATTACATTATATTCAAACAAATTTTATAAAATATTAAGAAATGGTTAATTTTCCAAATGAATCAATACATTTCTTAAATTAAACTAACTTCAAACTAATTACATTCAATTAAAACTAATTTTATAAATTATTAAGAAATAAATGTTTTTTTTTAATTAATCGATACATTTCTGAAATAAATTGAAATTTAAACAAACAAATTTTATAAAATGTTTAGAAACAAATGGTTATTATTTGGTTATTAATGGTTATTAGTCAATATATTTCTTAAATTAAATTCAAACTAATTAAATTAAAAAAACTAATAAAATTAAGGAAAAAATATTCTTAAAATCATCAATACATTTTAATTTATCTAATTTAATTAAATTACAAAAAGTACATAAAATATTAAAAAATTAACTTTATTTTTTTTAAATTAGTCAATACTTTTCTTAAATTAAATTCCAACTAATTTTATAAAATTTTAATTTACAAATGGTGTCAATACATTCAATACATTTCTTAATTTCTTGATTTAGATTCAAATAAATTAAATAAAAAAATCTTTAAATTATTATTATTAAAGAAAATTATTATTACATTTTAAAATATTATTTAAAGTCTCTGGGTTTTGAAAAAAAAAAACCTAAAATCCACTAAACATTTTTGTGGATCTGATATTATAATTATTAAATTAAACTAATTATGACTAGTTTATTATTAAACTAATTTTTACCAATTAAACTGTCATACATAAACACCATCACAAAATGCAATTTCTGAAACCAAAGGTTCATCCAACCCAACACCTGTCAAAAGCATAACTAAAGCAATTATAAAAGCCTGTATAACACGTTGGTTGGGTTCATTTCAGTGCCATTTTCCACATAACAGCCCGTGGCCAGATTTCTCTCAGCAAAGAATCAGTCAATTTAAAAGCACAATTAGACTAGTCAGCTTTTTATGGACTTCAGAAACAAACAAGCTGGCATTTGAGATGGCATTTAGTGGATTTTGTCCAAACAATGAGCCATGAATGTGCAATGGGTGAATGTTGATTTATCAAAAGCTAAACACTAGAAGGTCACTTGTTCTGCAGTGAAAAATCAAGTGCATGCAAACAACGAACTGCATGCAAAGCAGCAACCCACTGTGTTTTACAATTCAAAAATTTGTAGGTGAATTATGCAATTTTACATTGCATTATGAAAGTATTTGTGTGATGGAATTATGGAAGATGACACTCTCAGGAGGGTAGTGGAAGTGTATCAGTGTGTCTTACCCAGGCCCAGAGCAGAATGATGTTCTATGAGGGCCCAGCTCTCCTCGTCCGTACAGTGGGCGCTCTGCGCGAGCATATGACAAACATCATGTGCTGTCGTCCCAGACGACACCAAGACGGAACGACTGTGTGAGGCGTCCCCAAAAACACGAACCACCTACGAATACACATACACAAGAACCTGATCATTAATCTGTCAGGAACTAAGATGCATCTGACATTCCATGTCTCAATTTGTTTAAGGTCATGAACTTTTTTGAGCGCCAAAGTATGTGATTGTGTTGTGTATTTTTAATGACACGTCTATGAACTCAATGATGTGTTGTTGTGTATGCATGCTTGTTTTTCCCCAGAGGATGGCGTGTCATTGCGCCTGTCACCTATTATAATTACTGCCACGGGCAACTGCCTGTCATTTGTGTCGCCCATTAAACCATCACTCCACGCTTACATGTGTGCTGCTGTCAGAGCCCAGAGATCCGGTCAGCACCGGGGAGTGCGTCGGACTGCAGAGCTCCGGAAACGGATTGGGAATCAAAGGTGCAGATGAGGCTCGAAATTCCCCATTTGATGGGACGCTAGAATCACAAGACCAGGGAGAATAATAATTAGAAAGCATCACGAACATGTCAACACATTTTATTTCCGTAACGACATGCATACCACTGAAACGGGACTTTCAACAAGAGGAAATGTAAAGCAGTACATTTGCTAAAATTGCTCAAAAAATGTAAAAAAAAAATCATAACAGGCATGCATGTCATCTTGCTTTCATGACGACTTCAAATTTAACTTGGAACGCTTATAAACTATTACAAAAGTTTAAAATAAAAACATTATTTATATTAAATGAAACTATTTGTGTAAAAAATAAATTCAATCAACAGAACAACATAAAATCAACCTGGAACTGTTTGAAACTGTTTAGGCTCTATTTCTACAGAATTAAATTTGCTGGTAATTTTATTTAGTTTAATTAGGGTCAATAAAGTCATTATTGATTTCATGTTGACTTTAAATTTAACTTGGAACTGCTTATACATTATTGTAATAGTTTAAAATAAAATAAAATAAAACAAAACCACAATAAGGCCAGTAATGCGTACTAAAACATTAGATCTTAAAGGGATAGTTCATCCAAAAATGAAAATTAGCCCATGATTTACTCACCCTCAGGTCATCCGAGGTGTATATGACATTCTTCTTTCAGACGTTATATTAAAAATGTTCTGGCTAATCCAAGCGTTATAATAGCAGTAATAGTTGCTCTGTTTTTGAAGTCCATAAAAAAATGCATCTGTCCGTCAAATAACTGCTCCACGCGGCTCCGGGGGGTTAATAAAGGCCTTCTGAAGCGAATCGATGCATTTGTTGTTTTTTCTATGGCTCTGCATCAGCCGTCCCCGCGCCATCACTTCCGGCGAATAAGGTCAAAATACATGCAAAATACCGGCGCGATCATAGATGTATACATAGATTCCTCATTAGTGCCTGCGTGGATCGGTCGAATGAGGCATCTACGTATATATATCTTTGATCCTGCTAGTATTTTGACCTTATTCGTCGGAAGTTATGGCGCTGGGAATACTAGATGACATTCGTCTGATAAGAGGTAAAAAAATAACATAAATACTGTTCGGTTTCTCACAGAAAGCGATCATTTCGTGTCTTAAAACATCAATGTGTCCCCACGAGCCGCATGGTTTAATAAAGATTCGTATGTCTATGTGTTTTTACTCTCATTGCTTTCATACTCTAAAATATCCCCATTGACATGCATTATACGACTATCACACTGCAACGGTTGGAGTTAAAAATCTTCATTTGTGTTCTACTGAAGAAACAAAGACACCTACATCTTGGATGCCCTGGGGGTAAGCAGATAAACATAAAAAAATTGTTTTTGGGTGAACTATCCCTTTAACTTTAAATTCAACTTGGAATGGTTTACAAACAATTGCTATAGTATATTTAGGCTATTTATTTTATAGTCTATTTAGTTAAAAAAATTGTTTTAAAGCTGCACTATGTAACTTTTCCGTCTGCTAGAGGTCGCCTGTTCAAAACAAAGGCGTAGTTTGATGACGCCACGTTTGAGCTCAGAATCCTGGGACATGTGGTCTTCACCTCACAGCCGGTGGGAAAAGAATCGGGATAGGACTCGGGCAGAAATCATGTTCATGGATGCGATTATTGACGTTACTGTAGTTTGAAGCAGAAGCAGGACCGAGTGTTGTGGAGCTGAGCAAGGCCGCTGGAGCGATTGTTAATGAGAAGAGCGGCTGGACTTTTATTATGACAGTCTTCGGCAGGACTTTTATTATGACACATTTCAGCTTTTCCGGTCATGAATATGAGGTAACGCAGCTCTGTTTATCATATTAGACACATCTGAGTGTGTTGAAAATAATGTTATGACGTTACTCTGTGTGTTTTCTCGGCGGCTGCTATGACACTTGTTCACACTGCAGTGAGAGTAAAGCGTTTCTGCAGAATAAAACTGGAAACCGAGAGTAACGCAGATATGACGCCATCGACAGGCGACTCCCTCACACGTCCCGGTTCCTTGGTTAAAATAGCAATTTCTCACGATTTACAAATAGATGGAAACATTTGGGATATTTGTAAGTACTCAACTGAATTTGTAAGTACTCAACTGAACAAAATATATAACACTGGCCCAGTGGTTTTTGGATATTTTACTGAAAAATGTTTACATAGTGCACCTTTAATTAATATTGAATAAAATAAATTATATGAAAAAGTAATTTATATTTAATAAAATAAAATGATTTATGTAAAATATATAATTAAAAAAAAATTATTATATCATTGCCATTTTTTATTTATTTTTTAATGTAGGTCAGTTTGTATTTTAAGCAAATTTTCCACCACAGCCAAAGAATACAATAAGCTCCAAGTGCCACGAGTACCTGTGGGTGTTTCTCATGGTCAGAGGGATCGATCGGGGCGTTGACATCTGAAGGTTTTGGGATGATGGAGAACATTTCACAGACACCGAATCTCTTCTGGACATCGTCTCAACCTTTGACCTCCTAAACACTTCCACCTCTGGCCTACAGCCTTCCACCTCCATCACTGCAGAGAGAAAGACACAACAAACAGAAGTGAAAAATGACTACAGGTGTGATTCATACACTCGACTATTGCTACTCTACACCAACCACGTGTCAAGACTCGCGACAACATTCAAAATTTGTTTTCCTAAGTACAGACGAAGTTTCCCTTCCCAAAATAGATCTTTACTCAACGCGACAGAACCTGATTTTCAGCCAAGAACAATAAGAGACCAATGACGTGTGCCGAATCTGTGTAAGAGAGTGTTTAAGTCACACCTTTCACAATTGTTTGTTATCCATCTTTTATTCACTGTTGCTAAAGGAGACAGAATTGTTGACTGTGTCTGATCACACAGGAACTTGTGAACCAGGAAGCTGGCAGTGAAATTCAACCATTCACCTCTTAAACCAGCACACACTCCACAATAAACAAATGCTTGTCAACACTTCTCCGCAAGTCTGTTTGTTAAAGCACAAA
Organism: Gobio gobio; assembly: GCF_949357685.1. Classification (NCBI taxonomy): domain Eukaryota; kingdom Metazoa; phylum Chordata; class Actinopteri; order Cypriniformes; family Gobionidae; genus Gobio; species Gobio gobio. The sequence goes on along the minus strand of NC_137119.1, from coordinate 37,866,646 downwards.
GTGCTCTGATGTAGAAAATCAACATGTTCTAATATTCATGCAACTACACAAAGAAATCACACACAATTGCTTTCTTTTCTGTCTCGAACACACTCAAACACTGTCTTGCACCTGTCAAATTAAAAGGGTGATGTCACTCTCGGGCAAATAAAGCTCCATTGTCCACGAACAAGGCTGCGGGCTCTACTTACATCATATGACAAAGAAGGTAAACCACACAGACCCCGTTTCATGCTCAAAGAGAAAAGAGCATTTGTGGATTTCTCTTAAACGTGCATCTTCAGAGAGGTTGCGTGTTGAACAAAGTCAAAGTGGCGCACAAACAAACACGTTGGAGAAATGAAAGTAAGGGCAAGCCGTTATGCATCTGTTGCTCCGTCCTTTGCATGACGCGCTGCCACACACAACTCTGGTTTATTCTGCTTTGAACTGTTGTTTTGTCCCCTAAACGAGGCTATAGTAGGACTATAATATAGTGTAATATATAGCATTGCTCAAACAATGAAATACTACTCGTAACACTTTATTTTACATTATCAGTGTTATGTTACATGTACTTACCATAGTAATAACAGTAAATTATGCATAATTACATGCAACTAACCCTCAACCAAACCCTAATCCTACCCTAACCCTATAGTAAGTACATGTAGTTAATCAATATTACTCAGTACTTAAATATATAATTACACTGTAACAATGACACTGTACAGTAAAGTGTAACCCTATACTCTTACTACTCAATAAAGCAGTTATTCCGTTTAACATCCCAGAAACAAACAATACTCAATATTCTAGAGCAGTTTCCCCCAACTTTTTCTTTCTCTTTAACTTACAGTAGCGCCCAAAAGAAAAATGGACATCTTCAACCTTTATTCAAATCATTCAAAATGTATATGCAGTCATTTATATGAATTAACATAATTTTGGGCCAGGCTGTCATACAAAGAAATTATGAACACTCTAAAAAATGCTGGGTTGTTTTAACCCAAACTTGGGTCAAATATGGACATACCCAACCGTTGGGTTGAAAAATGTTATTAAAAATTTAACCCAGCGACTGGGTTTATCCATATTTGAAAAAAATCATACATTTACTATAACGTAAACAGTTATTAATATTTCATAGATTCTTGCTGGGTTGTTTCAACCCAAATTTGGGTCAAATATGGACAAACCCAAACGTTGGGTTAAAAAATGTAATAAAAAAATTTGACCCAACGGCTGGGTTTGTCCATATTTGAAAAGAAGCATACATTTACTATAACGTAAAAAGTTATTAATATTTCATAGATTTTTGCTGGGTTGTTTCAACCCAAAGTTGGGTAAAATATGGACAAACCCAAAAGTTGGGTTAAAAAATGTAATTTAAAAATTTAACCAACGGCTGGGTTTATTCATATTTGAAAAAAACATACATTTACTACAACGTAAACAGTTATTAATATTTCATAGGTTCTTGCTAAAACCTTTTAGCTGTGGTTTAAATTTGTCAGATAAATACCGTAACCAAGTTTAGAGTTTTGTTAATCCCTCATATTTACAATATTTCCCTCATATTTTGATGGTTTCATCAAACTTAAAAACAAATCCCCAAACCAATCCTCTCAGGATATTATTCAACATTATCATTAATATTAGGCTATTAAACTCACTAATATTAATCTTTAGAAAATACCTATTAGCACTATATTATGTCATAAACTCATGTGAACAAATTGCACACACTGTATCTTTTTTTTTATTTAAGTAATCATTAAAAATAATGACATTGATGACAATGAGTAATTTGAACCTGTTCTGTGTTTCCTTTATTCTTTCCACTGTACAGTCAATGGTCAAAAACAGTAGTTTTTGTGAACATTTATGAAATTCGCACTAAATAAAAAATACCATGTTATTCCCATGCACCCTGGAGTACCGTATTACGTAAATTGGACCAGATTTTGGCATTGAAATGACAGTGATATCATGGTAGGATTATACCGTTTTTTTCTGTTATAATACGTGAAGCGTATTAGGCTATATCAGTTGTGTAATCAGCACTCATGAAGCAAATCATATTTCTTCTCACTAAACTTTTAATATACAATTAGGACATCACGTATTTATGAACAGCTCAGTGTCGCAGTTTAGATCAGAGATTTGTACGGTTAACAGTTTCTGTTTTGATGTTGACATGCAGAGCCACTGAGTTAAAGTCATACAGTGTAATAAAAACAGTGTAAAAGACTCACCTACATGTACACTGTCGACTTGTTGTTGAACTCTGGTATCGGTAAAGTGCGACACACGCAGGGGTTAGTGTGTGTAGAGCGTGTCATCCAGTCCAGCCGGCATGAGTAACATCCTCTTTACTCCAGTCGAGTTTCGTTTGAAAACACCTCACCTCGCTCGTGGGCGGAGCTCGTGAATGCACAGCTGCAGGAAGGGCAGGTAAAGTTCATGCCTACGCTTAACAGACAGACAGGTAAGTGATGAGGTCATGCTGGTCTTTCTACTACTCATGTGTAACTTGATTCTGCCATGTCCTTTTAGATTTTAAAAAAAGAGATAGGAGACGACAGTTCCAGAATGTCGTCGCATTAACAGTAGGCTATGCATTACAATCCGCGGAATTAGTAATTTGGTAGTTTGTTTTTGTATTTCTATGGGTCTTATTTTGCTCCTGATCTTCTAATAGTGCTAACAACTTGTACAAAATACACGTTCTTGGAAGATAATTATAATTCTTGTAATCAAGTTTTTGTACCCGAACTCTAATATAGCCTAAATAACACCAACTTTGCTGTTGATGGCAAACTTTGTAGAATATATAGGCCTAATTCCATATAATAACTCATAAACTGTTACAGAATGTTTAAATTACTTTTGATATAATTCTTATTACTATTTAGGCTTTATCCTCCGTGTCATAATGTAAAATACTACAAATATTCGACTTAATTTTATTTTGACAGTTTTGTAGATTAATTGAATAACTGATAACAGAAAAATCTGAATCCCAGTAAAAGATAATCATCTGAAAGGAATTTTTTATATCATAATAGAAATCACTCAACTAACCTAGAGGTTTTAATGAAAGTGAAGATGCCTGAAATGTACATCTAATTCATGAAAATATTAAATAATAGACCTGTTAATTACAATAAGTATTAGGCTACATTTAAAAACAATAACACCAGTAACAGCATGCCACTTGGAGCCTTCTGTGTCAAATATGGCTGGGTCATCTTACCCCTAGAGTCTTGTATCTTTTTTCTTCAAAATAAAAGCTATTACATTTACTCCACAAAGCCAAAAAACATTGTGTCCACAAATCCTTCATTAACAAATAGACACAAAAACTTTATTCAACATAATACAATGTCATATATCACTATTTTCGATAGACACAAAATTAGATCAAAACAGACTAGTCAAGCACCAATGCCACCCCACCCCATTGCCCCTTATTTTGTTTTGGGCCACTGCCCCTCAAAATGTCTGTGCACGGCCCTGTGACAGGGGCTAGTCAGTGATTTTATTGCCGTCCGAATCCAGAATGTCAGTGTTTTTCTCCCACCACCCGCCTAAAAACACCAAGGTGGTGTGGTAATTCAATTGCCGTCCGAATCCACATCTCTGAGTTGTCAAGAATGGGTGCGTCTCAATCAGCTCCTGGTTCAGTAGTCAGGGCACTGATCAGGACATAAGTCAATGGGCTGACTCCCTGATCAGTGGCCCGCGGGTCTTGATTCAGTATCAATTCATATGTATTGCCTACTGTACATATAAGGAAAATAAATATGCCTTAGCACTATTTTAAACGTATTTTGGGTTAAATTATAGGCTATGTGCTCGGATTCATTAATATTCACTTGTTTGTGCATATAAGTATCATTAAAAAATATTAGAATCTAAGTTATTAACGTTTTAAAATGTCACATTTAAAGAAATCAAGGGTTTGATCATATCTAAATATGTATTAAAAATAAGTAAGCAGTTATGATCTGCAATACTTTTTTGAGCAACTAGATTAGACATGTATATTGATTAAAGAGCCATACAGGCACCTGGTGGATAATGGCTTTACAAATGAAAATGATTATTTTGTCTAGCCACAAAATAACTCTAATTTGCCTCTTTGAATTCTCTATTTTAACCTTAATTACTATTCTAATTGTAATATAAATAATACTTTAAGTGGTGATTAATTAACAAAGATTATTGCACAAATAGTAGGCTATTTAGTACCAAAAGATCTTCTCAAAATATTCAATAAATATTATTGAACTAAAATATAGAACATTTATTTAATTGAAAAATAGTTAAGGTGTATGGTCACATTTGACCATCAATATGTATGAGTGTGAGCAAATTAGGGAAACCTGAGGGCTAAATACAAGAAAAACATTAACATTAATGTTAACAATGTTGCATCTCCATCACTCTCCATAATAAAATGATACAGTAAATATGGTTGACGTAATAATCAATGCAAACTATGCTGTACTGTTTACCAAAACTTGCTGCAAACACCTGTCTAGTGAAGCTGTTGTGTATCCACTTAAGCCATTCAAATGTATTGACACAGCGCTAGAAGTATTGAGAGCTCCATGAAAGCGTGTGTGTCTCACGCCAAATGCGTGACAGTTGTCATGCAACCCTATCACTGAAAATGTACTGTTTATCCTGTTTGAGCACTGCAGAGCACCGTACGGTGGATGCATTTTAAAGATCTAGGGGGCTGTGTCCGAATGGATTGAAATGTGTAAATCTTGAAGCCGCAATTTGTTTTTCGATTCATTATTTTTCCCCCCCTGCAAATAAGAAAATTTTATTTAAATGAAAAAATAAATGTAAAATTTTTTGTTTTATCGTAAATACATTCTTACCTGTAAATCTGTACATCATGGGCTCTTTGTAAATATATCATAGGGCAATGAATCTATCCGTTATACATAAAAATGTACCATGGTAACCATATTTTCCAGCAAAATACCATCCTACTACAGCTATTACTATTAATTTAATACAGGATCTCCTTTAAACAATTTAAGAAGTCTTTAAAATCTGCCTATCCATTTAGACGATTGATACCATGCACAATTTTAATATTTTACTTTATTTTGATGGAAACCAACTATTTTTTAACATTAATAACATGCAAATGCAAATCAGCATATTAGAATGATTTCTGGAATAACAATGCTGAAAATTCAGCTTCACATCACAAAAATGTTTTTTAATATATTCAAATAGAAAACAGTTGTTTGTTGAATTGTAATATTTCACAATATTCTCCTGGGACCCAGAATTTTTTTTTTTTTCATGTCATTACATTGTTTAGAGCATAAGAAACAAATAAAAAAAAAAATAAAAAAAACATTTTTGAAAAATTATATTTTATTCATATGTTATATGTCCTCTTTAGTTGACACCAGGACTCGGTTGTTTAAAAAAATAAAATGACATGAAATTGCATGTATTGGCAAAAACAATGGGATTTATTTTAAAAACACCAATCAATTTTTAGGTTTCAGTTTTTTTTTTTAAACAAACTTTGTTTAAAGATTATTCTGAACTATGTTATGAAAGATAAAATGAAATGCATTGATATAACATTTTACTTTATGCAATATGTGGGTAAAATGGCCATACTTAGATCTTCCCATTCAATACAATGTATCTATACACTGCATCTAATTTGCATATTAATGTGTTCTTAGTGTAATACTGGGAGTAATAATTGGCAACATTTTCATAATAATATCTAATATTTCACAGGAATATTGATATGTAATTTCTTTCCCTATTCACTTATGTCTCCAGAATGCCTGACAAACATGATTTAAGTCCTGGTGTCGACTACAGTGGACATTTATGAAATCAATGCCCTGTTTTGTAACAGAAAGTCATATTTTGATTAGAAACGCATAACATTTTCCTGAGATGTTGATCTATAACAAACATTTAGAAAATTAATCAGATTTAAATTATAAATAAAAAATATTATCATATTTCCATAAGAATGCTAAACATTAATGTAACAAGTTGTTGTCCTGGTGAAACCTCCAAACATTTGGTATCTCTGCAAAGCGCCGAATGTGCTCTGTATGTATGATGTCAGAGAAATTCACAAAAATATAATGTCCACTACAGTGGACGAAAGTCTCTTCCTGGGTCCCAGGAGGATATTACTGTTTTTCTGATCAAATTTGTGGTGGGCGTAAGAAAATTCTTCCAAAAACATAAATCTTAGACTCAATTTTAAACTACAAACTTAATTTCTTTCAAATAAAGTACAAATCTTACTGACCCCTAACTTTTGAATGGTAGTGTACCTTGCCATATATTTGAATTTCACTAAATACATTTTAATGTTGGAGGAACAATTAAACATTTAGCTAACCTTTAGCTTTGTTTGTAGTTAGCTTATATAAAGATTAAATCGATTAATGGCCACCATTTTTGAAGAATTTAGAAGAAACCTCTGACCTACAATACACAATTCAAGCAACCATTTCATTTGATCAACTCTAGATTAATCTTTGAGGAAAAACTTTACAAACACTGAATTACTCTCGCATCAAGATTCTCCAGGATGCACGAAATGAACACGACGAAACACGTAATATATGATGTTTTTAATTCAAATCAAATCCAACAATTTGGTGGTAGGGGGAATGTTCAGCAGTCTGTGATTGTGCTCGGGGTTTGTGTGGCGGCTGGAAACAGGTAGTGTACAGTAGGAAACCAGAGATCTGCCCACAACTCCACTACCCACATTCGGACACATTCACAAATTAAAACATGGACCTGAAGAGCCGAAAATAAAACAGCCTGATTTTCAAATGACTCCAAAAGAACGATCAAGGGCGGTGGTGGGGGAATCTGAGCGAATCGATCCTCACCTGATACAGGTTACAATGCATTTTTTCCTAAAGATACAGGGCAGGTTTTTAATCTCAATGTAAAGCTCTATGTCTAAAGTGTACGTGTTGTATATCAGCAGGCCTGTAATACTGGCGGAGGAGAGGTTATTTGGTCATCGCAGTGAACGGTTCATTACCGACAACCTTGGTTCTTTCTTCGCCATGTGAAAACCACGCGTGGTGCAGTATGGAGCAAAACAACAAGTCGTATTACAGTTTGTGAGGTGGAACGAGAAGAGGAGATGTGTGTGTATAAAAGGCACGCCAGGGGTCATTCCCAAAACAAGCAAACAGACAGAAAAGCCTTCATACACACATGAAACGATACATTCTTGCTAACGTGCATACTAAAGATAAACGCTTCACTATGCACACACAGACACACACACACACACAAACACAGTCTGAATCAGCAATGCCCAAACCTAAACGAATGAGGGGGAGGACATGGGATACCGAGTTCAGTCAAAGTCTGGGTCAGTACTGTAGCTGTGTGTGACTCGCTCTCTCAAACACACACACACACACACACACACACACACACCTACCCATTCACACAACAACAAACACACGCACAGGTTTGGAGGCTGTAGACTAGCTCATTTCTGATTTTTCAACTGATTGGAGAGCCAGTCCAGCCCCTCGTAGAGCCCGTCTCCGCTGGTAGCGCAGGTGGCCTGGATGTACCAGTTACGATGACGGAGGGCGTGAAGGCCCAGTTTATCTGTAATCTCAGCTGCGTTCATGGCGTTGGGAAGGTCCTGTGATGGACAGGAGACAAATCCAATTAGAGATTCAAAGCCCACCACACAACATGCAAAAATCATGTAAAATCAACATGAAAGGGCATTCACAACCTATTTTACCTTTGCAATGTGACATTTTCAAATGAATTTTATCCTGCTAGAAGCTCTAAGATTGTGAAAAGCAGACCCCCAAGTATTTATATTTTTTTTAGTCTTTAAGAAGCCATTTAAGAAACCATATACACACACACACACATTACTAGGGGTGTAACGGTACACGTATTCGTACCGAACCGTTTCTGTACAGGGCTTCCGGTACGGTACACGTGTTTACGGTTCCGAATGCAATCTTTAACAGTCGGCTTGTTTTAAGAGCGGAACAGACTTCAATACGAGTTCCCACACGAACATATTAAGTATTCAGTCCATTTTATCACAAAATTCAAACGATAAATGCCGTTTTGACGCTTTTTAATGTGGCGTGACAGATCCAGTGTTAATTTTGACAGCAAATTTTGATTTAGTTTTAGTCATAGTCTTTTGACTAAAATGCCATTTAGTTTTAGTCATATGAATTGTTTTTAGTTTGTCTAGTTTTAGTCGACTAAATCTACAGTAGTTTTAGGTGGAATATGCTAATTTCTGAGCGTGACTTAAAGAGAATGACACATTTAATATTTTAAAAATTATTTTATTTTCAACACGGAAATGCCTGGAACTCAAGGAAGTGTTGTGACGCATGACACAAAAAATAAAAGACTTGACAGTAGGGGTGTAACGGTACACAAAACTGACGGTTCGGTACGTACCTCGGTTTTGAAATCACGGTTCGGTACAGCAGTTTTACAAAATTGCTTTTAATTTATTTTTTATATTTAACAGTGGTTTACTGAAGAAGAAAAAAAGTCTGCCCTTGAATGAATTAAATTATATCTAAAAGTGTATTGAAGATATTTCTGTAAATTATATAGGAAGCCCTTACTTGCACATTAATATTAAAAATTAACAAAATAGAGCCCAAACTATTAGCCTAAATTCAGTTGCTATTTATTTTTAGGTATAATAATCAACACTCAAATAACACTTTGTATGCAAACATGTACACTTCACATAAGGCAGTTTTTGCATTAACTTCTAAATCTAATTATAAAATAGTTTTTTTCTCCAATTCGTTGTTGAAATATAATAATTTATACACAGTGTCTGTCAGTCATTTTCTCTAGTGAAAAAAATTCTGTGGACACTGAATGACTGCCTGAGGTAAATGTGATGCTAATGTTACATGACATTGTTTAGTTTACAAGCAGTTATATTGACGTCTTTCCGCCGTTGAAACACTGATTTAGCGATTACACCACATATACACATGACATTAAGTTGTAATGTATCCTCAGCATAACTTCAGATGGTCATTCATGTTTATTCTTTAGTAAGAGATAATCGATCGCCTTCACAGATGATCGCGTCACGCTGCCGCTTGAAATGTGATCAGTGACCAGTCACGCCACATAGAGCGTCAAAACGGCATTTATCGTTTGAATTTCGTGATAAAATGGACTGAATACTTAATATGTTCGTGTGGGAACTCGGATTGAAGTGTGTTCCGCGCTTAAAACAAGCCGACTGTTAAAGATTACACCCAGAAACCGTTCAGTAACGTTACACGTGTGCACTGAACCTACTTATTTACTCGGGAGTCATTCAGTGACCACAGCTGTTAGTTTACTAGACTAGAGAAATGAACTCTTTCACTACATATATGCTATATATTAGCCTACATATATTTATTATATTCTACTTAACCTGTTAGTGATGTCTTGATTATTTAATGTTGTGTTTTGTGTACCGTTACACCCCTAATATATACACATATATAATATATAGGTATCCACAATTCAGCGCACAAATGTATTTGAAAATAATACAAAAGCAGCAAAAGGTGATGTCCAGCCAAGGAAAATTTACGACATCACCCTTTATTTAAATATTATTAAAAAATGTGTTTAAGATTTTGTAAACATATTGCATAGTTGTGCTTGGAGCCAGTTGTTTTATTTGTTATAATCATGTGGACTGTCAAACAAAGAAATTGTTATTATTAACCTCCTGCAAAAACAAGAGAGAGCCAACGAAATATTAATAACGGATTATGTTGTAGATGTTGTCCTGTGAGACTTGAGATAACTTGGTTCAGGTATTTATTTGACAAAAATTTAGAGCTTTGTTCTTCACTCATATTTAAAATATTGGTAATAATGTTTAATTGGTTAACTTTAGGTAACTACAGTAGCTAACATGAACGAACAATGAAAATATTTCTAAAGCATTTATTAATCTCATTTAATGTTAATCTCAACATTTAATAACGCATTATTAAAATAAAAAGTTGTATCTGTCAACATAAGTTAATAAACCTGAACTAACAATGAACAGTTTTTTTTTATTAATGTTAACAAAGATAAATAAGTGCTTGAACGAAATATTGCTCATTGCTAGTTAATGCATTAACTAACCCTAACTAATGGAACCTTATTGTACAGTGTTACCAAAGTAATAAAAAAATACTCATATTTTGATCGTTTAATCGAAATTGGAGGATCATTAAAAAAACAAATATCACTTTTGGCCACTACTGTATTTTCCAACCAGTAAGGATACAGTCATGGGAAATATAAATACTGTAAAAATATTCACATCAAAGCATATTCTAAATAGAACTTAGTAATTTGAATATCTCTTCATTTAAATGAGACAATAAATGACGATAAAAATGGAATAACTTTTGTATCATTCACTGAATAGGCTCTATTGAGATTGACCCTTATTGCACAGCCGAAAAATGGTCTCAAATTTATGCATGTTCAAAATTTCAGAGCATGTCCGCTTTTCTCCTATCACAAGATACACAGAAATAAAAATATTAGATGTCAGAACAAACAGACAAGCTAGTTCCAAAAGTGTTAAGGATGGTGTCAGCTGGCTGGTGCCATTTTTATGCGGCAAAACTTCAGAGCATCAGCTACTATTATGTGTATTTTTACCCATATTATTTAGCGAAAGTATTATTTAATGTGCTAATATATTTAATTGCGTTACACAAATGTGCACTGGGTTTCTGAGGGTTAACCTGTTTTTAATGTGGTCCGGCTCATATTTTCTCCATGTCTTTTTAAAGATGAGAATATCATGCAACCTGTCCATGTTGGCATCTGTCCAAATTGACAAGCTTTGAATTTGTCCAGTTGAATTTATGCCAAAATCATGTAGCGTCTGATTGCACACAGTGCTTTTGATGTCAACAATGAAAGGGAAGCTTTTCCTTCTCTCTTTTAAAGCAGACAAGTCAATTTATCTAACCACCATGACTATGCATGACAATATGGTTAGTTGCTTTTATTATTAGCTTTTAATATTGTTTCAAAGAGGCCTGGAGAGATGAGCAATACTGCAGATAAGTGATGCTCACCTGTTTGTTTGCAAAAACGAGAAGGACGGCATCACGCAACTCGTCTTCTGCTAACATTCTTGTCAACTCCTCCCTGGCTTCATTAACTCGTTCCCTGTCATTACTATCGACTACGAAGATCAGACCTGCCAACAGGAATATCAGGAAAATCATTACAATAATAATTGAATAATTGATGAACAGGATTTTTTAACATTGTAAAGTAAATTTTCACAGAAAAACACCCATTTTGGTTGTTTTTAGCTCTCATACCTTGAGTGTTCTGGAAGTAGTGCCTCCAAAGTGGCCTGATTTTGTCTTGGCCACCAACATCCCAAACCGTAAAACTGATATTCTTATACTCTACCGTTTCTACATTAAAACCTGCAGATGAAAAGAGGAGAAAATAACTGTAAAGCTTGAGCGTTACAGACACAACTTCAATGCGCATACAGAAACACAGCAGATAATGTGAATGTAGCAACGTTGAGATAAGAACAAAAGAGTTTTTATGCAACATGATGCACAAGTCAAGGTCAAACTGTGAGAAAAATGTGAGAAATCAGGACAGCAAACACTGCCAAAAACAACGAACAGATGTAAAAACAGATGACGTCTACAGCCGTACCGATAGTGGGAATGGTGGTAACTATTTCTCCCAGCTTGAGTTTGTACAGGATGGTGGTTTTACCGGCGGCATCAAGACCAACCATGAGGATTCTCATCTCCTTCTTCCCAAATAAACCCTTAAACAGGTTTGCAAAGACATTCCCCATGCTTTACACTGCAAAATTAAGAGTTGAACATTTTACAGTTAAAAAGAAGAGGTTATACAGCACATACGATACATAATGTACATGCATTTCAGTGCTTTGACTTTAATTAAAAATCTCCATTTCAAAACATCACCCTGTAATATTCATGCAATGTCTTAAAATATACATAACAGTAATACATTTTCATAAAAGTTAACAGGAAGAAAATATTGTCTGATGATATGACATAAGATATAGCTTTTTATTTTTTTAATGAATCAAAGTATACAAGGACAAACATCTGTCTTGGAAACTGGGATAGACTGTCTTCAAAGCAATTTTCAAAAACATAAAAATAAGTCTAATGTCATTAAAAACACTGTTTATTATAAAATATAAAGGCAAATTTTGTGAAATGTCTCAAGAAAATGGACAAACACCATCAGATGTGTATGGGACAGAGATTGTGGCTGACTGTCAAGCCGTCCATATTTAAACCAAAGGTTTATTAAGTTACTTTAAGACATAAAACTAAGATTAATTTAATAATATTAAAATACATCATAAATTGCAATACATTTGTAATGCGAGCGATAAGCCCTGTTATAATAGCAGTATAGCTAGCTTTGTCAACACTATTAACCATGAACAATTTTTATGATTTTACAGACAGTTTTAAGTTGTAATAATTAATATTTGAGGCGTGTTTTTTCTCAAACAAACAGATTTTATGGACCAATCATCTTTAGCAGATTAGCCGACTAGCTACACATAAAATAAGAGCAGCCAGCTGGTGCTTCAAATGACGGATTTTATCATTTAAAAACGGATTAATCAATGACTAATGAGCTTAACGTAAACGTCAATAAGTGAACATGTTTATCATGAAGACACCAAAGTAAAATCACCTCTAAACCGGGGCTTCTCGAGCTTTATGTCTCCACTGCTGTAGCGCACCGCTGTCACTGCAAAATGGCGTTTGTTGCAACTCAACGCACCGGCTAGACAGGTCCCGCCCACCACATAAAAGGGTCCAATCAGGTAAGGAGAACAATTCAAAATCCCGCCTTCTACAAGTGAGCTCCAATCAGAATGACCGATAGATCCGGTTGGATTTGGGAAACGAGGAAGTAAGAATTTCCGATCTATTGTAGTGACAGTACACGCCTTAGTTTACATTGTAATAGCATTAGTCTTCAAGCACAAAATAAATGTATGTACTGTATATAAAAGTATTGAGTATTTTCTTAAACGGTGTGTCTGCGTATATTTTAATATTGTCTATAACATTACAGTTAAACAGTGTTCATAACAATAACTATAAATACAACACATTTACAATGTACCTGTACAGTTGCGCCAAAATAACTGTATAATTTGACACATTAGGATTGAATTCAATCCAATCCAACACAAGTTAATACACAAATGCATAAGTGACAAATGAAGCAAGCATACAAATTAAATGAATGAGTATACAACTCCAGTTCTGTTTGTTTGTCACTTTTGCTAGAGTGCCAGTGTCGAGCAGGTGTCTGAATGTTCATCATATTCTTCCAGCTCTAATTTTCCATCTCTGACTCTCCAATCCCATCCGGGACTGCCGTCAGGAGCAGGAACACACTGCAGCCACATGCCCGACTCACACACTTCAGTGTCCGGAGACACCAGCCGCCCATCCAGGGTGGCCAAACTGAAGGTCTTCAATGATATCTGTGACACAAACATAAACACAGACATAAGACTGATGATAAGTTTCATCAATTAAAGACAGGGTAGGCGATTTGTTCCAGAAACATTTTTTGTTATGCTGGTACGAAGTCTCTTCACACCCTGATAGCAATCACTATAGTGGTCTGATAGTTAAGTGGTATAGTTAAGTGGTCTGATGTATGTGTGTGTGTATACAGGTGCTGGTCATATAATTAGAATATCATCAAAAAGTTGTTGTATATTAAACTTGTATATTATATTAATTCATTACACACAGACTGATATATTTCAAACAAAGAGTGGACTGCAGCTGGAGTCAGTGCTTCAAGAACCACTACACACAGACGTATGCAAGACATGGGTTTCAGCTGTCGCATTCCTTGTGTCAAGCCACTCTTGAACAACATACAGCGTTAGAAGCGTCTCGCCTGGGCTAAAGACAAAAAGGACTGGACTGCTGCTGAGTGGTCCAAAGTTATGTTCTCTGATGAAAGTAAATTTTGCATTTCCTTTGGAAATCTGGGTCCCAGAGTCTGGAGGAAGAGAGGAGAGGCACGCAATCCATGTTGCTTGAGGTCCAGTGTAAAGTTTCCACAGTCAGTGATGGTTTGGGGTGCCATGTCATCTGCTGGTGTTGGTCCACTGTGTTTTCTGAGGTCCAAGGTCAACGCAGTTTTAGAGCACTTCATGCTTCCTGCTGCTGACCAACTTTATGCAGATTTCATTTTCCAACAGGACTTGGCACCTGCACACAGTGCCAAAGCAACCAGTACCTGGTTTAAGGACCATGGTATCCTTGTTCTTAATTGGCCAGCAAACTCGCCCGACCTTAACCCCATAGAAAATCGATGGGGTATTGTGAAGAGGAAGATGCAATATGCCAGACCCAACAATGCAGAAGAGCTGAAGGCCACTATCAGAGCAACCTGGGCTCTCATAACACCTGAGCAGTGCCACAGACTGATCAACTCCATGCCACGCCGCATTGCTGCAGTAATTCAGGCAAAAGGAGCCCCAACTAAGTATTCAGTGCTGTACATGCTCATACTTTTCATGTTCATACTTTTCAGTTGGCCAAGATTTCTAAAAATCCTTTCTTTGTATTGGTCTCAAGTAATATTCTAATTTTCTGAGATACTGAATTTGGGATTTTCCATAGTTGTCAGTTATAATCATCAAAATTAAATGAAATAAACATTTGAAATATATCAGTCTGTGTGTAATGAATGAATATAATATACAAGTTTCACTTTTTGAACGGAATTAGTGAAATGCATCAACTTTTTGATGATATTCTAATTATATGACCAGCAGCTGTATAGTATAGTATAGTGTATATATATATTTAGTTTGATCTGAGTGCATTGATACAATGTCCTACCAACCTGTCAACCTACGTATGTATTTCCATATCTCCGTGCACCTGCTCGTGCAGACATCACATGTCATCAGCACATTTCATGAAATGCAGAGTTAGACAGACGTCAGTCACGACTCACGAGCACAGCAACCGAAACAGCAGCCACCTTTAACAGTTCCTCCTGAACCAAAACAACCCGCTTATGCTGCGTTCACACCATAACTACTATAATTTGGAAGAGTTGAAAACCCGTGACGTTATACTCGGAGCAGTGCATGACTAAAATGTATGCGTTTCAATGGCGACACTATCAAGGCCGAAATGAATCTCCAGCAGTCAGGTCAGGTGGTACAACTACAGGGAGTGCAGAATTATTAGGCACGTTGATTTTCTGATCATATTTTTTTTCCAGGCACATTTGACCAATTCCAAACCACAGTAATCCTAATAACTACTATTGATTTAGTATTTAATAATGTATAAGTGATATATAATTGTTCATGAAGGCTGGAAATGAAAATCACCTTATATTCAGGTGTGCAGAATTATTAGGCATGTTTTCTTTTACAGATAAATTGAGCCAAGAAAGAGATTTAACTCAGAATGAAAAGTCAAAAAAGTATTAAATGCCCATGAGAAGCATGCAATACTAATGCAATACTAGACATTGCAGTTAAGGCATGACCATTGGACAGTGAAATGCTCGTTGGGTCAGCAGGATCTGACAAAAACAGGTGGTGAAGAAAAGACACCTGTTAACTGCAAAAGAATTAAGAATTAAGGTGAAGAATTAAGGGTGAAACCATCAGGAACCCTTTAGTCTCCAGCGCCACCCTTTTCCAGAGCTGCAACCTACCTGGAGTCTCCAGAAGTGCAAGGTGTCAGGATCTCAGAGACTTCAGTTAGGTAAAGAATCCTAAAAAATGACCCCCACTAGATAAGAATCTCAAGCTGAAGTGTTGTAAAATACATGAAGAAGGTTTTTTTATAGGCTTTATGGACAGATAGGTTGAGAGTGACTCTTGAAGGACCAGCACCACATCCTCTAGTACCACTGTTTGAAGAATTCATCTTCCAGAATCTGGCAGTACGTTTTGGGAGTTCATTTTTAGTCCATCTCTGCAAAACGGACTTCAGGATGGACTAAAATGAACTCCCAAAACGTACTGCCAGATTCTGGAAGATGAATTCTTCAAACAGTGGTACTAGAGGATGTGGTGCTGGTCCTTCAAGAGTCATTCTCAACCTATAAAATCTATAAAGCCTATAAAAAAGCAGGCTTCATGTATTTTACAACACTTCAGCTTGTGATTCTTATTTAGTGGGGGTCATTTTTTAGGATTCTTTACCTAACTGAAGTCTCTGAGATTCTGACACCTTCACTTCTGGAGACTCCAGGTAGGTTGCAGCTCTGGAAAATGGTGGCGCTGGAGACTAAAGGCTTCCTGATGGTTTCACCCTTAATTCTTCACCTTAATTCTTAATTCTTTTGCAGTTAACAGGTGTCTTTTCTCCGCCACATGTTTTTGTCTGACCCTGCTGACCCAACGAGCATTTCACTGTCCAATGGTCATGCCTTAACTGCAATGTCTAGTATTGCATTAGTATTGCATGCTTCTCATGGGCATTTAATACTTTTTGACTTTTCAGTCTGAGTTAAATCTCTTTTTTGGCTCAATTTATCTGTAAAAGAAAACATGCCTAATAATTCTGCACACCTGAATATAAGGTGTTTTTCATTTCCAGCCTTTATGAACAATTATATATCACTTATACATTATTAAATAGTAAATCAATAGTAGTTATTAGGATTACTGTGGTTTGGAATTGGTCAAATGTGCCTGGAAAAAAAATATGATCAGAAAATCAACGTGCCTAATAATTCTGCACTCCCTGTAGAGCTATTTTAGTTGTTTATGTTCATTAGTATTGTAATGTAATGTGCTCTGAGTCATGAGATAGTTTAACGCAGTCTCTATTTCGCTAAACAGTCGCTATTGCTAGCCCCCCGAATATTGCCTACTCTACCTTTGATAAAAATCGAATTAAATTGCTCATAAAAACATGATAAATATTACATAAGACAACTTGTGATGGGATCTTGTATGCATACTGTACACTGCACACAAATCTCACCTGTTCACTGATTCCCACAGCAATGTGTCCGATTTTCACCTGTGGCCTCTCTCTGATCTTTAAACTCTCTCCGCTTACATCTTCCACCCATATATCCACGCCAAGACCTGCACACACACAAATCAATACACACCAACATGACATACATAAGCACCATAAATTGCACAAACGGATGAATTTTACCTTCAAAGTAGCAAGATGGCGTCTGATCAGTTGACACCAACCAACCCACATTGAAGCTTTGATCATCTGCAGTGCTGCAGGAGGAGAAGACCCCTGAGCTTAAATCATCTGAGTCCTTTAAAGCAAGAACATGCCGGGGTTCATTTAATGTTCTGGCACAATAACCTTCATAAAACACATTATTATGTCTGCATGTTCACCTCCTCACTAAGATCTTGCTCAGAGTCACAGCGGCTGGTGCAGTTGAGAGGTTGCAGTCCATGAGAATCAGGTAAACTTTTTTGCTCTGTAGAGAACAAAAGAGAACTCATCAACATTGCATAGACAGTGCTTGACATTCACTTTGCATCAGGACATTTGAGCTACACTTGTTGTTTGATGCACTGTGTTTTGAGCCACAGATACGCTCCAAAGGTGTATGTAAAACACAAGCAAAATCTTAGGAACCAGAGGAAAATGAAGAACCTATTCCAGCAACTAACCCCAAACGTACTCTTTTCCTTATCCTTGAAATCATATTGGTATACTGAAAAAAAAACAATACATTTTCACTCTTCAGAAATTTCACTTTTCAGAAATTACTAGTAAATTTCAAACACAATTTCAAAGAAACCGCAAGTAACATATTGAATTAACTAGAAATTTTGGAAAACAAACTCCAATATTATATTATTTAAACTTTAAATGTGTAGATGGAAATGTTGAACAGTAAAAATAAAAGTTCCAAAAGGGATTTTTCACAGCGATGTCATAAATAATATTTTTTTTCGGTTCCTTAAACCTTTCAGTGAACACTTCTTAAAAGGCCCATTTTTTAGTGTGAAGAACATTTCAATAACCTTAAGAACATTTTTCCACTATAAAGTACCTTTTGTGCAATGAAAAGAGAACATATCCTACTTCAGATCTTAAGGGTAGGGTCACTGTTCAGGTGTGGCCACATTAGCAATAACAGGTCCATTGTCAATGGCATAGCGATGTATGAAGCATTGAAGTTACTTTCAAACCAAAAGTAACGTTTGTAAGCACGGCAAATTCATGTGATTAGTAAATGTTTAATTTAATTTAGTCTAGAACTACAATAATCATCAAGTTTACACAGAGCACACAATGCCTCTGCACTTACTCAGATATTTTGTTTTAAATTAAACGTAATGTGTTACTTTGCTAGTTACTTGAAAAAAGTAATCTGATTATCGCATTAGTAGTAATGCGTTACCCCCAACACTGGTCATTATATTTGTGGTATGCACTTATCTATTCTTTTAATTTTAGAAAGATTTTAAAACGATATCTTTTTCATTGTATTTATTGACCTTGGTGTGAACGGTCCTTTAGAATTATAGTGCACAAGTCATATGGACTTAGACTGGGTAAACCCAGCCCGATCTGCCGGGGATTTGATTTCGCCCTGCAGCTCAAGCTGGTTTAAAGTTACAAATTTGCGGGGACCAATCACAAACCGGCTTATCCACCTGGCGCGCTATTGGCGGGTTTAACACAATGACGGATAGAGAAGTAATGGATCGTTGGTCTGATTGGGTGAAGGACTATCCAATTTCGTACAGACTCATTTGAACTATGTTCGTTGATCACGCCTCTTGTGGTCTGATTGGTTGAAGGACTATCCAATTGCGTACAGAGTCTTTTGAACTATGCCCGTTGATCACGCCTTTTGTGGTCTCATTGGTTTAAGGACTATCCAATTGCGTACAGAGTCTTTTGAACTATGCCCGTTGATCACGCCTTTTGTGGTCTCATTGGTTTAAGGACTATCCAATTGCGTACAGAGTCTTTTGAACTATGCCCGTTGATCACGCCTTTTGTGGTCTCATTGGTTTAAGGACTATCCAATTTCGTACAGACTCATTTTAACTATGCTCATTGATCACGCCTCTTGTGCAGTAGAAGATACAGAGCAGACTCCCCAGGCTAATGTTTAATCTTAAAAGATTGAGCTTGGACTGGTGATAGCCAGACAAATATGGACTACTACATTTTGTCACTTTTGGAGCTTGACAGTTCACATTCATATAAGGCAAAGAAAAGCTGCATTCTCTTAAACCTCTTTTTTGATCCAAATGAGAAACTCATACAGGTTTTGGAACATGAGGGTGAGTAAATGATGACAGAATTGTCATTTTTAAAAGGCATTTTTGTCCCTTTAAAGGCAAACAACTGAAACAAAAGTTTTATAATAGTACAGAATTGACTTTTATCAAATCAAGCTTACACAACCAGCACTCACCACTCTTCCTCAGCATGACTGACTCTTCTTCAGACTCAGAGTAGCTGTCTTCTTCGCTATGCAGTTGAGATTCGTTCAGGCGATAAAGCATCTGGAGCTGCTGAAACGGTTCCCACTCTTGTACACAATCGCTTCCCAGCTCTCGAAGACTCTCCAAATCACTCTCCACCTCTTCATCATCCACGAAGCTTCTGGTCTCTCCATCCCAGCTCTCCGATTCATCTAAAAGACTTCTGTCATATTCACCACATCCTCCAAACACAACTCTCTTCTCCATGAAATGATCAGTTTTGCTATCTTCAGCATCTGTTTGATCGGTCAGATTTCCGTTGATCTGTGAGGTGTCTTTATCACAAATCTCTTCATCCGAGTCCAGCTCTCTGTCATCGTCTGAATAGCTTTGTTGCTCATTATTCTCCTCCTCACCCCAGTATCTGTCCATCCAGCTGCTCGTCTTGTCTCTTGTTAGTTTGTTCACATCAGCATCCTCATCCCACTCGCTTTCCTCTGAATCGTCCTCATTTGATGCCATCTGTCTCCATGTGCTCACCCAGTGGATTGTGGGTGCTGAGAGGTCTTCTGTGAAGCTAGGAGGCACTGTTGTCCTGGTAGATTCTGGAGTTTTCGGGATGGATGGGACAGAAGACTCAAGCAAGCTGACATTCAGACAGTCTTCGGATGGAGGTGCTGAATGTTGTTCGGCTGAAGCTCCAGGCCCAGAGATCCCGCAAACTAAATGTGCATAAAATAAAGAGCTTAATGTACTACCGTTCAAACGTTTGGTGTTGCTAAGATTTTTAAATGAATACTTTTATTCAGCAAGGACACAAAATTTATCAAAAGTGACAGTGAAGACATTTATAATTCTACAAAGGATTTCTATTTCAAATAAATGCTGTTTTATATGAAGCAGCACAACTGTTTTCAACATTGATAATAATCATAAATGTTTCTTGAGCAGCTAATCATCATATTATAATGATTTCTGAAGGATCATGTGACACTGAAGACTGGAGTAATGACGCTGAAAATTCAGCTTTGATCACAGGATTAAAGGTATATTCAAATAAAATAGTTATTTTAAATAAAAAAAATAAAAAAATCAGTCTCATTGTTATTACTGTATTTTTCAAATAAATGCAGTCTTGGTGTAGCCTAGAAATCTAGACGCACCCTAGCGGCAGCAAATTTAATTTGCAACCAGGGTCGTCTAGCAACTCTCCGTTGGCTTGCGAGCTGGAAAAAACAAACTCTGGTCAGGCCAATCACATCGTGTATAGAGTCGGTGGGCGGGCTTAACATAATGAGTTGCGGCGGTTCCGCGTGCTACTTGTAAACAAAGAAGCTGGCGAACAGCGGCCTTTCGAATCAGCTTTGGCCGCGACTCTGGAAGACTTGGAGTTCAGCTTTTCTTTGAGAAAAGAACAAAGAACGGCACTGAAATTATTCTTAAGAAAGGAAGATGTGTTCTGAGTTTTGCCGACCGGATACGGCGAAAGTTTAATCTATCAACTTGCTCCGCTTCACCTTCTTCGTTGCTCTGGTTGGTTGTAGCGCTATCCTATTGCGTGCAGAGGGAATTTGAAAGACAGCCGTTTATCCCGCCCCTCGGATTGAGCCCTGCCAATGGTGAGTTCCCAGACCCAACATCTTGATGTGGGTCTGGCTTGTCAGGCTAGTCTTGACTTCTTTTGTAAACATTAAAAAAAATCTTACCGACCCCAAAATTTTGAACAATAGTGTAATAGGTTGACATGACATATATTTTCAATATATACATATTTTATCAACATAAAACATTCTGAACCTGTTCGGAGTGCTTTGACAGTTTTCTGCAGCAGTTGGGATACTGAGTGTCTCTCTCCCGGCTCCTTAACCAGTCCTCCTCTGATGACATCACAGGTCAGGGGGTCACAGTCAGGTGGAATCTCCCATAAAGGAGGGGGCTCACTGACGATCTGATAATCATCACACATTTCAACAGAATTACACAGACAGCATACAGTCAAAGCACCAACATGCTTTATATTATGCCCGTATTTATTGCACTAGTCAATTTTAGTTTATCATGATCTTAAACATATTTTTGTTAAATCTAAATCTTACGCTTAAATGTGTGAAATTAGGTTTAAGTTTTAAAATGTGGTTATATACCAATAATACAATTGTCATGTTTTGGATACAATCAATAGTATGGAAGCTTTTTTTCAACAACTGAATAAAAATAAAAAAGTTAATTGCGACTTTTTATCTCACAGTCTCACAATCTTTTTCTCGCAATTGCGAGTTTATACCCTGCAATTCTGAATTTTTAAACTATTTATACAAAAATCTATTTATATATATATATTTTATATATATATATATATATATATATATATATATATATATATATATATATATATATATATATATATATATATATATATATATATATATATATATATATATATATATATATATATATATATATATATATATATATTGTGTATATATATATATATATAATAAAAACAATTATATATATATATTAGGGGTGTAACGATTCATCTACTACATCGATGTATCGATTTATTTTCCTATGATCTAACTACATCGATCTGTGCTCGGCAAGATGGCCTTCCGGACGACATATATCGATCTAACATCGTTTTAAAAGGTAATCAATCGATTGTATCGATCATGGGAAATAACGCATTGGATTTAAGCACGTCAGACTTTATATGGATATATGATAATGATAAAGCCGTTAAACGTTACTCGATTAAGTCTGCCTATCTGTGACATCATCGCAACGCACGCACCAGCAGCAGCGCAAAGAAAACAAAACAGCGTGGCGGATGACAGAGAAGCCAACGTGCGAGAAATTATCAAGCCACCAGGAGAAAGAGCTAAGTTAGTAACGTTTTACCTGTACTTTCAACCCTTGCTTGTCACCTGTGCATTCCTGACACCAGTGTGCCAGCAGAGCGAGTTTTAGTACTGCTGGCGACATAGTGAACGCACAGAGAAGTGTTCTGCGGTCAGATCATGTTGATATTTTTGAAAAAGAAATCTGTAGAGTCATTGAAGAGTAGTTGGTTACATTTTATCTTTGTTAAATATTGTTTGTTTATTAAACTGAGAGTAGTAGCAGGTTCAGCCAGTTTATTCAACCTGAAGAAATGTTGGTTGCACTTTATTTTTTATATTAATATTGTATTTGTATTATTTTAATGTTGTAAAACAACAGCAAAAGTAGCAGGTAAACCTACTATTAATTAAACCTGAAGAGTAGTTAGTTGCACTTTATTTTTTATACTAATATTGTAATATTTTTATGTTGGAAAACAAAAGCAGAAGTAGCAGGTTAACCTACTGTTGAAATGTTGGTTGCACTTACTGTGCTTTTATTGAAAATGTATTGAAAATTGAAAATGAGAGCAGAAAAGGTTAACTTCCTTTTAATTCAACCTAAACTGTTGGTTGCACTTTATTCAAATAAAATTTGAATGCATTTGCCATTAATTGTTGTTTACTTGTTTGTTTATATCCATAATTAATTGTTACCTGATTCCCTTACAAGAAACAACAGGAATCTAGGAAACTTCACCTGCATTGAGCAGTCTCCAGATATTTATTTCAGTCACACAATTTTTGGCTAAAAAGTTACTGAATCGATTTCAAGTCACTGAATCGTTTCGGATCGTATCGTTCTAAATGAACCAATATCGTCCTTGAATCGTATCGACAACCTCAAATCGTGATACGAATCGAATCGTTGTTAAAACGAATCGTTACACCCCTAATATATATATATAATTATTTTTATTATTATTATTTATCTATTTATTTCTGGACAAATATATTTCAAATATATGGTACATATATGTTGTAAACATTGCAGCTTTGTCAAATTGAAATGTGATTTTGTGCCAAAATATATTATTTTTGTAAACATATTTTTGTAAATATATTTTTTTTTAAAATATAAAATATAGAATAAAATATAGGTTAGTTCTAAATATAATAAAAAATATATTGTTATTATTATTTAAAAAAAATTGCTATATGGGTTATCTAAATGAAAGCCTAAAATAAATAGTTAAAAGTTTAATAATCAAAGTTCAGATTCTACAAATAAATGTATAAATGAAATATTTAGTTTAAGTGAGCGTTATGTCAAAGGAAAAAGCATCAAATGTCTTGAAAAAACACACATTATGCATAAATATATTGTGTCAGTCAAAAGTTTGGGCAGGATTTTAGAATATTTGTTTTTTTATATATGTAAAACATATGTTGATCCAAATCTCAAATTGTGCTTAAATGTGTGAAATTAGGTTTGTGGACAAATATAAATTTTATGAAAAAAATAAAAATGTATTACATATATTATACATATTTACCGGTATATTTATTCAAATGTTAATAAATAAAGTGTAGATTAATCGATATCTAATATGTAGAAAATGGTCATAATTAAGAGTGAGGAGGTGTGTCACTTTTGGCTGGTATTGTATAATAAGGTGACTTGCTTTCTAGGCAACACACACACAGACTGCATGCTCACTTCACCTTCAGATAGAGGGGATGAGGATAGTATCGTGTCCAGGGCTGGTGTCCATTGAGCATGTGCAGTAACATACAGCAGCTGCTCCAGACGTCAGCTTTAGCAGAGCGAGGGTCGCCCCTCGCCACCTCTGGAGGCATATGGGACTCAGTGCCACGCAGAATGTTCCCTGCACACACCACACACACTGTATCTATTATTCTTCATCAGTAGGCATGTATGCATGCTGGTGTGTGTATAGTCACCTCTGAAGGTTTTGATGCTGTATCCGCCTCGATTGAGTGTCTCAGAGAGCCCGAAATCACACAGGAAACACTGTCTGCCATCCTCAGAGAGCAACACGTTGTCAACTACGCACACATGAATGATTTCAGTGCACCAATCAGGGAATTTTTGTACTGAAAATCCATAACAACGACCGACCGTGCCACAAACCTTTCACATCAAGGTGTACGACGCGTCTGCTGTGCAGGTGTTCGAGAGCCTGCAGCACCTGAGCATGATAATACAGGGCCAGTTCTTCAGAGAGACGACCCCGCACTCTCAGCAGCTGAGCGAGAGAACCTAGAGAGAGAGAATTGATTGGCTTAAATATGACTTGACTTTTTAGAGGCTTCCACTGGTAGATGTGATCACCTCTTTTCAGGTCCATGAACAGAATCACATTGGGTCCTTCTCTCACGGCTCCATACAGCTGGAGGACACGAGGAGACTCCATCCTGCTCCATGTTTCGACTTCCTCCCACCTAAAACTACAAAGGGGAATCTTCACAAGAGAGCAATGCATTGGATCAGTAAAGGAAATAATCACGGAGAGTCACAGGAAATGGTTTTCATGCAATTCAAAAACAACTTTGTCCAAAAAATAGTGCACGCAATCAAGACTATTCAATGTTTGCACTCTTAAAAATAAAGGTTCCAAAGGGAATTTTTGCAGAAATGCCATAGAAGAACCATTTTTGGTTCCTCAAAGAACCTTCCTGTGAACTGGTCTAAAAATAACATTGCACAATTGCACAAAACATTGCAAAATGTATGTTTAAGGTTCTTCATTTGAAATATGAGCCTGAAATGGATATTCACCCTCTTGGCGGCACATGTAAATCCTGTTTGTTTGTCCCGAATGCTGAAGACGTCTCCATAAGATCCGTTTTGAATGTGGCGAAGAAGTGAGTATTCACGACCCTCTCGATATTCTGAGTTTTTCACCTGGAGGAACTGAGAAATAATGAGCACCATTAGAAAATCTGTTAAATAACTGTTTGACTGTATATGCTGTAAATAATGAAATATATAAATAAAAAGTTTATCTGCCGGGCTAAGACTTACCAAACTGATCAGAACTGTTTTGTTTTGAAATTGCTAAAAACTGGGTAATAAAATATTCACGTTATGGCCGATAATCAATAAATTGAAATTCTTTTTAAAAAAAAAAGTATAATGTATATTTTATACATTTCGATTATGTAATGTAGATTATAATTATATAAAAACTTTTCCTAGCCAAAATATATGCAAAATATATGTTGTAGGCACAAAATGTACTACAATGGGCAAGAAAAACCCATTTCCAGTCCTACAATACATTGAGTAAATGCAAAATATTTTTTTGTAAATATATTTAATGCAATTCTGACTTTATAACTCGCATTTGCGACTTCATATCTCGCAATTCTGACATTATAACACGCAATTGCAAGTTTATATCTCACAACTGTGAGAAAAAAGTCAGAATTGTGAGATAAAAAGTCGGAATTATCTTTTAAATTGTTTAAATCTGTGGCGGAAACAAGCTTCCATACAATAATCAATAAATAATCACGAATCAATAAATAACAGATTAAATTTTTTTAACCATTTATTTATAAAAAACATTTTTTATTATATTATATATATAATATATATATATATTTTTTTTTTATAATGTATATTTTATATATTTAAAATATGTAATATATATTATAATTATATATTTTTTTCCTAGCCAAAATATATGTTGTAGGCACAAAATGTACTACAATGGGCAAGAAAACACATGTCCAGTCCTACAATACATTGAGTAATAAACGCAAAATATTTTTTGTAAATATATTTTGGAGAATATAAATATATTTAGTTTGACAATAAATAAAAAATGCCCCAAAATATGAGGAAATATAACTAAAACATATTGTAAATATATATAAAAATAGTTATTAGAAATATTTTTTTGTACAGTTAATATAGTATATAAAATATAAAGATATTTTAAAATATCTGAAAATGTTTTTTTTCTGTATTGATTGACTAAATTATAATGAAAACATATAAATTAAAGATTAACTTTAAGTGAGAATGAACAATTAAATAACCAATATCAGGCAATACCTTAGTATTTTGCCCACTTTATGTACATATATATACAGTATAAAAATTCTCATTTGTATCTTGTTGTCAAGCTGCGTTCGTGTCTTTAGTCACACACCTGCTTAGGGTGGAACAGAAACCCCTTGTTTACATTCACTTCCTCTGTGTCTTTCTCCTGTGTTACTTCTTTAACCATTTTACCGAAAAATTCAGAGAAATGCCAACGGTCCGTTTGAGTCACAACGCCCCACAGTTCACCCGTTTCCAGTTTAGAGCAAAACCTTGCAATGGAAGACTCTGAATCGCTCTCTGTGTCGCGACAGATGTCTTCAAAAGTACATAGAGCGTCAAAGAAACCTGGCAAAAACACTCCAGGGCATCCGTCTGGGAATCTTACGCCACCAAGACTGTCTGAATCTGAGCTGCTTGTTTGTCTGTCCGTGTTACAGTCTGTGGTGTAGCATGATCTCTCAGAGCTGTGGCTCAGTCTAGATGAAGCTGAACCCCACTCCGCCTCGACTAGACTGTAACGGTGGTCGGTTTCTGTGCTGTCCGCTCTCCTGTCCCAGTCTGTGTAAATACAAGTCGAATTAAAGTCCAAATCATCTATGAATGACCCAAAGCCATCAGCGTTCAACCTGGAAGTATAGCGGGAATATCCAGAACCTGCTGTAGCTTCTATACTGCAACCAGGCATCTCACTCGAGACGTACAAATCACAATCTGAGTCTTCAGATTCTTCATCAAAGCCGTTGCAGACAGAGAGAGGGTCTTGTTTATTGCATGTATCAAGGATATTGTGGGCATTACAGTCAACCGGAGTAGTGTAGCAAGAAGAGTCGCATCCCTTGATGCTCTCCGCGTAAATATACTCAGAGTCAAAGTTTGGCTCCACACCGCCAGATATCGAGCTGCGAGACTCAAAGGTAGAAGGGAAGTCGATCTCCAGCCTGTGAAGACATAAAGTGGACACGCCAACATCCCGAGGACATTCCCACACATGGAAATCTGGAGTTTGAGAGATCTGCTGAGGTTGGGATAAACGCTCTGGCGTCGAGGAGCTCTTCTGGTCAGAATGGACAGGAGCATTTCTTCTCGTTCTTGCTCTGCCTTTTCTGCACGTTTCCCTTCTCTTCTTCATGTCTTCAATCGCTGTTCTGCGTCTCCTGTGACGTTTCCTGAAGCAGCAGGATGTAGCTTTCTTCTCTCTCTCACTTGAGTCATCTGACCTTTGAATTACCACAGAAAACACCCGTTTTAGAAATAAATTGAACCGTAAACGTGTGATTTGATTGGAAGTCACATTGGGCAAACCTGTTGCTGATGCACGACTGGATATTGTTGTCTTTTGCCCTTGTAAAGCCAGGCGTTGGATATTCCTCGCCTGTAAATACACGTAAACATCACTTAAAAACGTAGGAATGTTAACACATTAACATAAAATCTACAACTACAACAACTTCCCATCCAAATCAATCTCTATTAAAATATAATAAAGTATTAGATGAAAACGAAAATTTGAAATTTCGAAAATACACTCACCAAAAGGATTATTAGGAACACATACTAATACTGTGTTTGACCCCCTTTCGCCTTCAGAACTGCCTTAATTCTACGTGGCATTGATTCAACAAGGTGCTGAAAGCATTCTTTAGAAATGTTGGCCCATATTGATAGGATAGCATCTTGCAGTTGATGGAGATTTGTGGGATGCACATCCAGGGCACGAAGCTCCCGTTCCACCACATCCCAAAGATGCTCTATTGGGTTGAGATCTGGTGACTGTGGGGGCCATTTTAGCCCAGTGAACTCATTGTCATGTTCAAGAAACTAATTTGAAATGATTCAAGCTTTGTGACATGGTGCATTATCCTGCTGGAAGTAGCCATCAGAGGATGGGGACATGGTGGTCATAAAGGGATGGACATGGTCAGAAACAATGCTCAGGTAGGCCGTGGCATTTAAACGATGCCCAATTGGCACTAAGGGGCCTAAAGTGTGCCAAGAAAACATCCCCCACACCACTACACCACCACCACCAGCCTGCACAGTGGTAACAAGGCATGATGGATCCATGTTCTCATTCGGTTTACTCCAAATTCTGACTCTACCATCTGAATGTCTCAACAGAAATCGAGACTCATCAGACCAGGCAACATTTTTCCAGTCTTCAACTGTCCAATTTTGGTGAGCTTGTGCAAATTGTAGCCTCTTTTTCCTATTTGTAGTGGAGATGAGTGGTACCCGGTGGGGTCTTCTGCTGTTGTAGCCCATCCGCCTCAAGGTTGTGCGTGTTGTGGCTTCACAAATGCTTTGCTGCATACCTCGGTTGTAGCGAGTGGTTATTTCAGTCAAAGTTGCTCTTCTATCAGCTTGAATCAGTCGGCCCATTCTCCTCTGACCTCTAGCATCAACAAGGCATTTTCGCCCACAGGACTGCCGCTAACTGGATGTTTTTTCTCTTTTCACACCATTCTTTGTAAACCCTAGAAATGGTTGTGCGTGAAAATCCCAGTAACTGAGCAGATTGTGAAATACTCAGACCGGCCCGTCTGGCTCCAACAACCATGCCACGCTCAAAATTGCTTAAATCACCTTTCTTTCCCATTCTGACATTCAGTTTGGAGTTCAGGAGATTGTCTTGACCAGGACCACACCCCTAAATGCATTGAAGCAACTGCCATGTGATTGGTTGATTAGATAATTGCATTAATGAGAAATTGAACAGGTGTTCCTAATAATCCTTTAGGTGAGTGTAAGTTGAAGTACTAAAATGAATACAACTAAAATGGAAATCAAAATAAATTCAAGCGGAATAGAAATATTCACAAGAATAAAAGGAGTCTGAGGGTACGTTTACACGACAATGATATAAAAATGGTAGTTTTTCCTTGGTGTTTTTTTTACACGCAACAGATGACAACATTATCAAACGATCCCCGTTCACATGGATCTGCGAAAATGACTAAAAACGCTGCTTCAATTCAGTAAAACTGACCACTACATTTTTATGCTTCAGTAGGAAGAACGGTTTCAGTAGAAATAAAGGTCATTTTTTTGCAGAGGTGGACAGTCACAGTAAATTTACTTGAGTACTGTATTTAAGTACACTTTTTGAGTATCTGTACTTTACTTGAATATTATTTGTTTCTGGAAACGTATTACTTTTTACTCCACTACATTTCTATCAAGGTCCTCAAAGTCGAAAGTTGTTTCTGTAGCAGCTTTGAAAGTCAGTGGATGGTTTTTTTCTTCTTTAAAAGGTTTTTCAGTAATCACTCTTGTAGGGTCATGTGAAGTTTCCCAAATTTTTTTTAACACTGATCAGTTTATAGCAAAATGGAAGAAGATGGTTCCTCGGCACAGTGACCCATAGCCATACTTAGAAAGTATATTTCAGTTTTCTGAAAAGATTAAAGATTAGTTTAGTACTTTAGTTGGCATATACTTGATGCATGTCTCATAAAATGTTCAAAAATGTAAATGTCTGGGAGAAAGAGAAGAGTAAACAGTTGGGAGAACATCGGATGTGTATCAGAGTAGGTGTTACAATCCACGCCTGTCCCGGACTCCATTTCCCATGATCCTCCCCGTCTCACATCTGATTGCACTTCCTCATCATCTCTCCCACTCTCCCCGGATTCCCTGCACCTGGTCCTCGTCATCTAGTGCTCCTTTATAGGGTGAAATCAGGGTGATTGGGACACTTTTTGCCATTGAGATGACTTGGAAAATGTGTCCCAATCAGCCTGAATTCACCCTATTGAACTCACTCCCTGCACTCCTTGTCCGTTGTTGAATGTTATTTCTTACGTGTAAGTGTTCTGTATTCAGTTTGTTAATTAAAACGCATCTTTGTGGAAGCCCTGGATCTTCTCTTGCCTACTGCACCACACCAGCGTAACAATAGGTCCGTGCATTTGGCCTTAAAGTGACAGCAGCTTTGTAAAGAGCTTAAGTATTGAAACTAGTTTAAGGTTGTCGTATGCTAGCATGTCGGATGGAGCATCACTGCCTGCCTTAAACCACCATGATGGCATAATGTGCATATATACAACTATAATAAAATAATGCATTGACATAAAAAAGGACATTTACTTTTGATACTTGAGTACTTTTAAAAACAAACACTTCTGTACTTTTACTTAAGTAAAAATGTCACTAATATTTGACCAGTAGTACTTTTACTCAAGTAATAGAGTTGTGTACTTTGTCCACCTCTG
Source organism: Gobio gobio (assembly GCF_949357685.1). Lineage (NCBI taxonomy): Eukaryota > Metazoa > Chordata > Actinopteri > Cypriniformes > Gobionidae > Gobio > Gobio gobio. The sequence goes on along the minus strand of NC_137119.1, from coordinate 37,836,022 downwards.
ATTTTTTGTTACTTTTCTGAAATAATCCTTTATGACGTATGTAACCAGAAGACGCAGCCTTCGAAACGAGATGCTGCACTAAAGCTGTGTGGAAATAAAGTCTGGAACGCCACTCAAAAGTCGGGCATTCGACTTTCGATCAATCCTTCAGTGAGACACGTCATCATTTGACGTCACTTCCAAGATGTCGTCAAGTCCTGCTTCCAAAGAGCATAAACGTAAAAAAACAAACTTTAACATAAGACACTGAAGTTTATGTAAATCCTTAACTTTTCGTCATGCGTTTTCAAAGCGAGTTTTAGGCCTGTTCACACTGGGACGATTTTCGCACGCGTTTATCGCCGACGTTTAACGCCTCGGGACTAAACAATGGGCGCCAATGTGAGTGTGCACACCGACGCGCAAAACGCCAGGCGTAAAAGCGTCATTTTTAAAAAAACGCCTCGGGTTCGTTTTTTTATTTTGACGCGGCGCGTAAAAAACTGTCCGACCAATGAGATCAGCGCTTTTGTTCACGTGCCTGGAGCTGCTGAAGTGACAGTAAAACACGACTTGGTGGCGCTCGAGCACAAAACGGTCTTGCCGAGCACACATTGATACGACGAAGAAGTAGTAAGTAGACAAAGAAGAAGATGAACTGCTAATGCTGCTTGCCAGTTAGCAAAAAGTGTGTGAATGGTTTTGTCCATATACATAATATGTCTATGGTTTTGGCAAGCACGTAAATACTGTCTCTCTTCTCCTTCTGTGTGACAAGCGAGTGTCAGAGGCTTAAAGTACCGCAGCACCACCTTGTGTACCGGGAGCGCATCGACTGAATGTGCACGTTCACTCGGCGCAGCGCCAGTGAAAATCGCTTGGGTGTGAACACTCAAGACGCGCCGAAAAACGGCACGAAAAACGCTGGCGATAAGCGCGCGCGATATTCGTCCCGGTGTGTACAGGCCTTTATGTTGTTTTTGCCACAAAAACATATGCTCTTGTTGTGTGGTGGCGACATCATGTGGTCAGCGTGAACGTGACCTCTGATTGACTGGAACTCATGAAGTGGGACATTTAATTTGGGATATTCCCACGTCTAACCTTGTCTGGAACGCAGCATCAGTGGGACATTTAGGCTATGCTGCCTTCACGTGCTTTCAGAATTATGGAAAATAGTTTACTATTTTAAATGCGCTCTCAAGTCAAAATTTGAATGTGAATCATGACTTAAGAAGTGACATTTCGACAGCATGTGAAGGAAGCATTTTGAGATCCAATTTCGCATGCGCATGATGTAACAGTTTCCATTCCACAGGCCACAATCAACTAGCCTGGTCCAACCAGACTCTCGTACATTTCATTTGTACAGAGAGTCTGGCCACTCTCCATTGACAAGCGTTAACTTCCTTGAAGGCGGGAACTCTTTTGAAGTTTAAAACACTGGATCTGCCCAGAGCCACTCTGGATCTGCCATAACCAATCACTAACGTTTGGTCGTGACGGATGTCATCTCAAACTAGCGCACGACATCAACGTCATCGTTCTCAGCCACTCCCTCTGTTTGCTGATTGGACTGGTTAAAATTTGACCGGAGAAAACCAGAGAATATACCACAATCCCAGACGGAGTACTGAAGGAAAATGAAAATTGAGCGGAAGTACGTAGGAGGGCGGAGCCAGGCTAACAATCAACAACCTGATCAACTCTATGCGAAGGAAATGTGTTGCACTGCGGGAGGCAAATGGTGGTCACACCACATACTGACTGGTTTTCGGACCCCACAATACAGTAAAACTGCACATTTTACAGTGGCCTTTTATTGTGGTCAGCCTAAGGCACACCGGTGCAATAATCATCTAATCAGCATCTTGATATGCCACACCTGTGAGGTGGATGGATTATCTCGGCAAAGGAGAAGTGCTCACTAACACAGACTTGTGATCAATATTTGAGAGAAATAGGCCTTTTGTGTACATAGAACAAGTCTAAGATCTTTTGAGTTCAGGGGGCAAAAAACAAAAGTGTTGCATTTATAATTTTGTTCAGTGTAAGACCCCCTTCTGTCTAAAATGTGGTTGATATACTCTCTTGAACCCATTAACCTTTAAAGTGGCTGTCCTCTCTCACCCCTCGGCATGATGTTTGATATTCTAGTGTCTTCTACACCCACTGTCTGTTCCTTTAAAGCTCTTGGCTGAAGATCAGGTTCCTCTCCACACTCTGTGCCTGACGTCGAGGTCCCTTCATCCAGATAAACCAGTGTGGACACACCCGTAAGCCTGCTGGAGCGAGACATGGTCGGTATGGCCATTCCTCTGTCGTCTCAACTACAGAAACGAGCACAAACGGAGGTCAGTAAGATAACGGGGGCAGTTTGGTTTTCACCATCACTTTCTTAACACTTCCTGATACACAAACACTCTCACAGGTCGAGTGTTCATTGGAGAGCAGTTGCTGAGGTGTATTAATAGCGGTGACATTTTGGCACGTTTGAAGCTGCGTGTCTCTCGCTTCCCTTCAGCTGTCCCAGTCTCTCCCTTTCACACTTTCTCACACCGGATCATTTATCAGAGTCCAACATTCTTGCCATTTTTGTCAGTCTCTTTACCGTCTCAATCGAATTTTAATTTCCACTTAGTGTTTGGTGTATAATCAAACTTTCATACAGTGATTTAGTGTCTTCGATACCTCAACATAATCACACATGCTCAGAATGCCTTCATTACGGACAGAATTCACACCTATCCGCTCCATATAATCAACACACAACATGAGAGTTATGCAAGAGCTACAAGTTACACTACTGTTCAAGAGTTTGGGGTCAATTAAGATTATTTTTAGACATATTCAGCATTAAAAAGATTTGTAAATTCTGTCATTTTAAACTTTCTACTAAAGAATCATAGCACAACTGTTTTCAACTGATAATAATCAAATGTTTATCAAGCAGCAAATCATCATATTAGAATGATTTCTGTAATGATTCTGAAAATTCAGCTTTGATCAAAGGAATAAATTACATTGTACAATATACTCAGATAGAAAACAGCTATTTTGAATTGAAAAATATTTTCACATTTTCTGTTTAATCAAATAAAAGCAGCTATTGTAAGCATGGGCCATTATAAAAATAAATCTTACCAACTCCAAACTTTTGAATGGTCCAGCACATGCACTTAGATTTAGCTGTGATCTATTTTTACAAACCCACTTGCTTTACATCTTACACCGGTATACTAAAGTTGTTCCGGTCAGGTGTTGTGCAAGTTCTCAAGCTGTGACACACACACAATGTCAACATACCAGAAGAATCAGCCGGGACAGGGTTCTGGAAATCTGCAAACTTTCTTGTTTTCTTCCTTTCGTCAAACAATTTTTTTCCCAGCTCTTGTATGGCTTCTGCTGAATGGTAACAGTGTTTAGCCGGTCAGAGTGAGACCTCGAATACACGCAGGCTGTGAAACATGAGTCCAGCTATTTGGAATAACGGTGTCAGCCTCTCTGATTGGTTAAAGGCATTTACATGCCTATTCCAATACTGGTAAAAATTCAATCACATTGCAGAGATGGATCTGCCAACATGCACCATGGAAACAAGACAGAGTTTATCAAAACAGTCCGATGAGACATGAATGAGTCAACGGGCAATCTATTTTAAAAGTATTTAATTTCAGTTTTTCCTGGTATAATTAACCAAAGACAAAGAAATCCACTTCAACAAAATCAAAAGAATACAAAAAAAAAACAACAACAACAACAACCTGAAAATCAATTGATCACAGTTAATCAGCAAAGCAAATTGATTTGACCATTCGGTAAATTTTAAAATAATAATATAAAGGAAATTATGAGAATGACACTTGCATTCGAATATAAACACTTTCAGGCATGAAAATATTTTAAAAATGCATGCAAACAAATTGGAACTTTTAAAATGAAACCTACAAATGGAAAAAGCAGATAATTATCCGATAAAGCAGAGTTAACCCTAGTCTCTTAGTAAAACATGGCGTTAAATGCTTGACGACATCCATTCTTGTCACGGGCCAATTGCAGTTACAATTCAGGAACAAATTTTACAGTTATTTGTTCATCACATTTTAAAATCACTATAAAGTTGCTTTTGTGGTTGATGCACTGGACTGCAGTTTTAGGTTTAGTTCACTGCTGACACATTCAGTTTTGATTCTCAGTAGCCTTTCTCCCTTACGGTGATATCCGTTCTTAGATTGTGTGGTAATCAGAAATACAATTTAAAATAAACATCTAACATTGCACACGCTTGACTTCAGATATCATTTACTTGGCTTTGTATGCCACTAATGATCATATCTAATGTCTTGTAAAATCACTTCTATAATCACTCGGATATCTTTAGCAACTTGAGACTTGAAAGTGAAATAAATGAAAATGTGCATTGGATTTTGTCAGTTTCCCTTAACAAAGACAATTTAAATCAAAGACTAAAAAGTCTCTGTGTATCCTGCTAAAGCAGAAGCCTTGTTTTTTTTATTCTGGTAAAAACGAAGCATTAAAGAAAAACCATGATGCATAGTCCCTTGTCTAAAGAGGGCATCTTAAAAAGCAATGCTTTATGCAACATGTCAGAGTGCTTGAGTGTGTGTGTACGGATGTGTATGTGTGTTATCCAGTGTCAGTCTACGGTTCTTCGCTTAAAGAGAATTATCCCACCACGTGGCTGTGGATGCTTTAGTGCAACCTTGCACTTCCCGGTCACATTTGTATCCCATAGGGCAACAGTGCTTCATGTCTTCACAGCACACTGCCTACAAAGAGAGAGAGAAACATCTGTTAAATGTTTGCATACTTCAGTGAAGATGCTATCAGTAGTACTAATTTTACTTTATGCATGCATATTTCAGTAAACACAAATTACATAAAAAAAAATTAAAAACACAAAAATACATAGATAAACAAAAAATAATAATCTATCAAATATATTTCAGTAAACAAAATAAAATGTAAAAATTAAAATAAACCAATAATATAATAAACCAATTTTTCAATAAACCAATAAAAAAAAAACACATTCATTTCAGTAAACATAATTTAACAATTTTTATTTGGTTATTATTTATTGTGTTAATTGAAATTATTTTTGATGCATGTATTTGAGATTTTATATGTTTAATAAATTTTGTCTTTAATTTTATTTATTTATTAGGTTAAGTAGACAAAAAATAATGAAATAAATGATAAATAAATTACAGTAAGCTATAAAAATTATGCATTTAATAATTACATAAAACAAATTTCAGTAAACAATAAATAACCAAATAAATTAAATATAAATAAATATATTTCAAATATAATAATGTAAAATTAAGATAACAATAAATTAATTACATTTCAGTAAACACAAATAATTGAATGAAATGTATTAAATATAAATAACAATTTAAACACAAATAAAGAAATACATTGAAAACAAATATACATTTCAGTAAACTAAATAAAAAAAAATATATTAAAGTAACAGTGATGCTTCCTTTTTGCGAGCAAATAAATAATAATAAATAACCAAATAAATCAAATATAATTAACAAATCATTTTCAAATAAAATTTATAGCATAGCCTTAATTTTCAGTAAACACAAATAAAAATAAATAAAATACAAATATAATAAATCAATATTTATATTCAATAAATTAAATAAATAAAATGCAATAAAATGTAAACAAATAAATATAATTTTTGTTCATTTAGTTTACTGAAATGTTTATTATTAGTTTTTATTAAAGTAACAGTGATAGTGATGTTTCCTTCAGCTAGCAGCATGAATAATATCAGAAGTCAAAGAAAAACAATCATTGGATGTCATACCTGTTTATATGGACAGCAGGCCCATGTGGAGTCTGATAGTCTACAGCAGGTCTGTGCCTCTGAGCAGCGCATTGATGCGTCACACAGCACCTCCTCTTCTAAATGTGTGTGTTTGTGTAATCGTGTCAGAGGAACACTGCCCACGGCGGACACTTTAACGCAGGTTCCAGATTGGAGGTTGCAGGTGTAGCCCTGTGGGCAGCAGTGCTCATGGTCCTCACAGCACACAGCCTGCAGAGAGGAAACACAGCCAATCAGTGAAGAGCACACAAACACCCCTGCATAAAGAACATCAAATTAATGCAAAACACATGAAAACAAACCCTGTGGTGCTCCGAGTCCTAAAGCTAACCTCAAAGTCAGATGAAAACAACATCCACAAAACAACTGCTAAAGATCTCAAAGACACATATATAACTAATAGAATAAAGGCGTTTTAATCCATAAAATCTTTTGATTATTGTAATAAACATGTAAAGCTATTTAATCCTGTAACATTTGCATGATATATGCAAAGATACTAGAAGAAATAAATGCATATAGCAAAGCACATTTACACCTAGTGTGTTAATCCATCTCTTTTGTCCACTTTCCACCACTTCTGTCCTGATTTCATCGAGGGGAGGGTCTATGGGCGGGTAAATGTTTGGGTTTTTCCAGATCTTTTGATCGAATAGACTAAATAATCTTGCACAAATTTACATATGAACGCGACTGGAGACGACGGGAAAACACACGGAGAGCAGCAGCTTTCATTTCTTCCGCTGAGAGAAACCAGGAATGGTGAGAACTGTGTTTGGTACATTTTTCGTCTTCAAACCTAACTTAGGTCTTCATCCGGCAAAGTGGAAATCCTGTCTGCCCGATTCCTAAAATGTTTACGCATTAGGTCAGTAGGTGGAGAGTAGGCTCTTTTGTGGCTGTTCAAACACATTTGACCGCATGAGCTTCTACACTACGAAAGCAATCCGATCGGATCGACCAAAATGCATCTTAATACCAGGAATAAACAGGGCCAAAAAGACATACCTTGACAAGAGGACAACATCCCCACTCCCCTGTGGATAGTTTGCAACAGGTGGAACCAGACGCACAGCTCGTCGTTGAATCGCACTTCACATCTTTGTCTCCAAGCAACACGTCTGACCGTTTTGTGAGCCTGGCCTCTTGTTTAGTGTACCAGGGGATCTCAAGGTAGCCTTTAGTGCAGGACGTTTTCTCCTCATTGCACGTGTAGCCTCCCGGGCAACAGTGATCTCCATCCTTACAACACACCGCCTTACAGAGAGATGATGAGGATATAGTGTAAGAATTAATTCCTTCACTACATTTATAATGGAGTACTATATACAGACTGCAAATGTTTTTTATGAAAACAATAAAAAAAAAAAAAAAAAAAATGGGGAACAGTAAAAAATTCAAATGGCAGTATGCTACTTTGTTGCATATTTATCATCTTGGAAATACAATTATTTTTATTTTGCATTTTAAATCAAAGCACATAAAAAAAATACATAAACTAAATAAAATAATTATAAAAGAAATAACTAAATAAATACAATGAAAAACAAATAAAATAAGTAAAATTAAATAAATACAAATAACTAATGCCTAATTAGTTATTTACTAAAATATAAACAAAATTACTAAATAAAAATGACTATATGAATTACTTACTAAAAGTATAGCAATGTAAAAGAAAAACAACCAAAAATGACTAATAACTAAAATTAAATAATAATACAAATAACTAAAGAATAAAATTACATAAAATGAATAACTATATAGAAATGATATAGAAATAAAATAAATTTATAGAAATATAAAAATTAACACAATTAATAACTATAAAATACAAATACTAAATGACTAAAATTGACATAATTTAATAACTATATACAAATAAAAAAATATATACAATGAAAAATAACCCAAAAATTACTAATAACTAAAAATTTAATTACAAAAAAAAAAACAAATACTGCTGTCTATTTATAAAAGGGTCTTTATGACCACACTGCCCAAAAAAGCATACATATCCTTCAATAATCTGCCTGTCTAAACTGCCACAGTATAGATGTATGCAAGTATTTATTGCATATATATGAAAATATAAATTAAGCTTTTTGAATGTGTGAGAATTATCTATCTGTAGTAGTGTTCATTTTGTCACCTATTTTTAATTTAGTTTTAGTCTTAGTCTTGTGCCAAATGTCCTTGTTAGTTTTAGTCATTCACATATCATTTTTTGTTAGTCAAGTTTTAGTTGACTAAAAGTCTCGTCATTTTAGTCAAAAGAAAACTCAATATATTGTGTGGCAAAATAAGTTACATAAAATATATATAACCTGCATAATGTATGTGCCACAACACCATAGCTAACTGGTTGATTTACAGCATACATGCCTAAAATTAGCATTAGCTTATGAGACGATGGGAACAAATATCGATTTCAATCTTGATTCAGTATTTTTATTTGTATATAGCCAACTGTACATAAGGAAAAATAAGTTTGTCTTTAAGCACTATTTTAAAGGGGTGGTAAAACACATTCTTTTGAAGGCTTGACTGTGTTTGTGGGGTGCACTGTAATATGTGTTCATGCTTCGTTTTAAAAAAAATTGCCTTATTTTTCATATATTTGACCTTTATTCTACACTGCTCTGTCCCTCCTTGTAAAACGGTCTGATGCTTTCCGGGTTGTATGAAGCCAGTCCCTCAAAAATACGCAATGGGCTCAGATTGGTTAGCTGGCCCAGTGTGTTGTGATTCGCTAACCGCCTGCACGTTTGTCGGAAACGTCACGCCCCTTACCTTACCGGAGGCTGTGCTTTGGTCAGTATTAGAAACAACGGCGTCAATAAAACCACACCAATCTGAGCCCGAATCAGACCCAGAACATTTGAGTGAAGATGATCGAGCAGAACCTGTTCAGTCCTCAAGAGTAAAGACTGCGGATCTATAGTGATCGCTACTGAATGGCACTGTTACTTTTGTATTTTTAGAACGATTATAGCCAAATATCTGTCGCAAGAACTAACCCAAAACAAACACTAAGCACTGGCTTTAACTAGTAAGTTAGCCAAAATCACACACAGAACCATGTTTAGCATGCCTGTAGATAAACAACACATAAAAGCTCTAATCAATGAATCATTTACACTAATGCCAGGTTCGCTGTTGAGATTTTAACGTTAGTGTTTGTAACGATAGGTGTTCGTCGGATAACGTTAAGTATGAATGAGCATTTAACAGACTGGTTTGCAGAACAGTGTTGTCATCTGTTTACTTCCTTGCTACAACCTATTACAGGAAAACACATCGATGAAAAATAAATCAGACTTACAGGTTGTGGCCCGTAAACAGCTTCTGTTTGTAAATCCAGCTTTCAGGACAAGCCGTTGTGCATATCCTGTATTGAACTCGCGAAGTTTGTGGAAGTTTTCCTCCGTGAAATGTGCTGCGTGCGCGTCATGCATCCAAGCACCGGCAGTGTTTTTTTCACGCAGCTGACGTTGTGCAAATCCGGCATTGAAATCGCGAAGACGGTGGATGTTTTCCTCCGTGAGATGTGCTGCGGGAGCCCTGCGCGCGCCTGTTCCCTTCTGTCTCATACACACGTGCATATAACATGCTGTATGTTAAACGCTCTGCAACGCACCCCCGTCCCTATGAAGGCTGAACAAAGCAAGTACCCCAGACCTGCAATCCGGATGAAAATAACAGCGTTTCCTTGGCATCGCGGCAACAACACTCCAGCCTAACTATACCACAACAGCGCCGCGATACAAAATGGCCTCACCTCCCCTTATTTAATATTCTCGGAGGAGGGGTTTATGTAAATATTGAACCTGGTGATGTCACCAACCCTGGAGGAATGTGTGTAGTCGCCTACTGGCCGTTTGCTGTAGTTCTTAGAAACTGATTTCTTTAAAAGCAAATATCTCCCTTTGCTTTAAACTTTGAACGTTGTAACTTTGCAGATGTTGTTTATGCTCAAGCAGCAACATTACACGCTAGCTAAAGTTAGAATAGTGAAATCGTGGTTTACCACCCCTTTAAACTTTTTGGGGGTTAAATTATATTTGCTTGCATTCTTTACTATTCACCATTATTAACATTTTAAAATTTCACAAATAGTAAGCAGTTATGATCTGCAATACTTTGAGCAACTAGACTACATGTATATTTATTAAAGAGCCATACAGGCACCAGTGGGTAATGCGAATGTAAAGTGAATTTTTTTATTTTTCCAGCCACAAAATGACTTTAATTCTCCTCTTTGCATTGGAATTCTCTATTTTAACCTTAATTACTACACTAATATAAAGAATACAAATATTAGAGGACAAATGTTTTAAGTGGTCATTAATGGACCATACTTATTGCAAAAATAGTATTTAGTACCAAAAGATCTCCTCGAAATATTCAATAAATATTATTGAACTAAAATATAGGCTATTTATTTTAAAAATAGTTAAGGTGTATGGTCACATTTGACCACCAATGAGTATAAGTGTGAATTAGTAAGAGGGCTATATACAAGAAAAACATTAATGTTAACAATGTTGCATCTCCATCACTCTCCATAATAAAATGATACAGTAAATGTGGCTGAAGTAATAAGCAATGCACACTTTGCTGTACTGTTTACCAAAAATTGCTGCAAACACCTATATAGTGAAGCTGTTGTGTAACTTAGCCGGCTTAAGCAATTCAAATGTATTGACACAGCGCTAGAAGTATTGAGCGCTCCGGGAACCGCGTGCACCGGCGCAAATTGACAGGCTGGCAGCAACAGGAGTATGAGACCTGTACTTGAGCAACAGCGCAAACTCTTTCGGAATATTGAAAAATGAATCTCATGATGAAAAAGTAGAGACGATTGTAGACGAAAATGAAGAGAGAAGAGAGTTTTTATTTTACGCAAAACATTTTAGTCTCGTCCTTTTTCGTCAACAATAATGCATATTAATTGCATGTCTTAGTCAGCATTTTTGGACATTGGTGCAGTCTCGTCATCGTCTCGTCTTCGTCATGGAAAAAAAGGTCGTTGATGAACATATTTAGTCTCGTCTCGTCTGACGAAATTAACACTAATCTGTAGCGGAGTGGACTCATTTGTGGTCATTTTAGGCTCACGTGTGGCATTTACATTGTATTATATAGTGAATGGTTTAATATTGCATGTCTAACCTTTGGCAGTGGACAGCAGCCCCACTTGCCGAGATTTTTCATGAAGCAGCAGGTGTCGTCTCTTGGACAGCTGGTGTGATCGTCACACATGTGTCTGTCCACTGGATCGGCCAGTTCTGGAGTATTATCATCAGACTGCTGGCTCAATCTCAGTGCAGACTCCTTCCTGAACCAGGGCATGCTGGGAAGGCCAGTACGTACACAGGTTTTCTCCGTCAAGTCACACTTGTAGCCTTGCGGACAGCAGTGCTCCTGATCGGCACAGCACACAGCCTACAATATAAAAATTACACATAATATCCACAGCAATTAATTACTCATTTACTCAATTACTCAAAACTCATAATTGATCCCAATAGAGTTTGGTGTAAGAATACTAGAAGTATAAAAACAAAAACTGTTTGCTTTCAATTTAACATGTTTAATCAGTGAAATTTACTAAAGGTAAATATAATGTTAAAAGATTGATATGCAACCATTTCAATTAATCGGCATGTCATGCAATTCATTTTTCATTCATGTTTAATCTATACTCTTCTATTCAGTGTACACATTAAATATGCACATTTATTCATAATGCATTATAGAATTGCATTCTCTGTAAAGGATGCAATGCTGTCATAATTGACATAGCAAGCACCCTACCTAGACAGCGTTATATGCCATAATAGTGCAAGCATGTGTGCACGCCTGTGCTTTAGAGCTTCAGAAACCATTGTTGCTAAATGTGTTTACCTGTGGCATAGGACAGCAGGCCCATGCCCCAGATGTTAGTCTACAGCAGGTCGTCCCTATTGGACACATCGATGTCTCGTCACAGTTTTGGTTCTGCGATGGCAGGGTCACTGCGGCGATCTTCCTCACCAAAGGCACAGAAAAACGGAGACCCTGATCGTTGGCACTGTCACAAGTGCTGGCGGCCAGATTACACTTAGTATCTTGGGGACAACAGTGGAGATGGTCCTCACAACACACAGCCTGGAAATGTATGTAAATAAATATAAAATGAATAAATTTTTAAATAAATACTGCTTATAATATAAATAAATATTATATGCATTTTATATTTTAACATTTATTTTGCTTGATTTTATTTGTATTTATCTAATATGCAATTTGAGTTTTACCAATTAGTCTGCAGATTTTAAAATGAGAGAAAAAGAAAAAAGGTCTTTACTTTTGGTAGTGGGCAGCACCCCCAGTCTCCAGTTGGGAGTTTGCAGCAGGTGGAATCAACAGGGCACGAAGTGGTATCGTCACATTTCTGATTGGGTGGAGCTATTGTAAAGGTAGGCACCTTTGTCAACCAGGGTACAGACACTGAGAGGTCAGCAGGGTCATCACAGGTGCCCGCCGCGAGGTTACACACTGTATCTTGTGGACAGCAGTGGGCATGGTCCTCACAACACACTGCCTGGAGATCAGGAGGCACAGTGGCATCAATGCCTTTGTATTACTTGAAACATTTTTTTTTTCTTTTGCAATATTTTGCTGCAATAAACATTGTAGATTTTATCTCAGGAACTTTTGTTATGGGCTGATTTTTAAAAGATACTACTAAGCCATTATAACACTCCAATGCTGAATTTGATATGAAGCGGACAACTTTCCTGCAATGCCAAATACCTTTGGTAAAGGGCAGCAGGCCCAGGTGCCGCCTTCTGTTTTACAGCAGGTGGTTCCGCTAGCACACGCTACCGTTTCATTACAGGGAACTTGTTTATCTGCAGACAAAAATATGTATTTATGCATATGCATATTCTACATTGATTCAAGTAAGCAACACTCACAATATAGAATGGTTTGAGCTATGAGGTTCAGCTGAAAATACAAAACGTTTAAATTGCACAAAGATAAAATAAATGGATTTCACCTCTAGGCTTCAGGGCAGTGACAGCTGGGATCTTAGTGGCCATTTCTGTGATGCCATTGGCTGATATACACTTATCGTGGACAAGGTCACAGGTCGTGCCCTCTGGGCAGCAGTGCAAATGATCAGAGCAACACACAGCCTACAGAAAAAACACATTTACATTTGTTAATTCAAGCTTACGTTAAGTAAAATACATGCAAACCACAAGGTAACCATAAAAAACAACTTTCAAACCCTACAGAAAAATACATTAGGACAAACATGAAGCACCTCTGGCATCGGGCAGCATCCGTAGCTGCCGGTCCCTAGTTCACAGCACGTTGTATCATCTGGACATGTGGAAACCTGATCTGGACAGATCACTGCCCACATAAAAACACACACAGAATACTGAGGCATCAGTTTCACCAAAGACACTTGTTAATACATAAATAAATAATACATAAAATAGTGCTTGTAGATAAATAAAACTGCTGGTGTCAGAGTTAGCCTTACCATCTCTAATATCACTGAACTCTGCATGCGGATCAACTGCAATAACATGAATACAATATAAAAACACTCATTAACAGGTGTGAAACTGACAAGCAAACTTAAGGATATTATACTAATCCCTTAAGAACTTCAAATCAGTTTATGAAATGTTACACCATTTTATGCCCTTGTGAACAAGACAAAATGTGCATGTGCAATAACTTTTTGTACATGAATAAATACACACGTTGCTGACAGCATAAAAGCAATATCTAGGCTGTTTTGCTGTTATTGAAAATATGTGCTAAGTATTTGAGGAGCATCATCTTAAAACAATCCCAGCTTTTCATTTTTATATTTTATTTTAAAAAATCCGTTGTCATATCTGCAAGGTTTTCATCACGTCTCATAACAGTGACTAATATATACTACTGTTGAAAAGTTTGGGGTCAGGGTGATTTAAGGAATTAAAAATCACCAATGATGTCACAGTAAAGACATTTAAATGTTACAAAACTTTTCAAATAAATGCTGTTCTTTTGAACTTTCTATCATCAAATAATCCAGAAATAAATGTATCATGGTTTCTACATAACATTAATCAGCAAAAACTCTCAAAATTGATAATATTAATCATAATTTAAATGTTTCATGAGCTGCAAATCATCATATTAGAATGATTTCTGAAGGATCATGTGACACTGAAGACTGGAGTAATTATACATTTCAAAACAATACACATGGAAAACAGTTATTTTAAATTGCAATAATATTCCTATATAATATTACTGTTTTTCTGTGTTGTTATCAAAGGAATGCAGCCTTTGGGAGATTTCTTTCAAAAATATATATATATAAAAATAAAAAAATAAAATAAATAAAAAAACCTTATGCAAGTTCATATTCTGTTCTTATTTTTTTCCAAGCACATTTTTACCAATTCGTATTTAATTCGAATTTGTATTGAATCATTTATAAGTGATATATTATTGTTAAAAATGCCTTATATTCAGGTGTGCAGAATTATTAAGAAGGTTTTCTTTACAGTTAAAGTAGAGATTTAACTTGCACCGAATTAAAGGTGTTTTAAGCGCCACCCCCAAATCATTCTTGTCGGCTATTGGCTGGAGCACTGTTTGTTGTGCTTCGTGGTGCAGCCTGCACCAGTTTGTTTTTGTTGCAGTTTGTGGAGCTCAGGCGGACTACAGAGACCGCGTTTTTTTACAGTGTGTTCAGCTGACAGGTAGCTAGCGGATAGCGAGGAGATGTTTGCTGTATGTGACAAAAAAATGTTTTGGCCTAAAAAAAAGTGTGACACATTGCTTAGAGCACCTTTAAATGTCCCTGCTAATTATGACCCTGCTGAGCTGAACCACTGAGCATTTGGCTGTCCACCTTAAATTTAGCAATTTCTTGTTTCTAGTTATTTAGCAATTTCTAATTTTGCAATTTCCATTATTATTGCATCCTTCTCATGAGCATTTCATAATTTTTTACTTTTCAGGCCCGTTTTTACTTGTAAAAGAAAACCTGCTTAATAATTCTGCGCACCTGAATAGACCCTTTTCACAGACTGTGATGACGCGCTTTAACGGTCATCAATATCGTAACCTGCAGCGTTTTTTGTATTTTCGTTTTTAAAAAAAATATAAGTACATTTATAACACTAATACTTTGTATTTTATTACTTTTGCATCAAATTACAATAAAAAAAAGTGGGTGTTTAGTAATAGCGTCTATGGGAATGATGGTAAAAAGTGAACATATTTCTCTCTTTTCACTGCCGTTATCAATCTCACTCTATTTTTTCCCTCTTTTTGAAAGTTGTGAAATCACAACTGTGGCGTTTTTCGTTTGCTATGTGAGCAAATGGGCACACAGAAAATATTTAATGTATTCTCTCATTCACAGCTATAATATTTAACCCGACTATGACGACTTCCGCTCTGAGAAACCCGGAAATGTGAAAAGGGTCTATATAAGGTGTTTTTCATTTCCAGCCTTTTAAGGGTCTTGAGAGTGAACCGTGCCATTGTGCCAATGGAGGCCTTTCAGAGCCATCAGATTTCAACTAAAATATCTTCATTTCTGTTCCGAAGATGAACGGAGGTCTGACGGGTGTCCAACGACATGAGGGTAAGTAATGACAGAATTTTCATTTTTGGGGGAACTTAACCCTTTAACAATTATATCTCACTTAAAAATGATTAAATACAAAATCAATAGTAGTTATTAAGATTGATGTGGTTTGGAATTGGTAAAAATATGCTTGGAAAAAAAACATGATCAGAATATCAACTTGCATAATAATTATACACGTACTATATTTCCTGTATTATGGCTGACATAATGCTAATAAAAGCATGATGCAATTTAGAGCCAAATAAAACGGTCATATTTCCCGCTGTCATACCTGCTTTTTTCTCTGATGGTTTCCTACGAGAGGCAGCGAATTTCCTCCAGAAGGGGGAGGATCCATAGGTAGCCGACACACACATTGAATGCTCAAGGTCACATTTGGTTCCCTCCGGACAGCAGTGTTGCTTATCTTCACAGCACACAGCCTAAACACACACGGGGAAAGAAAGATCAAGTTAAACATTACCACATACATTATAGTAACTGCATTCCAGGATAGAAATATGATCAAACAAGTGCTGTACATTTTTCATAGGACAGCAACCCCAACTCCCATCAGGCATCTGGCAGCAAGTGGTGTCATCCGGACACTCAGACTCCTGATCTGGACAAACTACAGCACTCTAGAAATAAAAATGGAGAGATACATTTCAATGCTGGGTATTTACTCAAGGCGTATCTGAATATGTAGCTGTGCAGGTATGTGCATTACCTGCTTTGTGGCGACTCTTACCACCCAGTCTAAAGTGTGTGTTTTATTCACACACTTAGAGTGTTCCAGGTCACACAGAGTGCCCTGGTAACAGCAATGCAAGTGATCGGAGCAGCATTCAGCCTGTAAACACACGTACAAACAAGTGTCATTTACTGGTCTTGGAATAGTTCACAAAGAAAAAAAATCTATCTACTGTGAAACACAAAAGAGATGTTATAAAGTTACGTTTATGTAAGGAAAGAAAGTCTCAAGTCTGCAACAACATACAGTAAGGGTGAGTACATGATGAAAGAATGTTCTTTTTTTTTGTCTGACATAATTTTAATAAAGCACATTAAATAGGGTAACAAAGGGGAACAAAGTAAATCATTAATGTCTTAAACACAATTTTTTTTTAAGAAATTCACTAGTGTAACTTCCTTTAGTGAATTTACTTCAGTAATATCAGCAAGGATGCATTCAATTAATCAGAAGTGACAGTAAAACACCATTATAATGGTACAAAATCTTCCATTCATCTTGGAAATTAATCACTTTCTATTCATCAAGGAATCCTGAACAGAAACAAAAGTATCAGTTTCCACATAACATTAAGCAGCACAACTGTTTTCAACTGATAATAATAAATGTTTCATGAGCTGCAAATCATCATATTAGAAAAATTTCTGAAGAATCATGGGACACTGAAGACTGGAGTAATGATGAAAATTCAGTTTTACATCACAGGAATAAATTACATTTTAAAATATATATATATCAATAGAAAACTGTAAGAATTATAATAATATATCACAATATTACTGTGTTTTCTGTATTTATGATCAAATAAATGCAGCATTGCTGATATTTTTTAAAATCCTAGCAAACCCAAACTTTAAATGTATTTATTTGTTTGATTAATGCCATATCAAATGTTTAAAAAAAAATCATAATAATATCTCAATTAATTGTATGCAATATCTCTACTAACAAAATATAAAATTAAGTAAATGAGCAACAATAATAACAAAGGTATAATATTTTTTTTTAAATCTCCATTAATGTACTGTCCGAATAAAAGCATTTCCTAATACAATTTGAAGCAGGACACTCTAATAAAATATGATTTATAGTAAAGGAAGACTTCCTTAAACGTTCCCCTTTCAATAAATATACATGATTTGGCATCTTGTATATACAGTGTGCTCATTTCTACTTTTGAAAACAACAGTTTGGTCTTTCATTTATAACTGGATTCACTTCATTTAGAGACAGAACGACACGCAGTATAATCTGTAAACCACACCCACCGTTTGGGGGGGGGGGGCAATCAAACCGTCTGCATTGACTTTGTATTGCGTGAAGCAGCCTCCTTGTCATTTCTGACTTATAACAAAAACAGAACAAAGTATAAAGCTGATATGTGACAAGGTGTAAAGCAAACAAGCTTAAAAAAAAAAAAAAAAACAGAACCAAAACCAAAACCCAGAAGTTTTTAAGCTGTTGACCCAAAATACGAGCGTTTAAGAACAAAAAGGAGGATACAGGCAATTGAGATGTTATAATACACTGAGAACTACACACACTAGAGGGGAACATAATCATTGACAGGAAATATACTATATAAAATTGACATTTGGATATTTGACTTAAGTGACAAAATGTTTACTGCACACAGACATACTGAGTGTCACGATCCCATTCTTCCTGCTGATGCTTCCCGTCTTATTGCCTGTCTCCACTTTTTTCTCCTTAAACGCTTGGGTTTTTTTGGGTCGACAGCTTATAAAAACTGTGTTTTTTAGCTTGTTTGCTGTACACCGTCATATATCAGTTTTTAGACATTGTTCTGTTTTTTGTTATACGTAAGAAATGATAAGGAGAAGGAGGCTGCTTCACACAATACAAATTCAATGGAGAGCGTTGGCAATCCCCCACACCTCAACCCAGTGTGCGCGTGGCCTAAATGCACTGTCTCTATAATTTGATATGGAAACGTTCATCTGATTCCATTTACCAGCCCCAAACCTTTGAACAGCAGTGTAACTCCCAAACACACACATCCAGCTCAAAGCCTCTCTTACGTTGGGTAGCGGACAGCAGCCATATCCTCCTGATGGTGTTTGACAGCAGGTGTTTCCATCTTCACACATCCCTCCATCGGGACAAATCAGAGCGACGCACACGTTCAGACACACACATAGTAACGCTACGACACTCGCACGCACCTGAAAGACAGGAAATGGCCATGAACTGAACATTATTTGATTCTGTGTTTAAATTATGACACTATCTTTACTATGACACATAAGATCCATAAGTATCGTTGAGGAATGAACTTAGGGGGAAAGTGAAGTCTATTTTCCATTTATTAAAAACACTCCACATGTCGGAGTGTCTTTTGACAAACAAACACATTAAATATTATATAAATATTACAAATATTACAACATTTCCCAATTTAGTGAGCAATACAACACTGATAAACACACTGCTGACTGTCTCATGACATTTCCAGGTCATGCCTGGTTAATGGACAATTGCTTTATCGGTCTCTAGACTTATTAATAAAAAGACTGTCAAAATGGAAAAAGTTCTGTTGGATTTGATCTCGTTTACAGTAGCAGTGAAAGAGCTTTAGATCACAATATAAGAAATATTAAGAAAACCAAACTACTCACCATTGTGTGTGTGACTGCAGACCCACAAAACGAATGCTCTTCAAATGTTCAGATGCAAACCCATGAATGACTTTCCTGCGCTGTAACAAAACATATGCATTAGTAAATCCAGTACATTCATACAGGGTTGGTCACACTGAAATTGAATTAGCTAAAGAGGTTGATTCATCAATAATTCAGTTGAATTGTTTATAATCATTGTGGTGTACAACCCATATAAAAACTGCAGTTCACATGTTATATCATCAGTATGACAATTGCAGGATACATGAGAATATTACGCTTATATATACTTACACGACTACAGATTTCAAAGACACAGAGCAAAGTCTTTGCAAACTTGTGTTTATCGGAGCCTATATTTATTTATTTTATCAGATAATCTCATCTCAGACAATTGATCACATTATATGACCGCTGTCTTAAAGGGATTGTCCACCCAAAAAATTAAATTTAAATCTACTCAACCTCATGCTGTTCCAAACCTGTATGAATTTCCATCTTCTGCTGAACTCAAAATATAATATTTTGAAGAATATGGGTAACCAAACAGTTGATGAACCATATTGACTTTTTTTTTTTATATTTAACAGTTATAATGGAAGTCAATGGGGCCCATTTGGTTACCCATATTCTTCAAAAAAATATCTTCTTTTATGTTCAGCAGAAGAAATAAACTCATACAGGTTTGGACCAACTTGAGAGTGAGTAAATAATGACAGAATTTTCCTTTTTGGGTGAACTATCCCTTTAATAAATGTATCACTTTTTTGTAATCACTTTGTGGCAGCGGTTAACAAACAATGCTACACTGATTGACCATGTTTAGTTTTAATATATGATAACAGTCAAATGTATATCCACCAAAGCTACAATTTGTGTTAGTTAACCAGTTAGTATATAGGGTTAAAGCAAGTTTTGAGACGCACTAAAACAGTTATTAAAAACGCATCATTCGCTGTTGTTTCGTATTGTTTCCAACGGAAGCGCGTGAGCTCGGCCGGAATAAACCCTAAGCAAAGACTTGTTTTATTAAAAAACAAGATGATATAAGTATAAAGAGCTTACCGTGCCGTATTTCCACGAGGCCGGTGGGGGAAAAACACCGTTAAACAGGACGTGGTGAAGTGGATATAATGCTGTTCTCGGCTGAGTTTGAGTTTATTTGTTTATCACGTGACCTGAGAGAGTCACATGACACAGTGAGTCAGGCTTGTTTGTCTTTTATTTAACCGTACTAACATGTTCAATTAGTTTAAAATTACAAAATGATTTACATTATGCAAACAATATACACGGAAACGTAAAAATTTAATTAAATTATAATAAAAAAATAATACGGATGACTAAACAAAATTTTACAAAACTTAAAAACATCTCTAAGGTTAATATATACCTAATAAACATATTCGCAAATATTAAATTAATTATAATAATAAAAATAAAATGCAAATAATAACAGTTTTTTTGTTTCAACCATCCAAAATTAACGGCATACAGTACATTTTGCTCTTATAAGGGTGTATCTCACAGAACCTGTCAAAAAATGTCGAGGTAATATATTTTCTACCCCACCAACATAAATATATCGGTAAATTCGTAAGATTTTAAACGGATGATATACCTGTATGTCTAATCTCATATTAACTGTAGGTGGCAGTAACGCGCTGCTCACGTCACGTGTGCGCGCCGCCGCTAAAGGACAGAGGGAAAGACAGAAGTTGTGTTGTTGTCAGGATGTGTCGCTCGCTAGTGTTTAAACATGTCGTGTGCAGCTTCGAATTGTACTAATCGTCCCTCACCAGGGTCCAGTGTAAGCTTTCATCGGTCGGTTGGTTATTCAATTTATTTAGTCTAATTTAACCGTCCTGTCACATTGTCAAAACTGTGTTTGTCTTTAGACCAATCGCGTGCACTTCATATGTATTAAGAATTATTTGTCTTGTAATGATTGACATTTTGTGCATATACATTTTTTTGTTGTTGAAAAAGAAGCCTGTCTTATAACCTACATGTGCAAAATAGTTCATAAGAGAAATCTTTTTTTTAAGTGTTTTATGTTAAAATAATAGTTTTTCCTAAATTAATCCAGTTCCCAGTTACAATCCCTTTTCTGTTACAAAAATAGTGGAGTGATTTTTTAATTTATTTTTATTCTATTCTAAGAATACTACTTTTATGATATGGCTTTTATCTGCTCCTATTGACTATATGTGAGCTAGTTTTCTTTTAAAATCATATTTGACTTTCTCTCCTGTTCTCTAATCCATCTATCCATTCATTTCACTCACAGTTTCCCATTAGGTGATAAAGATCGGCTGCAGCGATGGATGAGGAACATCAGACGTGACGATTTCAAGCCATCTCCATCTTCTCGCATATGTTCCCAGCACTTTGAAGACAGCTGTTTCTTCAAGAACAATAAAGGTCAAGTGTGCCTTGCTAAAACAGCGGTCCCCACCAAATTCTTCAATCCTGAATCCTTTAAGATGGCATGGTGCACCAAATTATATAGAAGGCGGAGGAATGTGGAACATTATGACAGCCATGAATTTCATACATACAGTCTCAAAAGGGATTCCAAGAGAAAGTTTGTGGAGGAGGAGGTGGTTTTAGAGGAGTTTGTGGAAGATGAGAAAGATGCCTCGGATCCAGACATGGCTAAAACCAGTGTGACGCCAGTGATTTACCCCACCGAAATATGTGTCATTGCAGTTAGACATGATCACTGCTACAGGTCTCGGTCTTCAAACACAGCTTGCAGTTCCATAGACAACACCAACACAACGGCAGAAATGCAAGAGATCGAATCAGCAAAGGAGCTGAAGCACAGTTTGAACTTGGTCCTGGGCAAGATCAAGGCCTGCAGAAAAAAAATTAAATTGAAGAACGCCACGATTAGAAGGTTAAAGAGAAAAGTGACTTCACTGTCCTCCGTCATTTCGGAGTTGAAAGCGAAAAATATCATGGAGACAAAAAAAAAGTATGCTACTCATGGGCAAAGCATGTTGTAAGTATCACTTTTTGCCATGTTTTTTCACACTGTCACACACAAAATCACCCTCACATCATTCCAAACCCATATGGCGGCTGTGGAACATAAAAGAAAGCGTGGTGACATTCACTATATTCTAAAGATGATACTTTTGAGTGTAGAACCAGGGTTTCTGTGGGTCTTAATTTGACCTTCCACAATTTAAGAATTGGAGCATCTTAAATTCAGTATCATGGCATTCAATTATGGCCCTATGATTTCTGCGATGTGGAAAACGAATCGCAGAATCCATTCATAAAAATAAAATTTTACTGTATTATGCGGAATATGACCGAATTTGTCAAATATGGGATGAATAAATAAAAAGTAGGTTAGTTTAAAGGGAAAGTTCATCCAAAAATGATCATTTACTCACCCTCATGTCGTTCCAAACCTGTAAGACTTTCGTTCATCATATTAAGTGTTTGTGTCTCTTCAGAAAATTTGGACTAAACCGCTCAATTCATATGGATTAGTTTTACAATCTCTTTATGAACTTGTAAAACCCGCCAATCATCCCATTGAAGGCTAACGATCCGCGGGTGAAGGTCTATTGCACGTTCAGTCTTTTCAGCTGGGCAAAGTTTTTTAATTCCAATTCATCGTTATCTGACTCCATTTTATCATAATCTCGAATTTAAGTTAGAATGCCAATTGGTTATTTGGTCATTTATATTTAATAGTTAACCATGCATTTAATCATTCTGTTTAACCCTTTGTTGAAATTATACTCGTTCATAATCTACTAGAAATAGTTAATAATTCCAGAGTAAGTCAGAATAAATCAAAATGTAACAATTTATTAACAGTCAGGTAAATGTATAACGCCAATTACATAATCAATTCAAAGATAATCCATACATAACATGAAATGCTCTGAAGTAAAGAATAAAATATGGATACCTGACTTCTGTAAAAGTTGTAAAAAAACGATGTAAAAGTTCGCCCTGACCCTCTTGCAACATCTCCTTATATACTCAGACCAAGACTGAAATCTCTTTCAAATGGAAACGTGTTAAAGGGATAGTTCACCCAAAAATGAAAATTAGCCCATGATTTACTCACCCTCAAGTCATCCGAGGTGTATATGACATTCTTCTTTCAGACGAATAGAATCTGAGTTATATTAAAAATGTTATGGCTAATACAAGCTTTATAATGGCTTGGTTTTTGAAGTCCATAAAAATGCATCTGTCTGCCAAATAACGTCCTCCACGTGGCTCCGGGGGGTTAATAAAGGCCTTCTGAAGCGAATCGATGCGTTTGTGTAAGAAAAATATCCATATTTAAAAATGTATTTAATTTTTTTTCTATGGCTCTGCATCAGCCGTCCCCGCACCATCACTTCCTGCGAATAAGGGCAAAATACCGGCGCGATCATAGATATATACATAGATTCCTCATTAATGCCTGCGCGGATGGGTCGAATGAGGCATCTATGTATATATATCTTTGATCCTGCTAGTATTTTGACGTTATTCACCGGAAGTTATGGCGCTGGTAATACTAGATGACATTCGTCTGATAAGAGGTAAAAAAATAACATAAAAACTGTTCTGTTTCTCGCAGAAACCGATTGTTTCGTGTCTTAAGATATCAATGTGTCGCCACGAGCCGCATGGTTTAATGAGGATTCGTATGTCTATGTGTTTTTACTCTCATAGCTCTCATACTCTAAAATATCCCCATTGACATGCATTATACGACTATCACACTGCAACGGTTGGAGTTAAAAATCTTAATTTGTGTTCTACTGAAGAAACAAAGACACCTACATCTTGGATGCCCTGGGGGTAAGCAGATAAACATAAACATTTCGTTTTGGGGTGAACTATCCTTTTAACAATGGGAATTTACATTAGTCACTGTCCCATAGACCGGTTGATGGCAGGAGGTAGACCATTTGGCTGAAGCTACACCCAACGTAATAAGCAAAATATCTCTAAACTCTTAAAACCTTGATGAGATCGGTGTACCAGTCACACTGAGACATTTCAAACGATATCAAACATGTAATACTGTATAGTGAGAATTTACATTAAACCGTATATATTTTGGGTGAATTCTGGAGGAGGGATGGGGGAAGATGCAGGTGAAAGGTATGTAAATTAAAGTCATTCTTAGATGATTCACTCAGCTAGTCAGCGTGACGTCGTTTCGGATGGGGATGCTAAATGAGTGAGTTCAGATGCTAATTTCCTTTATTTTCTCAGAGAGTGCTCATTCCTCAATCAGACATTCTGGGATTTGCTAGTTTTTACCCGTCTTACAAACTTTTTGAAGTGTCAAAGTGGTAGTTGCGTAGCTGTCAATGGAGGGACAGAAATCTCTCAGGCCTAGTCCACACGTACATGGGTATTTTTATAACCAGAGTTTTTCCTCCTCCGTTTTAAAAAAACAATCGCGTCCACACAAGCACGGTTTAAAAAAAACTCTCTGTCCACATGAAAACGCAAAACCATGCTATGATAGGCTGCCTGCCTGCCTGATTTCCACATGGGTCCCATCCACGACACTGATGCACTGAGGGATGCCATGGGCTCAGTGAAACCCTTCTACAACTTTACTTTGGACTCAGTGACAGGTAACTGTATATACACAGGGGCAGGGCCCAAGTGGACTGTAATAGCTTCACATACATACTATTTTGTATTATTGAATTCTGGCGCCTCTGTTCTGCAATACAATGAGATAACTGCGCATGTATCTGTACACATGTGATAAGCGTTGTTAGCAGAGTTATTAAAAGCTAACTTTTACGTCCTTCATTGCGTAGACTCGACTCGTAGCTAAATAAAATAGATAATAGCGCACAATCTGACGTCAAACAAAGGAGAGAATGGCGCACACTTTGACTTAACAAGCCGAAATCTCCGGTTTCCCCGTCCACACGACAACGCTGTAACTGGAGTTTCTAAAAATCTTCACCCTGGCCGGAGTTTTCAAAAAAGTCCAGTTTCAGTAACCGGATACTGCGTTTGCGTGTGGACCAACAGCCAAACCTCATAGAAAAAGCTGCGGTTTTGAAAATACCCGGCCTTAGATTCATTAAAAATGTCTTAATTTCTGTTTCAAAAATGAACAAGTCTTACAGGTTTGGAAGGGATAAATGACAGATTTTTCATTTTTGGGTGAACTATCCCTTTAAATATGAATATGGTGTGAAAATGGTTTATGGTTTTTCTGAACCCATTGGCAGATATTTGTTCTTGTTTTGATCATAAAATCTTTCACAAGATTTCTTATTTCATTTAGCTTCTCCAGTAAATATATCTTGATTTAAGAATGTTTTAAACATTTGCTCTGGAAAACAAGACAAAACTACTGTGATCAGATTGAGGTACCGTAAAAGCACCATATTATTATTTATTAAAAAGTACTGGATATCTGTTGGAAATTGTATTTTCAAACTTTGAAGTGTTGCTAATGCAACTTGTGTGCTTCCTAGAATTTACATTGACGTGTCTCTCCCTTCAATTCTCTTAAATTGGGCTTAAATTTACCTTTATAAAACCTGCAGAAACCCAGAATGAAGCGCTTTCATTTTGAGTGAACTATTCCTGTAATTTGCATGCTGGAAATGTTTTATCAGAGGAATTACATTTCATCACAGTAAAAATGTTGTCTTTTATATGAATGTCTTTACAGCCAAAAGGATCTAGATCGCGGGCTCCAGTCTAAACCAAAGAGTCAAGAGCTGTGAAAAAGAGCCTTGGACTCTGTGACTTTCCTTGGACGAGGAGGTGGTGTTATGTTCTGCCAGCGTTCTTTCCACTGTTCCAGCGTCCTTTCCTTCAGCAGACACATTGGTTGATAATGCTGGGGGAAATGACCCGAGTTGTCGATTTGGTTAGGAGGATGAAGAGATCTCAGACGAAGAGATATCAGAATAATGCATAAAGAATAGCACCTTTCTAGGCGGGATGGGAGAAATGCAAGAAACCCTGCAAGAACCAGCTCAAATGTCGACACAGATGGTGCAGATGTCATTCAGTTCCTCAGGGATGTTGAAAAGTAGTTCTGTAATCACATGATTCATTTGTAGGCTGCCTATGTTCTATGTCCACTTTTTTATATTGTACAGTTTGTAATGTTCTTAAATAGTCGACATGAACTGATTTTGTTGAGAGTTACATAATAAAGCTACATACACTATATTGCCAAAAGTATTGGGACACCCCTCCAAATCATTGAATTCCAGTGTTCCAATCACTTCCATGGCAGACGCTTCTACAAACATTTGTGAAGGAATGGGTCGCTCTCAGGGGCTCTGAATTCAAGTGTGGTACCGTGATAGGTTGCTACCTGTGCAATAAGTCAATTTTCTCACTACTAAATATTCCACGTTCTACTGTTAGTGGTGGTATAACAAAGTGGAAGCCATTGAGAACAACAGCAACTCAGCCACGAAGTGGTAGGCCACGAAAAATCACAGAGCAGGGTCAGCGCATGCTGAGGGTCGCAGTGCTCTGAAGTCGCCAACTTCAATAGCTACAGACCTCCAAACGTCATGTGGCCTTCAGATGAGCTCAAGAACAGTGTGTAGAGCTTCATGGAATGGGTTTCCATGGCCGAGCAGCTCATCCAATCCTTACATCACCAAGTGCAATGCAAAGCGTGGGATGTAGTGGGGTAAAGCACGCCGCCACTGGACTCTAGAGCAGAGGAGACGTGTTCTCTGGAGTGACCAATCACGCTTCTCTGTCTGGCAATCCGATGGACGAGTCTGGGTTTGGCGGTTGCCAGGAGAACGGTACTTGCCTGACTGCATCGTGCCAAGTGTAAAGTTAGTTACAGTGAAAAGGAACTCTTCAGCATACCAAGACATTTTGGACAATTTCATGCTCCCAACTTTGTGGGAACAGTTTAGGGATGGCCCATTCCTGTTCCAACATGACTTTGCACCAGTGCAAAAGACATGGATGAGCGAGTTTGGTGTGGAGGAACTTGACTGGCCTGCACAGAGTCCTGACCTCAACCCGATAGAACACATTTGGGATGAATTAGAGCGGAGACTGAGAGCCAGGCCTTCTCGTCCAACATCAGTGCCTGACAACACAAACTCGCTTCTAGAAGAATGCTCAAAAAATATAGTGCATTTTACAAAGGAGGACATTTATAAAAATAAAAAAAAGCAACATATTCTGGGTCAACATGGGGCATTAAAGGATTAGTTCACTTTTAGATAAACTTTTGCTGATAATTTACTCACCCCCATGTCATCAAAGATGTCCATGTCTTTCTTTCTGCAGTCAAAAATAAATTTAGGTTTTTTGATGAAAACATTCCAGGATTGTTCTCCATATAATGGACTTCAATGGGCTCCAAATGGTTCAAGGTCCAAATGACAGTTTCAGTGCAGCTTCAAAGGGCTTTAAACGATACCAGACGATGAATAAGGGTCTTATCTAGCGAAACGATCAGTTTCTGCAAGAAACAGAGCAGTATTTATGCTATTAATATACCTCTTATCAGACGAACGTGATCATCTCTGAGCTCAGCCATAACTTCCGCTAGGTGAGGTTCAAAATACGAGTCTGGTCACAGATATATCGATCGTAGATGCCTCATTCTACTGATCCGTGCAAACGCTAATGAGGCATCTACGTATACATCTATGACCAGGCTCGTATCTTCTTGCAGAAACCGATCGTTTCGCTAGATAAGACCGTTATTCATCGTTTGGTATCGCTTAAAGCCAATTGAAGCTGTACTGAAACTGTCATTTGGACCTCGAACCGTTTGGAGCCCATTGAAGTCCATTATATGGAGAACAATCCTGAAATGTTTTTATCCAAAAACTTAATTTCTTTTCGACTGAACAAAGAAAGACATGGAAATCTTGGATGACATGGGAGTAAATTATCAGCAAACGTTTATTTAAAAGTGAACCAATCCTTTAATAATTCAACCACGTGGATTTAATATATGTTATGTCAGTAAATTTAACCAATACAATATAGAGAAAGTAATTGGTAATTTCCAGCTTTAAAGACAGATCTCCACCCTGATGTTCTGTATAAATAAGGGACAGTCTCATTTTCAAATTCACACGATCACACAAGCAGCAATCCTTTAATAAAAGCATTACTTTGGGCAAGGTAATTGTGCTGCCGATAGTTTAAAAAAAAAAGAAAGAAAAAAGTTTCTGTTTTGCCTTCAAATCATTCTGTACACATTAAAAGTCAAAGCAGAAAACATAAGGGTTCATACATTTTCCTCAGTTTTTGCTTCGTGGTTCTGCTCCTGGAGTTGGTTTGTGGTTGTCAGATGGGAATGTTTTGATCTTTTCCCCTTAAAAACGGTCGTCTCCTCCCCGTTCTCTCCTTCTTCTTGCTCCAGTCTTCCCCTCTTCACAAAGTGCTGGATCCTGGACTCCAAACTCTCACAGCGCGGCCGCTCCAGAAGAGGCGTGTACTTCCTCTGCCTGGAACCCTCCATGAGCCAGCACTGCAGAGAAGTCATCTCTAAAATACAAAAACAGAAAAATACAACTTTTATAATGGATTCACGTGCTACTTGTATGTTAGTATTTGAATCCAGACATCAATAGTTTCAATATGAACACACACCTGTGTTTGTGTTCTGAAGGCCTTGGATCATGCCGAGCAGAACCTGCGTCTTGACTGAATTCTGAACCCAGTGTTGGTGCAGTGAGTTCAGGACGTGGGTCTCCTCCTCCCTTTCATTGTTCCAATTCACACCCTCGAAGCGGCAGTCATACAGAACCAAAGGGTAATCCACTGCCATACTACAAAACACAGGATCTAGAATTAAAGTCGGCATGAAATGGAATCTGTGCGATAGTCTTTTATTTCCTATTGTGACATATATTTGAGTGAAACGGCTTCTGGAACGAATAAATGTAGGGTGGGACATGGGGAATTGATTGGATGGTTGTGATTTGCTATTGGTCTATCTCCTGTGAGTGACAGGTTGCCTCGCCCTCACGCCAGTAAACATATATAACATATACAATAAATACTGCATATTCCAAGATTTGTCAATTTTGATTTTATGATGATTTTACTGGTCACTAATTTAGTCATGAAAACTAAAAATGTGTGCAGGTCTTTAAGCATCATGAAAAATCCAGTTCATGCTGGTCTAGGCCAAGAAATGACATTAAGCAACTTGTCATGGGATCCAGCTATAGAAATGTGGAAATAAAACACACCTGTATTGAGGTTTCCTTGGGTTTTTCTCCACATCCAGTAGCTGATCAATGATTTCTGGAGCTTCGAGTTTCTGTCCAATCAGCAGCAGCAAAGCCATCATGCAGCGAACCTGCAAAAGCAAAGATCGCTTATGATCGGAATTAAATACTAGCTACTGCTAGTGAATACTGCATAGTGTACACTGCATACTACTTTATTTTACAGTCCTTTTCCACATGTACATACCATGTACTTATTATAGTTGAGCCTCAGGCGTCACGCCCACGGACCGTTGGAGGGCTGAAGGTCCGGCTACACGAGACTAATATCTAGGTACTAACCCCGAACCTACACCTAAACCTAACCTTAACCCATGTAGTTACCTTACTCAGTACTTTCTTAGGTAAGTACACTGTCAGTACACGTAAAATAAAGTGTAACCTTTAAAACAAAAACAAAGATCTTTAACTGGTTGAGATGGTTTCTACAAGTTTATTAACTTCTACATAATAAAGAGCTCATTTCAACTAATTTATACATTATTATAAACTTTTTAAGGTCCTCCACTGACTGTACACAACAATATCTAAAGGCCCTCATCCCTAGTTTTGTTTTTTTGAGACTTATTTTAATCTATGGGCACTCCTACTTTCTGTAAATAATCAAATATAATTATGATTAAATTAATACGTTTTAAGAGCTGAATACTCTTCAAGGCCCCTACTCTCTTTAACCAATGAATTTACATGATTCTTCTAGACATTCATGATTTACCACATAGCAATTAAGGACAAGGATTTTTACAAATATTTTTAATACATTTTTATTCTACCCAATCAAATATTTTAGAGCTTAAAATATAGTAAAATACCTATTAATATAGATGACTTTTCCAGGCAGGGTTATTTATAGTTATATTATAAAGGTTTTTTTGTTACTCAAATCAAATAAACATCAAATCAAATAAACATTAACTGAAATAAAATGAAATATTTAAAAATCTATTTTTTTTATTTCAACTAATTGTCAAGGAAATTTCTCATTTTCATTTTGTTTAAAGGGGTCATATAATGCCATTTTTTATAATGCCAAGTTAAAATGATTCTTTAGTGTCCAAATGAAAAGTTTGTAATATACTTTAATCAAAAATTCTCATTTGTATTGTAAGAAAACACTAATTTTACCTGGTAAAAAATCGCTCTGTTTTCAGCAAGCCATTTCAGTGCATGTGACTTTAAATGATAATGAGCTTTGCTCACCTCGCCCCTCTGTTCTGTGGGGCGTTAGACACAACACACGAGGAGTGTTGCCAAGTCCGCGGTTTTCCCGCGGAATTGGACTACTTCAACACTGTTGCCGCGGGTTGAAGCGACCCCAATTATGTGATATTTAGCCCCGTGAATGCGAATTTTAGTAGGCAACCATGCCAAAAAAACACATATTTTACCCCCCAAATGCGATTTTTACCGGAGAAGCCCCCCTGAAACGCGACTGGGCTTGTTTTGGGCTAGTTTTGGGTAGCAATTGGGCGGGTTTTGTTGTGAAAACCTGGCAACCCTGAGTGTTGCCTTGACAACAGTTGAGGGTACATTTTGGAGAAATGGCAACGGGAGTCTCTAAGGACACAATTTGAACCGGAGTCGGACCGGGAACAAGATGAAGGCCCCAACGAAGTTCGACAATTAAGGTTTCTGACGTATATAACGTTTCTGAATGGTTGGTTAACGTAATGTCACTTTGATCTATCTTTGTATGTAACGTTAGTGGCAGGGTAGCGTAGTGAGATACGAATGCTATGTGTTTACTGATGTATACATTAGTTCATTGTTACCACGTTAACTTTATCACCAGCGTACACAGTATGTAATAACCATAACGCGTTGTTCATTATAAACGTGGGATTATGAATTATATTGAGAACGTCATACATAGAAAGCATGCCGTAATGTAACTTACCATGTAAACTTTAGCCGCATTCATCATAAAGCGTGCAAACGATTTGCAAAGATTAATATAAAGGTTAATAAAACGTTACACTCACTTCTTCTGGAGGTGCAGCAGGAACACGAATAGTTGGTAGCGATCCTTTTTCAGGAGCAGCTTCTTAGCTAAACCTGCTTTATACTGACCCTCGTTTATAAAGCAGTCTGATGAGAAATGATTCGCGCAAACATGAAAGCATTGACGTTGATCGGAGGGAATATTCCCTTCAAAAACAAAACTTAGCCACTGCGTCTTCAGCGGTTCGGATTTAGGAACATCAAAATGACTGCTGTGTTCGTTATTACACCCAAGAACAGAACACCACAATCGAAAAGAGAAGCAAATGGATCGCAGCAATTCACAGAAACAACTGGACTCCAGGCAGCGAAACGTGGATTTGCAGTTATCATTTTGTGTCAATATGTTGAATTTTAGGGTAAAATCATACCATATATATTATATTGACATCTCATCAATTAAATATTTATTTACCATTGTATATTCTGCATAATTTGATGTTTTTGAATAAACACTATGTGTTTTAGACCTACCTATATTGTATTTATATTAAGTGTTCACAGGCAAATTTGCTTTATGCATTTCCCCGGCGTCAAAATCAGGCACATATAAATGTCAGGAAACACGATTCCTGGCTGCATGTCAACATCCATGGATCACTGGATCTTTGGTAAGTTGTAAAGAACACTTATATCGAGTCCAACCTTTAGTTTAAACTGATCATTGTTTGTTTTACTCGCGTTTTCAGAGTTTCCCCCAAATAAATCCTGTCATGCAGCAGCTCTTTTGAGTGATGTCAATGCATAGTTGGATATCTTCTATATCCAGGTTCTCTATATCCAGTTAAGTCGTTTAGCTTATTCTAAAGCTTGTTTTGTCTTACATTATATCATTTTAAGTCATCTTGAGGCCTCCCCTTGGTAAGAACCACAGCTTTGGCACTGAAGGCCTCCGGTATGAGGTGGGCTCCTTACCTGGTGGTAGAGGAAAGCAAGACCTTTGACCTGGAAGACATAGAGTTGGTGGGGGTCGATAGGACAGGTGGGGTTGAGTTGGGCTGGCTGGACATTGGCAGACAAGATGGTCCTTTGGAACTGCAAGACTCCATTACCTACATCCATCTTACACAGGTTCCTGAAGTCATGTGTTCCCTCATACCTGCATGGCCAGGGAAACATAGAAGAAACCATTGTGCCCAAGCACCTGAACACCATGCAAACTAAAATAACAGTGACTGTACGTAATATTCTTTAAGCAGATTCATCTACTGACCGTTTAACAGCCTCTGCCATGAGCTCCACATCCAAGTCTCCACGAGGAAAGTAGTATCTGTATGTTCTGGACTGGCAGTCAAAGCGCGCGCTGAAGCCGCTTTCTACAGGGGCCCACTGGAGTATCCTGATGTCCTGGGGCAGGACTCGATTGAGCATCTTTACATAGGGTAATTCTTCTGCAGAAGCCTTGCCTTTGACCTCCACGTCAGCCGGGACAGTCACACCTAATCCTCCTCCACACTGTGTGGAGCGCAGATCAATGGATATAACCTGGAGGAAAAAAGCCAATATCAGGAATCCAACTTTACAAAATATGAAAATATATTTATGACTATACAGATCACAAAAATGTACAAATGTAATGGCATAAATAATAATAATGTTTTATTATTTATGTTTTATTAAGATATTCGCAATCCATGTTATGCTTTTAGTTGTTATAATTGAATGTTTATTTATTATTGTGTCAAAATTAAATACTAAAAATGTTTTTCTGAATAGAAGATATCAGACACTGACAGAAATACAGTTGGACATAACTGGAGAAAAAGTCAATATCAGGAATCCATAACTTTACTATACATATACGGTGTATATATAAAATATATAAGCTATCAGTTATCAGACACAATTTACAGGAATATAAATTAATTGGAGATAACCTGGAGAAACCAATTCATATTAAGAATCCATGACATTCCAAAATATGAAAACAAATTTATGACTATTCAGATGACAAAAAATGCATACATTAAATTAGATTATTAGTAATAATAATAATTAATAAAATAATTAAAAAGTAATAAAACAATTCAATAATTTCATAATTCATGAAAATATTTTTTAATAAGGTATTCACAATCCATGTTATGGTTTTAGTTGTTATAATTTTATGTTTATTACTGTGTCACAATTAAATGATAAATTACTAAATAATTACAACTTGGTTCTGAATTAGTAATATAAATATAAAAAGTAATATTAATATAAATTAGTTGGATATAACCTGGAGACAAGTGAATATCAAAAATCCATTACATTACAAAATCTGATATTATGAATAATTTATGACTATTCAGATCACAAAAAAGGTTTAAATGTAATAATATTAATAATAATAATAAATAAAATAATTTAAAAATATAATATAATTTATGCATAAATAATTATTAATTAAATATAATTTATATATAAATATAATATAAATATAATTAAATAATAATAATATTATCAAAAGTTTAATTTAATAATTAAATAATTCATGCTAGGCTTTTAGTGGTTACAGTTTAGTTTAATGATTATTATTTTGTCAAAATAAAAATAGTTTTAAATATTGGATATCAGACACTGATGGAAAAATAATTTATATTGTATCACTATTTTCCAAGATTGTAGTAGGAACCCTGGAAAATATGAAAACATGATGAATATCATCATAACTCAGTGAACTATTACTAAATGAATTCAGTAAAAGCAGATCCCAGTACCTGAGAGAAAGCACTGACTCCTTTATCCGTGCGGCCGCAGCGATGATAGTTGGAGGTCTGTCTGTCCTGGATCAGTTTCGTCTTCAGCAGTGCCTCAAAAAGCCGGGCTTCAACGGTGTTGTCTGTGTTTTCTTGGACGGCGAAGCCCTGATATTGCCAGCCGAGATACGCCAGCCGCAGTGCCACATGCCTGCGAGGATGGGCAGAGAAGTCAAAGGGCCTCTCTCGTTTCTTCTGTCTGGCTCTGTTCTCTTCACCTTCCTGATGTTTGAAGCTGCCTGGTGCTTCAGTCCTCTCCCCTGTCCCAGCTCCATCTCTCTCTACTTTCAGCTGAGCTTTCAGTCTCCCCACCTCCTCCTCCAAAGCCTTCACACGAGCCAGCAGGACCTCTTCTGACATCTTTACACTAAACACAGATCTGTGAAATAAATAACAGAGAGGTCATATAACAGCTTTCCACCAACATGTGTGCATGTATGTGAATGCAGTTCTAATAGCTTATGATAACAATAAACAGAGAATTGTGCAATAATTCACAGTGAGCTTCAGTGTATAATGGCATTATTGAATTAGGTACATGTATGCAGTTATCAAACATGCTCCTGTAGAATCTCTATAGAGACCTAGAGGAGATGTTTATGGTGCAAATCTCAACGTGTTTGCTTTTTATCAACTTTCTGGGCTTCCTTATCATTTCATAAAATATAGTTTATAAAACCGCACAAGTATTTTCATTTAATTATACTCACATCCTTCCCGAAGCTTCATGAAAATAGCGAAATAACAAATTCTGAACAGTAACTTTTAAAGGCAGCACGGCGCTTTGGCTTCCGTCAGGCCACCTTTCAAAATAAAAGTAATTCAAATGAACGTGCTATGCCAAAATAAAATAAAATAAAATAATAAAATAAAATAAAATAAAATAAATAAAATAAAATAAAATAAAATAAAATAAAATAAAATAAAATAAAATAAAATAAAATAAAATAAAATAAAATAAAATAAAATAAAATAAAATAAAATAAAATAAAATAAAAAAGTAAACAAATGCATGCATTCTGTTGCTTTACTGTAGTTAGTTGATTTCATAGTTTATTAAATACCAATGTAATTATAATTATACATAATTAATATTATTTTTCACTATTATGTTATTATTATCATGATTTTGTATGTTTAGCATTTATTTAAACATGTGCCAGAGTCTGGTTCCCAATCCAAGGGCTCTTTATTATCTAAAATAAAATAAAATAAAAATATTATTTTATATTATATTAAAATATTATTTTATATAAAATAAAATAATTAAATTAATAAAAAATACAAATAAATAAATTAAAAATTAAATGAAATTAAATAATAATAATGATAATAATAATAATAATAATAATAATAATAATAATAACAAATAAATAAATAAATACAATTAATTGATACATGCATTCTGTTGCTTTACTGTAGTTAATTGATTTCATAGTGATAACCAATCTAATTATAATTATACATAATGAATATATATATATATATATATATATATATATATATATATATAAAAGACTAAATGTATATTTAGCATTTACTTAAACATGTGCCAGAGTCTGGTTCCCAATCCACGGGCTCTTTATTATCTATCTGACCATTTTTATTATTTTCCTTGCCACAGTTGTTCGATTTATTATAATAATAAATGTGCATTACACAGCCCACTTTTAATAGTATTACTTTCTTAAGGAAAGATTAATACTAGTCATCAGCTCGTTGATGACAATTTTCTATTTCCTCATCAGTTTCTTCCTGATAAACAGCATCGATAAGGTTTATGTTTATGCTGTTAAACAGCCTCATAACAACTGTAGAGTTTATGTCATTATAGGGATCACACATTCAATGGAATGGAATCACGTGATGAATACAACAGAGTTTCCTCATTTTCTTTCAATCTGGAATTCTTATTGGTTAAAGCTCCTCCGATACCACTGAGACAGTCTCGTGATTGGTCGCCTGCCTCCCAATTGAAACACATTGCTTCCTGCTCACGCGAAGGAAATCAATAGTAGAAAAGTTTAAAGTTTTACCCTACATCTGTAGCACCGATGCGACTGACGTGACAGAACTCAAGATGGGACGTTGTAACCGCTGCGCTTTGCTCGCGCTTTTATTTGTGACATTGTTGCAGTCGGTCTGCAGCGACTTCCAGACTCTCGCGCATCTGAGAGCCAAAGCGAGCGATAAAACTCAGTCCCGAGCTGTGGTGGAGCTGCTCCGGCGACTGCTGGGCAACAGATCTCGGGAGTTCATCGTGTCAGTCAACAGGACTCTGTCTAATGACACTTTAGACCTGTGTGAGCTGCGATCCGCGAAAAACAACAAGATCATAGCAGTGGGCAGCACGGGGGTCGCGGTGGCCACCGGGATATACAACTACCTGAAATACTTCTGCAACTGCCATGTGTCCTGGTCTGGAGACCAGCTCAATCTCCCCCGACCCCTGCCTCCTCTCACCGGCGTCCTGCGCATCAACACACCGCACAGGTTAATCACATTTAAAAGTCTGCTTTTAAAAATCATCTAAACCTATTACTAATTTAACTTATAGTTTTATATAATATTAAATATGTGTGTTAATATTAATATAAATGTGTGTGTGTGTGTGTGTGTGTGTGTGTGAGTGTGTGTATACAGTATTTATAAATATATACACACAGGCAAAAGCACTGTCAAATCGATTAATCGCGATTAATCCCATCCAAAATAAAAGTTTGTTTACATAATATATGTGTGTACTGTATATACTTATTATGTATATATAAATACACATACATTCATGTGTATATTTTAAAAAAAGTTTATATTTATTTATAAATATTTATATATAATATAAATATATATATACATGCAAATATTTCTTAAAGGGGTGGTAAACCACGATTTCACTATTCTAACTTTAGCTAGCGTGTAATGTTGCTGCTTGAGCATAAACAACATCTGCAAAGTTACAACGTTCAAAGTTTAAAGCAAAGGGAGATATTTGCTTTTAAAGAAATCCATTTCTAAGAACTACAGCAAACGGCCAGTGGGCGACTACACATTTTCCTCTAGGGTTGGTGACATCACCAGGCTCAATATTTACATAAACCCCTCCTCCGAGAATATTAAATAGGGGGGGCGGGGGCGCGATTTTGTATCGCGGCGCTGTTGTGGTATAGTTAGGCGGGAGTGTTGTTGCCGCGATGCCGAGGAAACGCTGTTATTTTCATCCGGATTGCAGGTCTGGGGTACTTGCTCTGCTCAGCCTTCATAGGGACGGGGGTGCGTTGCAGAGCGTTTAACATAAAACATGTTATATGCACGTGTGTATGAGACAGAAGGGAACAGGCACGTGCGGGGCTCCCGCAGCACATCTCACGGAGGAAAACATCCATCTTCGCGAGTTCAGTGCCGGATTTGCACAACGTCAGCTGCATAAGACAAACACTGCCAGTGTGTGAATGCACGACGCGCGCGGGGCTCCCTCCCGCAGCACATTTCACGGAGGAAAACTTCCACAATGTTCGCGAGTTCAATACAGGATATGCACAACGGCTTGTCCTGAAAGCTGGATTTACAAACAGAAGCTGTTTACGGGCCACAACCTGTAAGTCTGATTTATTTTTCATCGATGTGTTTTCCTGTAATAGGTTGTAGCAAGGAAGTAAACAGATGACAGCACTGTTCTGCAAACCAGTCTGTTAAATGCTCATTCATACTTAACGTTATCCGACGGACACCTAACGTTACAAACACTAACGTTAAAATCTCAACAGCGAACCTGACATTAGTGTAAATGATTCTTTGATTAGAGCTTTTATGTATTGTTTATCTACAGGCATGCTAAACATGGTTCTGTGTGTGATTTGGCTAACTTACTAGTAAAGCCAGTGTTTAGTGTTTTGGGTTAATAGTTCTTGCGACAGATATTTGGCTATAATCGTTCTAAAAATACAAAAGTTAAAGTGCCATTCAGTAGCGATCACTATAGATCCGCAGTCTTTACTCTTGAGGACTGAACAGGTTCTGCTCGATCATCTTCACTCAAATGTTCTGGGTCTGATTCGGGCTCAGATTGGTGTGGTTTTATTGACGCCGTTGTTTCTAATACTGACCAAAGCACAGTCTACCGGTAAAGGTAAGGGGCGTGACGTTTCCGACAAACGTGCAGGCGGTTAGCGAATCACAACACACTGGGCCAGCTAACCAATCTGAGCCCATTGCGTATTTTTGAGGGACTGGCTTCATACAACCCGGAAAGCATCAGACCGTTTTACAAGGAGGGACAGACCAGTGTAGAATAAAGGTCAAATATATGAAAAATAATAATTATTTTTTTTAAACGAAGCATGAACACATGTTACAGTGCACCCCACAAACACAATCAAGCCTTCGAAAGAATGTGTTTTACCACCCCTTTAAAAATATACATGAATGAGTGTGTGTATATATATATACACATTATGTAAACACAAACTTGTTTTGGATGTGATTAATCACGATTAAACGATTTGACAGCACTAAATATAATAATATATACATACAATGTTAACACAAACTTGTTTTGGATGATTAATCACGATTAATCGATCTGACAGCACTAAAATGTAATATATTTACACATACATATACTATGTAAACCAAAACTTGTTTTGGAATGTGATTAATCGATTTGACAGCACTAAAATATAATAATATATATACACACATATATTATGCAAAGACAAACTTTTATTTTGGATGCGAATAATCGATTTTACAGCACTAATATAAACTTATTGATTTATAATGATTGGTATTTTCAGTGATTCGAGACCGAGACAATCAATTATAAGTAAAAAGGAAAGTTTCACATAAATATTTTAACGTTTCAAGAAATATAAAACATTCCACAGAGTATAAAATAAATAAAACATTTTATGTATTATTTCTTTCTTTTTTATTATTAAACTTCAAATAAAGAAAGTCAATGTACAGTCAGAACTGCAATAATGCATATAGAAAAACATAAAATCAGGCTAAACATTATCTAAATGTATTAAATCACTTACATTTAGAAACTAAAATTGAACTAAAAATAGTCTTTATTTATATATCAATTCTAGAACCAAAAACAGAGGTTGGGTTTTACTGTACTTACATTTATGTATATGACATTTA
The DNA here is from genome assembly GCF_949357685.1 of Gobio gobio. Taxonomy (NCBI): domain Eukaryota; kingdom Metazoa; phylum Chordata; class Actinopteri; order Cypriniformes; family Gobionidae; genus Gobio; species Gobio gobio. The sequence goes on along the minus strand of NC_137119.1, from coordinate 37,796,998 downwards.
GATAAAATTACATTTATAATATAGTGTTCCTTCCTTTTATTTGAGGGGATATTTAAAAAGAGTAAATTTTATCAATTATAAATCAGATTTTTCCAAAATAAATGAAACAAGGTTTTAGCCAATATCCCATTTAAATGTATGCATGGTTGAATTTTTTTTATTATTTATTTGACACTGACCCATACATGACATCATATGTAAAGAAGGCCACAGATCAATGACATCACAGTGCAATTAAATGATGTCACACTACAACAGACCAATCGCTCGGTTTCTATCAACAACTTTTGATAATTCAAGTTAATAAAGATCTGGAGACTCTTTCAAACCTAAATGTTCCTGTGATGCATATTTATAATTTATTGTCACATTTATCATATGCATGCATTTTAATTCTAAAATCTGTCATATATTCGGCAATTTTCCTGTTCCTGTAGGGACTGAAGCTCATACCAGTTTCAACTATTTCAGAAAGTACAAATATTCCAGATATTTTGATTAATTCAAATGAGATATTAGTGATATTATTTGCCAATTTTTGATATAACATATTCCTCTTTATGGCAGTTCTTAATATACTGGCAATATTTTCACACACACACACACACACACACACACACACACACACATAAACACATTTATTTACATTTTTTTATTGTGTGTAAAAAAAAAATCATTTTAAATATTGTGTACAATTATTTATTTGAGAAATTATCCGGTATAGAAAAATCCATATTGGTCAACCACAATTGATATACTGCATATTCCATAAAATAGTTGCAAAAGAACTGATATTTAATGTCTGTTGTTGCACAGATATAAAACAAAATACTAGTAACTATCACTAGTTTTCTCAATGTGTTTAAGCTGGACTATAATGTATTTTGTAATGTTCAGATTTGTGCAACTAACCTGACTAATGCACACTTTATTAGCTGTGTGTCTTCTTTGTTCATTTTGTTATTTGCATGTTTCTGCGGGCATCTTGTCCTTTAATGAGCAGTTGTTTGTTTCTTCTACATGTTCTCATGTAGATCCAATCAGGGCAGCCCCCAGTGTGTGTGTGTGTGTGTGTGTGTGTGTGTGTGTGTGTGTGTGTGTGTGTGTGTGTGTGTGTGTGTGTGTGTGTGTGTGTGTGTGTGTGTGTGTGTGTGTGTGTGTGTGTGTGTGTGTGTGTGTGTGTGTGTGTGTGTGTGTGTGTGTGTGTGTGTGTGTGTGTGTGTGTGTGTGTGTGTGTGTGTGTGTGTGTGTGTGTGTGTGTGTGTGTGTGTGTGTGTGTGTGTGTGTGTGTGTGTCATTTGCAGGCCAAAGAAAAAAAATGCAGCATTGTTAATTCTCTCCGCTATTGTTCATGCGCATGTTTTGTAGTAGCCGAACCTTGTTTGTTGTCTGATTGTGTGTTTGTCTTGTTAGTTCTGCATGAGCTGGCCTGTGCTATGTCACTCTCAGAGATGCCGGCGAACAGTGATTTCCACACAATGTGAATATAACGTTATGAATGAGGTCATGTTCCTTACAGCTCCAAAACAGTAAACGGTATTGCCGAGTACGTCACAAGTAGGAGATTGCCAGCAAACCTATTTGAGCAAATTCATATATTTGAGTGTTTGTGTAACTCTAGGTTCAGGTACTATCAGAACGTGTGTACCCAGAGTTACTCCTCCGTGTGGTGGGATTGGCCGAGGTGGCAAAGGGAGATTGATTGGATGGCACTGAATGGCATAAATCTTCCACTGGCGTTCACTGGACAGGAGGTGCTATGGCAAGAGGTGAGAGTATTTGTGAATTGAGTTTTTTAAATGTACATTTTCAGAGTATTACGTTTTATATTTGCCTGTTTTCTCTCCGGATGCACTGTAGGTTTATCTGTCTCTCGGTCTGAACCAGACTGAGGTGGATCGCTTCTTCACAGGTCCAGCTTTCCTAGCGTGGAACCGCATGGGAAACCTGTTTCAGTGGGGAGGACCACTTCCTCAGTCTTGGCATGTCAAACAGCTCTACCTGCAGGTACTGAGCAGTCTTCTGATCACATACAAAAACTAGCGTAAACATATATCACATACATTATTCTTACTTTAGTTATACACCAACATGCTTTTAATAAGACCTATTAATAGACATGATCTAAATCCAAGCAAACATATACACTGCCCGGCCCAAAAAAAGTCTCTGTTTGGATTGAATTAGGCAAATGCTTAAGAGTCAATAGCCGCGTTTCCTTTACCCTTCAAATTGCGCAAATTGAAATTGCGAATTGAAAATACGCCCAATGGAAACGCGTCAATTTCGCAAAAACTCCCATATATCGGAAAAAAGTTTTTACGCTCGCATGAGGTGGTTTTTCAGGCAATTCGAAAAAGGAAATTTTCGCAAAACTGCAATGGAAACAGTTTTTTCGCATTTACAGGTCACCTGGTACGGCCACGCATTGCTCTCACATAGGGCCTACATATAATTTTTTTTCCACTCAAGTATGTACGAGATCTTATGTTATTAAAAAGACATATATTTTTTCCTAATAAGGAAAGTGGCGTAACTTTATAATGACGGACCCCGGTGCAACCACAAATATCATAACTATCTATAGGCCTGTAATTATGACATATATTCAAGAAATGTATTAAAACAGAAAGACGCTATAGTTTCAGCCTTGCTCAAAGACTAGGTCAATCCATTCCCGACGATCTTGGTTTGCTTCTTATTTATTAAATATAGCCTACAGCCAAATAGTTGATTAAACATTGATCAAAATTAAAATACAATTTATACAAAACGAAATTAATTTTAAAGAAAGACTTTCTAAAAAACACAATTCAATTGTGCTCAAAATCCATGTCTCCAGACATATGCGCATCTGATTATGTAGCCTTACTCATGCTGCTCACTTTTCATAATCAACATATGAAATTAAAAGACATTTTAATTTTACAATTTAGACATAGCCTAACTATATGAAACTAAATAGGCTACGTTTTCTTTAACCCTCGCCTTTTGATGAATTTTTTCCTTATTCCAGCGGAAACTTAAAATACTCCATAATTTTTAGCCATACAGATAAGTGCAAGACATAATTATAAACTATAAACTGTCTACTTTTATTTGTGTACACTCACGATAACAGCAAAGGCCGTGGACTCAGGGAACAGATTATTTTGCACTCCACTCCAAACGCTGTCTTCATTTCAAAAATATATTTTGTTTATTAAACGCATTCATTTCAAAAGCATTTCTAAATTCAGTTTATATTTCCAAAAAAACGAAATGCCGAGCCAAAATAACGAAGTGGTAAAAAAACCTTTGAGTTGCCACCATGTTGCCACTTTGAGTTTACAACCTGGCGTATGTAAAAGTCGATCATTCTTTACAGATGATGGTATGTTTGGACAGAAGACGAGTTCTTTATTAAACTCATAAAAAAACAATAGAATATAAAATGCCACAATTTATCATAACACCTCATATGTGCCGCTCAAGTATAAGGTGCTTTCCTTGTCACACTTTCCAAGTGTGAAGTTTGGGTGATTAAGGGCAAAGCGCTCAAGTTCTAGTACTTTCAATGGCCTGGTGATATCACTTCTTTTGTAGCAGAAATATACTGCTGCAGAAAAAGTTAGGGGCTATGCAAAATGTAACGAGCAAATGCATTATAATTACTCATCACCAGGGCCAGACGGAATCTGCCGACTTTGTGATTTCTGCACTGAATTTTTGAAAAATCTGCGGAATTATGCGGAATGGTTGTAAATGTGTTAAAAAGATCTAAGAGTAGTGGAACTGAAAACATAACATATAAAATATTCACTTCTTAACTTTTATTTAAGGGTTATAATCAAAAATAGAACAACTTGTTTTTTAAACAAACCTAGATCTCTCTTATAGAATATCCACTAAAAGAAAATATTGCTTTATCAATTGTATTGTACACAAATCATTAAATAAACAATTTCATATCATTCAACAATAGAGCAAAAAAAAACCTACCCAAGTAAATAAATTGACTACTTTTAATAGCTATAAATAAGTAATTTATGCAGATTTTTATGTTTCCTTAGTCCTCCATGTTCAATTTTATTTTAGTAATTTTAAAATATCACTCTCTCACTAAAAAAAAATGTCACGTCAATCAGCGCAGACTACTACCCCTCACAATTGTACACACGCAGGTTGTGAATGCAGGTTGTGAATTCAGTTTTCTGCTGAATTCTGCGGGTGCAGATTCCTTGTAGGCCTGCTCATCACAAATGTATAGGAGGAAAGAGTGCATATACTTGTTCAAAAGTGTAGTCAAGTAGATATCTTTGATATTCATTAAAACTACTAAGTAGCCAAAAAGATACTTAAAGGGATAGTTCACCCAAATCTGAAAATTACCCCATGATTTACTCACCCTCTAGTAATCCTAGGTGTATATGACATTCTTCTTTCAGACGATTATAATCAAGAGTTATATTTTAAAAGTTATATTTATGGCTCTTCCAAGGTTTACAGGTATAATGGCAGTGAATGGCAACCCAAAATTTGAAGCCCAAAAAAGTGCATCCATCCATTATAAAAGTAATCCACACGGCTCCAGGGGGTAATAAAGGCCTTCTGAAGCAAATTGCTGAGTTCCATATTTAAAACTTTATTAAGTAAAATATCTAGCCTTCAACTTACGGAAAAAGCATAACTGGCGTGAAGCATGATGTCGGATGTAGCATAAGCGTAGCATAAACTACGAGAGGTGGTACACTTTCTTCATACGTTGAATACGGAAGGCGGTCTGTCGGAAACTAGATATTTTTCTTAGTAAAATTTTAAATATGGATATTTTTCTTACAAAAACCCATCGATTTGCCAGTAACTAATTACATTTACTCAAATACTTTACACACTGATATTTAGAGGCCAGATTAGTCCAGAATATCCGTGCCACATCTAGAGGCTATCATAAGCCGCGTTTCCACCGAAATTAACCGGAACAATTTGTACCAGGAACTTTTTTTACAGGAACTTTTCCCCCCAGACCTGCTACTGTCTGCATTTCCACTGCGGTCTAAAGTACCGTGAAGATTAGGCAAATTAGCCCAGAGACGTGGGACTGCACACAACTGCTCCTCCCAGTCAGTGACGGACAGTAATCATTTTTGTTCGACACTGTCTGCAACAATAACAAGTATGGAGGAGATCCAAGCAGCGCTGCTTTTGCTGGTTATGTACTAAAGAGGTCATTAACAAAACTGCGGAAAAGAGACGAGCACTGATACTAAAGCGTATTCTGAAAACTCGTAAAGCAAGATTTAAAATAAGACAACGTAGGTTATTATCAGCTATTACGGACATTGACCGTGCGATTGCTGAGACGAACGCGTGCCATTGGACAGAAAGAGCAAGACTGATATTTACTGAATGCAGAACGAACCTCACAAAAGACTTTTAAAAATGCTGGTTGAAATAAAATGCTGTGTGAGTTTAACCAATCAGCATGTTCAGCGCCCAAGTCCCACCCCCGAAAGTTCCCGAACTTTGAAAAAGTACTACCTCTGGAGCAGGGCCGTTTGAAAGGGGGGGGGGGGGGGGGGGGATATTTACCCGGAACTTCATTTAGACCCTTGTTCCTGCGGTCGAATCACACCGAGTACCACCCTAAAGTTCCTCGTTCTTGGGGAAAATTCCTGCGGTGGAAACACGGCTATAGAGACTTGTGGGTAGCAATCATACAAAATACTTTATCAAGTTGCTAAAAACCACTCAGAACACCTTAGTAACGGCAGAGCAAAACATTACAACCACACACAACACTCTAGCGTTATGATGACAACGTTTGAAAATGTAAAAATCTAGTTACACATAGTCGTGCATTAAAATGTTGTTATTAAAATCCTTTTAAACATTGTACCTTTTATTCCTGCAGTTTAAAATATTGGACCGTATGAGATCTTTTGGGATGATACCTGTATTGCCTGCATTTTCAGGAATCATACCTGAAGGTATTACCAGGTAAACTAATATTCCTCAAATATGTCTTTCTCGTATTTTACAGGAGTGCAGATTTCAGTTCTTGAAATCTTGAATTTCAAAGTGGCTTCGGTTGTTGTTGAGTAAATTTTTACGGCTGTGAAAATGTCTCTCTTGTTCTGTTTTCAGATGTTTGATAGTGAAGACAGAAATAATCACATTTAGTAATGTCTTGTAGGTTGTTTCCCCAAGCAAACGTGACCAAGCTGAGCCCCTGGAGCCATTTTAACTGTACCTACTCCTGCGCCTACGTGCTGGACCCACGCGACCCGCTCTTCCAGCGAATAGGAGCGCTCTTTTTGACCCAGATCATTAAGGAGTTTGGAACAGACCACATTTACAACACAGACACCTTTAATGAGATGATCCCAGCCTCCTCAGACCCCACTTACCTGGCGTCTATCAGCCGTGCCGTTTTCAGTACTATGACCTCAGGTAATTATGCCATTGTTACCCTGTTTTGCACCCTGTTTCAAGTGGTATTGTTCTAGAGTTGTTAATTTTTCTTTGGCACATCGGATTGCATTTGCTCTAATTTTAAAACCCATAATTGACCCGTTTCTTATCTGGGCACAGTTGGGGTTCCCAACCCCGTGATGGTTTGAGACACAACTGCTTACACAGATGCATTGATCACTTATTCTCTCCTATTTACTCTCTCTCTGGCAGTGGACCCTCAAGCAATTTGGCTGATGCAGGGCTGGCTATTTATCAGTGACCCTTCGTTCTGGAAACCAGACCAGGTCAAGGCTTTGTTACACGGCGTCCCCCTGGGGCGCATGATTGTCCTTGATCTCTTTGCTGAATCCACGCCTGTCTACTCTTCCACAAACTCCTTCTACGGCCAGCCGTTTATCTGGTGCATGCTGCACAACTTTGGAGGGAATAGCGGCCTGTTTGGAACGGTGGAGAGCATTAACTCCGGCCCCTTCAAAGCCCTCCGCTTCCCGAATACAACCCTAGTGGGTTTGGGTTTGACTCCCGAAGGCATTGAACAGAATCCAGTTGTTTACGAACTCATGAGCGAGCTGGCCTGGCGCAAAGAACCCGTCAACCTTTCCAAGTGGGTATCGCTGTACGCCTTGCGGCGCTACGGTACCATGGATGAGAACCTGACGCTGGCCTGGCATCTCTTATTTCATAGCGTGTACAACTGCACTCTTCCGCAATACAAGAACCACAACAGGAGTCCTTTGGTACATCGGCCGTCCCTGCGCATGCAAACTGACATTTGGTATGAACCGGCTGACTTCTACAAGGCATGGAAGCTTCTGTTCGATGCTTCGCCAGGGTTTGTCGCTCTGGAAACCTTCCGGTATGATCTTGTGGACGTGACGCGACAGGCTCTTCAGCTTCTTACAACTGAGTTCTACAAGGAAATACGGAATGCTTTCCAGGTAAACACAAACGTAATGGTTATGGTTGATATTGATGAACTACCAAACCAGTCCTACTAAATTACAAGTTGAAAATTTAAAGAGATAGTTTATGGGGCGCCGTTTGTAAAGCGACTCACGCTGAAAATAACAGCAACATTTTGACACATTTAGCTTCAAACAATGTTTAAAAAACTGGTATGAATTTTTGGGGGTCACTTTTTTAGCACATTTACAACAATATTTATCAACTTAGGGAAATTTTAAATAGTTAAATCTAAATGTTATATCTAAATCTAAATGTTAAATCTAAATCTAAATGTTAAATCTAAATGTTAAATCTAAATCTAAATGCTAAATCTAAATCTAAATGTTAAATCTAAATCTAAATGTTAAATCTAAATCTAAATGTTAAATCTAAATGTTAAATCTAAATCTAAATGCTAAATCTAAATCTAAATGTTAAATCTAAATCTAAATGTTAAATCTAAATATAAATGTTGAATCTAAATCTAAATGCTAAATCTAAATGTTAAATCTAAACGTTAAATCTAAATGTTACATCTAAATCTAAATGTAAAATCTAAATGTTAAATCTAAATACAAAATCTAAATCTAAATGTTAAATCTAAATGTTAAATCTAAATATAAATGTTGAATCTAAATGTTTCGGGTGAAACTAAATATTTAACTAATATGCAAATTCAGAATGCAGATAACCGGTTTTAAAATTTAGATTTAACATTTAGATTTTACATTTAGATTTAGATGTAACATTTAGATTTAACGTTTAGATTTAACATTTAGATTTAGCATTTAGATTTAGATTTAACATTTAGATTTAGATTTAACATTTAGATTTAGATTTAACATTTAGATTTAGATTTAGCATTTAGATTTAGATTTAACATTTAGATTTAGATTTAGATTTAGATTTAACATTTAGATTTAGATTTAACATTTAGATATAACATTTAGATTTAGATTTAACATTTAGATTTAACAATTAACATTTAGATTTAACATTTAACATTTAGATTTAACTATTTAAAATATCTCTAAGTTGACAAATATTGTTGTAAATGTGCTAAAAAAGTGACCGCCAAAAATTCATACCAGTTTTTTAAACATTGTTTGAAGCTAAATTTGTCAAAATGTTGCTGTTATTTTCAGCGTGAGCCGCTTTACAAACGGCGCCCCATAATAGTTCACCCAGAAAATTTTAAGAGATAGTTCTGTCATAATTTACTTGCCCTCATGTCCTTCCAAACACGTAAGACTTTCGTTCATCTTCAGAACACAAATGAAGATATTTGTGATGAAGTCTGAGAGCTCCTCTAAGAGTTCCTCCATTGACACTTTGATGCTTCAAAAAGTTAATAAAGAGATCATAGAACTAATCTATATGAATAGAGCGGTTCAGTCCAAATTTATTTTATTCACATATAAACATTCATCAACTCACACATCAGTTATACGGAAGCTCAAGCATGTTCGCTTGATGTGCGAGAACCAATGAGGTTCATTCTCGTGTTACGCAGCACGTTTGAGCTTCGGCAAGAACCAGTGAGGTTCATTCTCGTGTTATGCAGCACGTTTGAGCTTCTCAAGAACCAATGAGGTTCATTCTCGTGTTACACAGCACGTTTGAGCTTCCTCAAGAACCAATGAGGTTCATTCTTGTGTTACGCAGCACGTTTGAGCTTCAGCAAGAACCAGTGAGGTTCATTCTCGTGTTACACAGCACGTTTGAGCTTCAGCAAGAACCAATGAGGTTCATTCTTGTGTTACGCGGCACATTTGAGCTTCGCAAGAACCAATGAGGTTAATTCTCGTGTTACACAGCACGTTTGAGCTTTAGCAAGAACCAATGAGGTTCATTCTCGTGTTATGCAGCACGTTTGAGCTTCGCAAGAACCAATGAGGTTCATTCTCGTGTTACGCAGCATGTTGGAGCTTCAGCAAGAACCAATGAGGTTCATTCTCGTGTTACGCAGCACGTTTGAGCTTCTGCTTATGTTCGCTTATCCATGTTTATATGTGAATAAAAGCCTAAATTTAATCTGTTCATCATAAAGCGATCAAATATCTTCAGAAATGTGTACTAAACCGCTCTATTCATATGGATTCGTTTAACAATCTCTTTATTAACTTTTTGAAGCGTTAAAGTGGTAGTTGCGTAGACTGTCTATGGAGGGACAGAAAGCGCTCAGATTTCATCAAACGTTTTGTTTCGAAGATGAACGAAAGTCTTACGGGTTTGGAGCGACATGAGGGTGAGTAAATGATGACAGAATTAAAATTTTTGCTTAAAGGAACCTTTTAAGGGGATTTCACACTAGGCACATTTTCTGTAGTCCAAATCAGAGTACAGTTGTTCCTGACCCCCGCGTTGCATCGGTCTGGTTTCAGAATTACATGATTCTGTCGAACCCCGATGCATTTGCGTTCATCTTGCATCATCAAAAACAAGCACAGTGTTTATGATAGTAAACACAACGTGAGTCTATATATCGTGTTACTAATTGGTCCTATTATGTGCAGCAAAGTGAACAACACTTGAGTCTGTATTGTTTGCATTAAGGCAACTTTCTCCTTTGAGGAGTAAATATGAGGAGTTCAATCACTTTGACTGCTCTCACTCGGTATGATTAAGCCTAAAGTATACTTCTCTTGTTCCTTGTTCCGCGGACAGTCCACAGGAAAAAAATCTTCATCTGTCCATGCGCACTTGATCTGAGTGCTCAAAAACAAAAGGTCCACTAGGTTGTGTGCATGTACCAAGTATGTCAATCCATGCACACTGTCAATAGATTATACTTTGTCTCGTGCACAACTGAGCGCACAAGCCTTTCAGAGTGGACAAAGAAAGTATTCCCTGGCCTTTAGACTTCATCATCACTCTCACTCATATCCAAACTAAATCCACCGTCACCCCCCACATATGTTGTGTTGAACTAATGATGTTTTCATCTGATTAAGTGCGGATCTTAGGCCCTGTTTAGACCTGGTATTAAGATGTGTTTTAGTCGATCAGATCACAAGTGGATGACGCTATATAATAAACGGGGTCTAACACATTTTGAGCTTGTCCACTTTCGAGTTTCGACCACTTTCCAGAGGTAGAAAACCTATTTTTGCTACGGATTGCTTTCGTAGTGTAGATGGTCATGTGGTCGAAAAGCCACAAAAGAGCCTACTCTCCGCCTACTGACCTAATGCGTAAACATTTTGGGAATCATGCTACCCAGATGAGATTTAAACTTTGTCGGTTGAAGTTTGGTTTGAAGACGAAAAACGTACCAAGCACAATGTTCACAGTGCGTTGTGTTGTGGCTGTCAGAGCAAAGACGAAAGCTGCTGCTCTCCGTATGTTTTCCCGTCGTCTCTTGTCACGTTCATATGTAAATTGTGGGAGCTTATTTTGTCAATTTGATCAAAAGATCTGAAAAAGCCAATACATTTAAGTGAGGGGTCGGGATGCAGAAAAGCCATACGTTACGCTGAATTGTATTGATAACAATGCTTTTGGGTAACGCACTCCAGTATGCCTACATACTGTATATAGCTGACTCACCTATGTTCCTCGCCAGTCTTTCCTACATCCCGACCCCTCACTCTCAGCGTGCGACCATTTTTGGCTTTGGGAAACGCACTCCTGATTAGTTAGATCATTTGAGCGTGTTCCTCCCAAACTAGATTTGTTACTGTGTTGTGCTCCCATGTCGCATGACAGCTTTCATTACAAATTTTCTGCTGTGTTTCGAACCTACACTGCCAGTGGGAATACCCCGCACATAGTGTGTACAAAATTGCAGCTTTTAATTATTATTTTTGTTTAATTCTCAGGCCCAAAAGCTTCCTGAGCTCCTGACCGCTGGTGGCGTGCTTGTCTACGATCTCTTACCTGAACTGGACCGCCTCCTTTCCAGCAACGAACATTTCCTTTTGGGGGTGTGGCTTGAACAGGCTCAGTCTCAGGGTTTGGATGAGCACGAGGCGCAGCTGTATGATATGAACGCACGAAATCAGATCACCCTATGGGGACCCGATGGGGAAATCCTGGACTACGCCAGCAAGGAGTGGGGTGGTCTAGTGGAAGACTATTATTTACAGCGCTGGAGCTTGTTTGTTAATACGCTAGTGGAGTGTCTGGACAGAGGAAGACCCTTCAAACAGGATGTGTTCAACCAGGCCGTGTTCCAGGTGGAGAAAGGGTTCGTCTACAACCAGAGGAAATATCCGTCCAAACCACTAGGCAACACATATGACATTGCGCAACGGATCTTCCTCAAATACTACCCATATGTGCTGAAAATCCTAAAATGAAGAGAACTTTATGAGTTTGATCCACAGAAACATTTAGGGATCAAACTGATATGGTGGCCAACAATGGTTAAAACACCAGCTTGCATTTTATTTATCTTTTTACTTTTTTTTAAACAAAAAATTGTGCCCAAACAATTATGAGAGACTAAAATGACGTTCTAAGAAGTAGTAGAAGTCTTGTAGAAACTTCTGATTGCTTTATATATCAGATACTGAGGTTTATTGCATTATGAATTTGTTAGGATGTCAGCAGCACAGCTATCATTTTAATTGTTGAATTTCTAGGCCTGAAACTAATTATGTCCAAGTAAGTATGAGATATAGTAAGCTCAGTTTTGCACAACCGTCTTAATGCAACACAAGTACACTTCGCGTTTTGAGTCAGGGGTGCGATAGCGGGTATTAGCAATGGCAAAAAAACTGTTATTTTTATCACTCCCTTGAGTACTGTTGTCAATGTTCTTGCAGTGGGTTGGCCATGCATTTGTATCTGTGTTTGTGTATTTGCATGTTGTTTCTGGCCTTAGTCTTAACACTGTGCTATATACAGAAACATTTTGTGCATTTGTTTCAGGTTTCTGATGACCTTTCAGGTTTTTATGTATGTCAAGTATACTGTATATACCTTTGCCTCCCCTAAAAATTGTGTGAAATGGAGGAAATGTTTTATAGACAATGCATCGTTATAGACATTGTTGTAATTTTGCTGCTTTGTAATATTAAAAGAAACTGGGTCATTCCTCCCGTCTGGATCTGCCAGACAAAACACTGCTACAGACGTTGGCTAACATGCATTGTTTGTTGTGTTTTATTCAATTATAAATTGGATGCACAAACATCTTTGAAATGAGCCTGTAAAGCATTGGAAATGTATTATCTTCAAATTGAGTTGAACTGTTTTAGGAGCTTATTGTGGACATTGTTTAGATTTTCAGTCAAATTTAGTATTTTTTTGTTAACCAGCACAGACAGATAGTCACTAAGACTTTGTATGTTAGAAATTGCTCAAATTGAGAAGTTATTTTTGTATTTTTGTCAAATAAAAACTGTACTTTTAATTATTTTTAGTATGTCTATCATAAATCCAGTCAAAGACCCTCCAATTAAGTATTTATGATAGCACTTTATTTTACAGTTCTGCTCTGTACATACTATGTTATGTTATACTTATTATAAACAATTACAATAACTGGGTAATATCTAGGTACTAACCCCGAACCTGCCCCTAAACCCAATCTTAACCCATGTAGTTACCTTACCCAATACTTTCTTCGGTAAGTACACTGTAAGATAAAGTGGAACCGTATTTATTATAATTATATAGTATTACTCTTATGATGTTCTCTCATTTTTGTAGGACAACGGAGTTTGAAGCTGTGGCACAAATAACTCAATACCACAGCTTAATGTCACAAATAACTTTGTCCCGTTTCACATTCAAGGCTTACGCTAGTCCAAGACTAAAATGCCCGTTTGAGCTGTTTTAACGGAAAGCAACTTGCATTGACATCTCTTAAAATATGTCAGTACTCAGTGGCATTGTTTTGTCTCAAGATGCACACCAGTAATGTTTTTTCTAAGGCACGTTTATAAAAGCAACTTAAATGTCCTAATTGAATTGAACTAAGGTCTAATCCTGGCATAATATACGCCTGTCTGTGTTTCTTCTAGCCCTGTTGAGGTGAAGTTGGGTGCAAATATTTCTGAATAATTATCCTCGCTTGAAGTTGATCTGAAAACTGGGATTACTTCAGGAATAACATTTTATGCTGATAAAAGAATATATAATTTGAAAATGACAAGATGAGAAATGTTCGTATTTGGCGCCCGAGTTCGTAAGCATTGGGAGAACCGAGGGCCTTTAAAAACTACATTTCCCATGATTCATTAGGGCAGGAACTCTCGCTGACAGCCAATCAGCAGTCAGTATTCCAGCACATGGCCGTCTAGGTCAACTGGACATGAGTTCGCTCTCCTGAGCAAAACATTAGTGTTTTATATGGTCATTATGACGAAGGCTGATATTAGACAGGTGTCTTCTGCAATATTATTGCGCTTTTAGCATTCTCAACACCCTATTTGGCAGAATATACTAAAGGTAGGTTTTGCTGAAGTGGTCTTTTGTTACTGTGTGTTTTTCCGGATCAGCTGTGTTGTTTTTGCATTAATCCGGAATATATTCAACGATATATAAGAGCTCAGCTATTTTTTTTTAATGTATTTTGCTACTTTAAATTAATAAAATGATTCAGTGAATTAGTTAATGACGGTATCTGCATATGTATGAAATGTCTCTAGTTTATTATGTTCTTGTTTTAATTTGACATATTAGTAATTTTGTATTGAATTTTATCAAACGTTCCAAGACTAAGAGCAATATTTCACATTTTTTAATCACGTTTTATTGATTTAATTTAATCAAAATTGCATGATCGAGAGCTATAGAATCTATTTTATTTTTTAATTTATGTCCAATGTACAATAATACATAGACAATGAACAGTTGTAGGCAAAAACAAAAGATGATGACATACATAGACAAAACCATAACTACATGCAAAGTGAGTATGTATACATTTCCATTAGTATCTCTTGTACTGCATAAAGTTGCCCATGATCACTGTGTGAAATGTGTTATATCTGTATTATATCTTTCAGCATCTCAGACCTGAAAGTCACCATCAGCTGTCAATCATGTCCATGTTCAGCACCGGTATCCTGGTCCTTACGTCTCCATTACACGTTCTTCCTCTCCGCATAGCGCCTGTACTCAAGTCTGCCGCCCAGGTGGTTGAGCGCACGCTTTACGTCCATCTCCACCCTGGCCTGAACCTGGGTACAGGTGGGCAGGTGCGGCCCGTCTACATCCCACCCATGGTGGATCTTTGCGCTCTCATCTCCCGCCTTTACAGCAACGCAGCTGACATTTGTGCTCACCTTGACGTCAGGGTGCTGCTCACTAATGTCCATGGCCAACCAGCAGCGTCGAGCGGAACCAGCGGCCCGTTTCCCACCCCACAGACGCTGTCCCACTCGCCAGAAGTAGTGCTGACAGACTTCCCCGTCCAGGATTCAGGCCAGTCCTCGCTGGTCACCCAGTGCTTGCAGAAGTACGCAGGTCACTGCTACGTCTGCACCCCGAGTCTCTCATCTGTGCTTCTGTACCCGCGACTAAAAGAGGTTGGTGGCGAGGAAGATGATGATGATGATAGAGGAGAAAAAGGTGCACAATTAAAACTCTTAGAGACGTTCAGTGATGTGGTTGTTGGCGGCACGTTTGACCGTCTACACGGCGCACACAAGACCCTGCTGAATATTTCCTGTCTGCTGGCCAATAGACGTTTTGTCATTGGTGTGTGTGACCAGGAACTACTAAAAAGTAAGTGGAAACCCTTTGGACATCTTTACAAGTTTGTTGGATGAATGACTACACTTTTAAAAATAAAGGTTCTTTATTGGCATTGATGAAAATGTTCTTTAGATTATTAAAATGTTGTTCGCACTACGAAAAAAATTGTTGTTTTAAGAACTGTTCACTGAAAGTTTCCTTGGGGAACCAAATATGGTTGCTGTGAAAAAACATTTTTGGAACCTTTACGTTTAAAGTCCCCATGAAATCAAAATAGTTTTTTGGCTTTTAGTATGACTATGTTAGCCTTACTGTTATCTATAAGCTAGTCTGCTCCAAAACAATGACAAAATTCAGAAATATGGATCAATGATTTTGATGACATCACTCTGCACTTCAGCTTCTCATCAGATTTTCTGTCCAATCAAATGCTCTCTAGAATCTGAAGCCCCGCCCCCTACACTACAATAGATGGTGAAGCTGCGGCTAAAATCGGTGACTTGTTCACACATTTACTATTTTCTACATGGTCAATAGCACGTATACCCCTTTTCCACCGAGGCAGTGCTGGTGCTGGTTCGGAGCCAGAGCCTAGTTTCAAATCAGTTCTTTGTCTTTCCACACCCAAAGCACACCAGCTCCGAACCAGGAAAAGGGGTTCTTAAGTAGCACCAAAACATTGCTGGTCTAGAAGTAAGAACCGCTTGCGTCAGGGGCTGGGGTTACCGTGACCAACAAGACCAACACAAACTTGTGAGCACCATTTTTGAAATAGCAGCTAATGGAGCTAACAGTTGCTGCTCGATTGTAATCTCCGTCTATATAAATTACGGCGAGCTGCACGAATGCTTTGGATTCGCTGTGGTTTGATGCCGATGCAGGATCGTGAAGCCATTTATATAAATAGTAACACAACGTTCGCCATTGTTGATGGAAGGCTTGTTCGAGATGCATCTGCGCTGTGCAGACCGATCGCCATATGACAACAAGAGCATACGACTCCTTATGCGTTTGAATCGCTCTTGCGGTGTTTTGATATCATACGCTGATCGGTCTGCGCAGCGCCGATGCATCTCGAACAAGCCTGGTGTGTTTGTGTTTCCCGCTGCGTTGCTGAGAAAGATAGAGAGTTATATAGTGACGTAAGACCTGGCCCTGTGGTGGCTCTCTAGCCCGTGGAAAGGCAAACCGGTTCTTAGAAGGCTCGTCAGTCGAACCAACTCAGAACTGGTACTAGCACTGGCTCTGGACTAGCACCCGGTTCATTCTGGTGGAAAAGGGGTAATAGTGCACTATATAGGGCAGGGGTCTCCAAACTCGGTCCTGGAGGACCACTGTCCTGCAGAGTTTAGTTCCAGCCCCAAATAAACACACCTGAACCAGCTAATCACTGTCTTACTAGCATAGATATACATAATAAAGGCTAGATGTCTTACGGCGGAGTCTCTAACGTCATCACCGGCGGCCATCTTGTCACAGGCAGGGCTCTGTGGCGCCTGATGTAAGGCGAGCGATCTGCATGAACACGAATACTCTTATCTCACTGAAATCTTGACGCATTTACAAATGGTTTGGTTTCTTACAAATGTTATTAACGTAGCTATAATTATGAATGCTTTAACAAATTATGAATACTTTTTCATAAGTATGCAGTGTCATTACTTCATCTCTGACGTTTATAACAAACCAAACAGTTTGAAAATCGGTAGAAAATTGAGCAAGTTATGGTTATTTAAAAAGTGCAAGCACCCATGAAAGCAATGTTACGAGTGAGCGAGCTGCCTGTGACAAGATGGCCGCCAGGTGCAGACGTCGACCTCCATTGGCCAGCAGCGCGGACGAGACATCTAGCCTTTATTATGTATATCTATGCTTACTAGGCCCAAGTAAGACACTGATTAGCTGGTTCAGGTGTTTTAATTGGGGTTAGAGCTAAACTCTGCAGGACAGTGGCCCTCCAGGACCGAGTTTGGAGACCCCTGATATAGGGGATAGGGAACGATTCAGACAGTGTAAATATGCTTTCCATTGGGGTGAATGAAGTCGGGTTTCACGTTAGTGTCACGTGAACCACCGCGGCTCCAGTCCAGAGACGCGATAGCACAAGGATCATATGATCGAGTCGGCCCAGACCCGAAGACGTATCAGACCCATTTAAATTCTGCACAGAATGCTGTATTTTAAAGCGATATGGAGGAGATTAAGAGGAGAAACGGTTAGAGATTAGGAGGAAACTGCGGCTTTACCGAGCTCAACGACTCTGGCCGAGCTGTGATGTACACTAAACGCTATTGGCTATTTTTAAAAAGGGGAGGAGCTGTTCGATATGTCCCGCCCTGTCTTCTCTTTCAGTGGAAATTACATCAACACATTGAATAATGCTGCTCGTTTCAAGGCACTTCAGTGGGCCTTTAAGTGTGTAGCTGAATTGATCTCGTTTCATAATTGATGAACTTAACGCAGTTATTGAACTGAATCAACACTGATCTGAGTTAAAGGGATAGTTCACCCAAAAATGAAAATTAGCCAATAATTTACTCACCTTCAAGTCATCCTAGGTGTATATGACATTCTTCTTTCAGAGTTATATTACAAAAGTCCAGGCTAATCCAAGCATTATAATTGCAGTAATAGTTGCAGTAAAAAAGTGCATCTGTCCGTCAAATAACTGCTCCACGTGGCTCTGGGGTGTTAATAAAGGCCTTCTGAAGCGAATCGATGCGTTTGTGTAAGAAAAATATCCATATTTAAAACTTTATCAAGTAAACTTTCGGCTGACCACCTTCCCTGTTCAATATATGGAAAAATTGTTGAAAGTTCCTCTGCCGATCGAAAGACTAACGCGACCAGGTCCGCTCGTCATGACGTCACGTACGCATCTTGAGTTTCACTTTCAACATTCAACACTTTTCCACAGAAGGCGGTCGGCTGAAAGTTAACTTTATAAAGTTTTAAATATGGATATTTTTCTTACACAAACGCGTCGATTCGCATCAGAAGGCCTTTATTAACCCCCCGGAGCCGCGTGGAGCAGTTATTTGATGGGCAGATACATTTTTTATGGACTTCAAAAACAGAGCAACTATTACTGCTATTATAATGCTTGGATTAGCCTGGACTTTTGTAATATAACTCTGATTGTATTCGTCTGAAAGAAGAATGCCATATACACCTAGGATGACTTGAGGGTGAGTAAATTATGGGCTAATTTTCATTTTTGGGTGAACTATCCCTTTAAGCTGAATAATGACACTTGTCTTTTTAGAGCTGCTTTACAGCAGAATTTGAGTTTGTCTCATATTTGATGATTTGCATAGATTCTGTTATTTCCCTGTTTATCACTGTGAAGCTGCTTTGAAACAGTCTGTATTAGGGCCAATTCTAAAATGGCTAAACACTAACCTTTTAATTGTCTTAACCACAAATTATTGGTCAGGAAATTAGCTAAATGTAAGCAAATGCACTACTTAAAAAGCCATTGCTGTCTCAGAAATGCATCAAAAACAGATTTTTTTTTTTGGCAGAATATGGCTAAAGGCTATTCCGTGCTAAGTTACTTTATCTACAGTATTTGCATAATTCTTGCTAATTTCCTGACCAGTGATTTGTGATTAAAATGGTTAAGACCATTAAAAGATCACTAAATATTTTGCCTTTTTTGACTTGGCCCATTTGTGTGTGTTTAAATAAATGTGATTTGACTAGAGTTCGAGACGTTTTGCCACCATTGTTATCAACTGATAAACCACTTGGAACTGTGGCGAAACAGTTTGAACCACAAAAAAACGTCAAATCTCATATATTTATTCTTAAATGTGTCTTATCTTTTGACTCTAATGTGTAGATAAGGTCTTGAAGGAGTTGATAGAGCCATACGATCGGCGCGTGCAGAAGCTCCAGGACTTTCTGAACGACGTCAAACCATCGCTCAAGTATGAAATCGTTCCTCTCTCTGACCCCTTCGGCCCCTCTATAAGCGACCCTGAGCTGCAGTGCATTGTGGTCAGCGAGGAGACGAGGAAAGGGGGTGAAGCTGTCAACAGGAAGCGTGTGGAAAATGTGAGAACGTTGGTTGTTTTCTAGTGCCTATAAAAAATCTTTAGTCGTTACACCAGAAACGCATACATTTGTTACACATAAAAATATATGAATGTCATTATGTTGGATAATAAATAGATAACAAATATACACTGTGGTTCAAAAGTTTGGGAATTTGAGAATTTTTGTTTATACATAATGCTTATAAATGAAAGTCTTATGCGCGCTCAAATGTTTAATCCTCAGTAAGTCATAAACTAGACGTCTGTGACCTTTGAACTTAATTAGCCACATGAAATCAGTGCGGTTGTTGACCGCAGTGCATTTAGACTTTGCTGTTTTTGGTCATTTATTTGTTTCGAGTGTGAGATTAAGTGATGGTTTCTGCGCAGGGATTGGCTGAACTGGTTCTGTCCGAGATCCAGCTGTTGAAAGACGCCCATCATGCTGACATCGAGGAGGAGAAGATCAGTTCTTCTAGTCTGAGAACACGATTGCTGGGAACGCTGCTCAAACCTCCATCTGTATGAACATCCCACTCACTCGTTAATACATAATTATTGAATTCATATTCAATAGTACTAAAATTCCACAATCACATAATTCACTTTATCTGTATTATCATTCATTAGTCAATAACTGTCCTATGCATCCTTTGAAACTGGGATATTTTACCAATAGCATGTGGTTCTTGTGCATGAGGTGAATAGTGTGTTATTGGTTACACAGGAGACCTATCAGGTGGTTTTGTGTCCTGAGATGTTTTTCAGTGCAGGATTATGGACAAAAAGCTTGTTAAGCAAAAGAGTGACAGACCCTATTCTGTCTCCTCAGTATCACTGGGTCTCCAGACATTAATTTAAAGAGTCATGGGAGTGTGACTGCTTGTGTGATTTAATGAAGGATTTCAGGCATGTGCATGTTGATCATGTGATGGCTGATTTGGCTCAGCTGCTGCTGCTTTTTCTTTTGCCTTCTCTTTTGAGATTATATATTTATTCATATACTCTAAAGTTCAAAGGTTTGGGGTTGGAGAGATTTTAAAATATTATTCTCTTATGCTCACTGCATTTATTAGATCAAAAACACAGTAAAACAGTAATATTATTAAAATTTTAGAATAACTTTTTTGTATTTGAATATATTGTAAAATGTAATTTATTCCTGTGATCAAACCTGAATTTTCAACATCATTACTCCAGTCTTCAGTGTCACATGATCCTTCAGAAATTCTAAAATCATTTTAGCAACGTGATAATTAATGCTAAAACATGTTAAATCATGTTAGCAACATGCTAATTAATGCTAACATGTTTTAAAACATGTTAGCTACTGGTAAATCATGTTAACAATGTGTTAAAACATGGTGGCAACATGCTAGTTCATGCTAGCAGCACGTTAATACATGTTAACATAATGGTAATTTATGCTAGCAGCGTGTCAAAACATGTTAACATTGTGTTAATTCATGCTAACATTTCAAAACATGTTAGCAGAATACTAATGTATGCTAAGAACATGTTAAACATGTTAGCATTCTGCTGATTCATGTTAAAACATGCTAGCAAATGCTAGAAACTGTTCCCTTGCTGTCCTAAACTTCAATTTCAACAATTCAATTCAAACTTTAAGCTTGTCAGGGTTTTTCAAGGCCTTTTCAAGCCAACTTCAAAGTTTGTTTACAACTTTACTCGTCTAGTTTGAAATAGAAATAGTTTGTA
Source organism: Gobio gobio (assembly GCF_949357685.1). Classification (NCBI taxonomy): domain Eukaryota; kingdom Metazoa; phylum Chordata; class Actinopteri; order Cypriniformes; family Gobionidae; genus Gobio; species Gobio gobio. Next base: position 37,776,188 of record NC_137119.1, on the reverse strand, counting down.
TTATAGATGTCTTTACTGTCACTTTTGATCCATTTAATGCTGAATAAAAGTATTAATTTCTTTAAGAAATTCCTGACCCCAAACTTCTCGACGATAGTGTACATTTATATATATTTTTTTTTGTTATATGAATGAGCAAATATTCATGTAACCTTTTTTAAGATTAAATATTTGAAAATAATTTTAATCTTTTTTTATTTTTTGTCATGTGACCAAAATTTTACATAAACCATAAAATAAAATAGTCATTTGATCATATATGTGATGATATATTTTGGCATTCAACTTGGTGTTAACATTTTAACTCTTGGGCTCGTTTTAAAGAAGATTGAAGTAATTGTTTATTACTTTGATTTCGTCCATAGATCATGGTTTGATTTCCTGTTGTTCTGTTTCCAGCCGCAGCCGGATCTGCCTCTGGATCCGTATGTGATTGGTCTGACGGGCGGCAGCGGGTCGGGCAAGAGCTCAATAGCACACAGACTGGAGGGTCTTGGCGCCGTGCAGATCGACTGCGATCAGCTCGGTCATGAGGCTTACCTGCCGGGAACATCCGCCTACCAGAAGGTCGTCCAGGAGTTCGGCCCAGGTATGGAGAGGAGACGGTGAAATGACCTATAATAAACGAATTCCCTTCACTCATAAATTACTGAAAGTTCATTGTACTCATAGAAAAAAGGTAATGTGAACTCAACTGATTGCGCTGAATGAGTTCAAGTTCCCAGCATGCTTTGCGTCAGACTGTATAAGGAAAATAACATTATATGAGTAAGTCATAGCAACATATACATGAGTTTGGTGAGTATTTTTTTTTTTGCATAGTACAAAATCAAAATTTTGAAGTTCTACTCATTTAACTTGAAAAATTGACTTATGCCAACATATTTGGGTTTACAGTGTAATGACTCTGAGGGGCAGATTTTTCCCACAGAAAAAGTGAAAAACGTAATTGAATCAATATTTTTTCTTTGCCATCAGATATTCTTAATGAGGATAAGACCATTAACAGACGAGTACTAGGTGGAAAAGTCTTTGGTAACCAGGTAATTTAACTCTGCTGATGAATATAATTGAATTCAGAACACACAGTTTTCGTCCTGTTCTTACTGTGTTTGTGTATGTGTTTTCCAGGAGCGTCTGAAAGCTCTGACAGATATCGTGTGGCCTGAGATTGCTCTGCTGGTGAAGAAAAGAATAGAACAAGCTAAACAACAGGGTGGAGCATTTTATCTCTCATACACGTCGTTCTCATTCAGTTGCTGAGAAGAGTTATATTTTAAAACATCCTTTTCTGGGTATGTGTGATTCATTCTCTCTTCCTGGTTTCAGGGAAGCGTGTTTGCGTGGTGGATGCGGCCGTGATGCTCGAGGCGGGATGGACATATTTGGTGCATGAGGTTTGGGTGGCCACCATCCCAGAGGAAGAGGTACTTTAATATACCCACACAGGTTTTTTGGGGGTATTTTTGGTCACACTTTAGATTAGGGTCCAATTCTCACTATTAACTACGACTTTTGCCTCAAACTTCTAATTACTGCTTATTAATAGTTAAGTTTAGGTATTGGGTAGGATTAAGGGATGTAGAATATGATCATGCAGAATAAGGCATTGATATGTGCTTTATAAGTACTAATAAACAGACAATATCCTAGTAATATGCATGATAATAAGCAACTAGTTAATAGTGAGAATTGGACCCTAAACTAAAGTGTTACCTTTATTTCTGGGATTCAAAATCAAATTTAAACCTGAAAAATTAAAAACAAAGAAGCATGAAAACAACCTGAAATACTTTATATAAAATATTTTCGATATTATATAAAGATTTTTAAAAATGTTTTTGAAAGAAGTCTCTTCTGCTCACCAAGGCTGCATTTATTTGATCACAAATACAGTAAATTCAAGTAATATTATGAAATATTACAGTTTAAAGTAGCTGTTTTCTATTTGAATATATTTTAAAATGTAATGTATTCCTGTGATCAAAGCTGAATTTTCCACATCATTACTCCAGTCATCAGTGTCACATGATCCTTCAGAAATCATTCTGATATGATGATTTGCTGGTTAAGGAACATTTATTATGAATGTTGAAAACAGTTGTGGTGATATATATTTTATAGGATTTTTTAATGGACATAAAGTTAATAAGAAAAGCATTTATTTGAAATGTAAATCTTTTGTAACTTTAAAAATGCCAATTTAATGCATTTTTGCTGAATAAAAGTATCTATTTTATTATTAAAAAAATCTTGCTGACCCCACTGATCATGTGACTCTTTGTACAGATTATCCTGATAATTTGTAGAAAAACAAAGTGTCAATAAATTAGTTTTCACTAAAGATCACAAACTTTTGCATCTCATTGTATGTGTATATACACACATTTATCATGCCCTTCACTCGTTAACTTCCCTCCGTCTCGTTCACTCGGATGTGCGTCATTGCTTGCGTTGCATGAGTGCCCACTACTGGAGGAACATTTGCTATGGACTGAACTGGAACATCCTAAGCCCTTGATCACTTCGAATCCACTATGGAGTTGATTTATTTTTTTCCTTTACGTAATTGTTTAATGCAGCATTCTATATGTGTATAGGTAAACGTTTTTAAAAATAATATCAGGAGTTGTTTGTGGTGGGGTAAATTAAACGCGATATGCGGTGACAATCGTGTTGCATTGTGGTATATGAAGCTGCCTGAAGTGTACATATGAAGTAGACTCGCTCCCTCGGTCAAAATCGAGGGAGCAAGGGTCTGTCCATATAAACTTCCCTTGTCCACTTCACGAAGTGGAGCGCACTTCAAAATGGCGGCGAGAATTCCCCCGAGGGGAAGTTTGCAAGTGCGTGTCTAAAACTGGAGTGGAATGCAGCACAAGACCAAATACATTGTCATATCCATTGACATGCTAACACTATTCAGAGCGTTGTCATGATTGAAATAACAATGGGATGTGTTAACTCTGTCTGTCTCAGGCAGTGAAGCGGATAGTCCAGCGTGACGGTGTGAAGGAGGAAGACGCCTTGAGGAGACTGAAGAGTCAGTGGCCGAATGCAAAGCTGATAGAAAATGCTAACGTAGTGCTGTGCACACTGTGGGAACCTGACGTTACTCAGAGACAGGTACGCCAAACACAACGGATGTGCTTAATTAAAGGGTTAGTTCACCCCAAAAAATGAAAATGTCATTTATTACTCACACTCATGCCGTTCCACACCCGCAAGACCTCCGTTCATCTTCCGAACACAAATGAAGATATTTGTGTTGAAATCCGAAGGCTCAGTGAGGCCTGCATAGGCAGCTATGACATTTACACTCTCAAGATCCATTAATGTACTAAAAATATATTTAAATCATTTGTACCATGAGTACAGTGGTTCAATATTATTATAAAGCGACGAGTATATTTTTTGTGCGCCAAAAATAAATAAATAACGACTTGTATAGTGATAACCGATTTCAAAACACTGCTGCATGAAGCTTTGGAACATATCGAATCAGCCGTTCGGAGCGCCAAAGTCACGTGATTTCAGCCGTTTGACACACGATCCGAACCACTGAATCGACTCGCTGATTCGATATGCTCCGGAGCTTCATGAAGCAGTGTTTTGAAATCGGTTATCAGAAGTCTTTTAGTTTTTGGCGCACAAAAAAAAAAACTCGTCGCTTTATAATATTAATATTGAACCACTGTACTCACATAAACTGATTTAAATATGTTTTTAGTACATTAATGGATCTTGAGTGTGAATTTCATTGCTGCCTATGCATGCCTCACTGAGCCATCGGATTTCAACAAAAATATCTTAATTTGTGTCTTACGGGTGTGGAACGGCATGATGGTGAGTAATAAATGACATTCATTTTTGGGTGAACTAACCCTTTAACCTCAAAACACGCAACTAATATCAATAATGCATGCATGTCTCCCCAGGTATTGAAAGCCTGGAATCTTTTACAGCATCGGATTCAGAAGAGGCAAGAAACAACCAGATCGTCACTCTGAGTGCTTGTGTGAGAGAAAGCCTAACCAGATCTCAACACTTTCAGAATTTAGTAAAACATTTTAGTAATGTTTTTTTTTTTAGTTGATCATTTCAGAAGCTTAAACCTGTTTTTTAATCATTTATCTTTTGTTGCGTCAAAAGCCGCCATCTCTCATAAGCAAATGAGCCAGTATCAGTTATAGCTCTTCTCATGCTGTGAAATAGTTGACAGAAAATACCATGAGCTCTTTTTATATAGCTGCAATATACCGTTTACCATTTATTCTTGTGCCTATTGTCAGAAATAGTCGGTTTATATTTGGTTTCACTTTTTGCTATTTTCAGTGAAAAAGGCTTTGATATGATTGTGGTGTTGGTTATACATTCTGAGAAGATGATTATTAATCTATATTGTGCCTCCTGAAGACCAAAGTTAAAACTGAATGTTAGATGAACTCGGACTGGTCAGTGGTTTTTGATGTAACTGAACAATTCTTGAAAGAAATATGGCATTAAAAATAACAATTATCTTAATTTCATAAAACTTTAATAAATGTATTCTTCATATATACATGCATGTACAACAAATGTAACTTTTTAAAATGTCTTTCTATTAAATACCATGTCCAAGTTCTGTAGATAAACAATGCTCAAACTAGTAAATGATGGCTAAAACTTCACACCAAGGAAAAAAAAATTAACAATGAACTCAAAAGCAAATATTAAGGGTGTGAGGTAAAACTGTGACTTAAAAACCAACAATAGAACAAATCCCAAATTGTGATTTACAACAGCATCTAGTGGCCTCAGACATATGATAAAATGCTTTTAAAATGCTATTGTTCCAGCACAATATTTGCACATTCACTCAGCTGTGTCCCACGGTGAGTCTGGCTGAACACAGCGCCTGCCCTAGGCTGTTGGATGCGCAACATTTGTAGATCCCAGAATCCCCTGGTTGTACATGAGCAAGCGTGAGCGTGCAAATGCCATTCTTGTCATAATTCATCTGAACTCGCCCGGACTTCACTAGCGGCATCTCATCGAACAGCCAGATCACTTCAGGGTCAGGATATCCTGCAAACAGAAGTCATTTCAGTCCATTTTATTCCAATAAAAGTCTTACTGAACCCTATAATGCCTGACACACAAACTAAAACAATGTTTTTAAATGGGAGAGTTTATTGAAATTTTCGACAATCTAAAAATATCATATGCATTCGAGTATCATGGTACATCAGGCTTTTATGGCTGATAAAGGAGTATGATCTAGTATAAGATGGAACTCATACTGGCATCAATTTTATTCATATGCCCTAACGGAGTCAATATATGCAATTTGGTGCAGTTGCTCTAGTTTTAATTGCTGTGGGTAAAACGTGTAATGCAATGATTGAGAGATGAACAAATAAGCATTCCCCAAAAGCCTGATGGATCATTTGATATTCTTAAAGACCCACTGTGGAGAAAAATGTTTGTCTGTGGTGTTTTTTTTTTTAAATATCCTTAAGACAAACCAATGCCGAGTATTTTCTCCTTAAAACTGCAGTGAACCAAAGACAAAAATAGTGTATAGTTAGCAATGTAGCTGGTGAATTAGGTATATGATGTATATTATGATATCATGTTGAACTATATGCCTTTCTCCACTGGCGTTCTATGATGTTCAAAGAGTTACTAATGATACAGATTTTTCGAAGGCTGACCGAGATGGCAAACAGGAACATGGTTTGTGTAACATTAGCTTTTTGATAACGGTCAAGCAAAAGGCTAACCATATTATTTCACCGTTATGTGTCCGACGTTGTAAAGAGCGATACCTTTGTGCAGCGTTTACAGTAAAGTGGAGGCGGGGCTAATTCGTATATTCATGATCTGCCTATACTAAATGAATCAAGGCTGTAGAGTTACATTCAAGCTATTTTAAAGGCATGAAGAAAATTCTCACAGGGAAAAAAAATTATTTTTTAAATGTCATTTTGGGGATCAAAGATGAGATTTAAAGGGATTTTTCACCCAAAAATGAAAATTAGACCATGATTTAAATCGCCCTCTAGCCACCCTAGGTGTATAAATGGTAAATGGACTACATTTATATAGCGCTTTTAACAGACCTACGGCCATCCAAAGCGCTTTACATTTGCCTCACATTCACACACCGATGGTGTGTGTATGACATTCTTCTTTCAGACAAATACAAGCAGAGTTATATTAAAGTCCAGGCTAATCCAAGCATTATAAATGGCAGTGACTTGTTTTGTTTATGAAGTCAATAAAGTGCATCTATCCATCATATAACTGCTCCACACAGCTCCGGGGGGTTAATAAAGGCCTTCTGAAGCAAAGCGATGCGTTTGTGTAAGAAAAATATCAATTTTTAAAACTTTATAGACAAAAATCACTAGCTTCCGGAAGTCAGCGGTACACAAGTCGACTTACGGCAAAAGAGAAACCCTTGACGTGATGTACAGGAGCATCACAAGCTTTGACGCCTCTCGCCAAGAGTCCTCCACCATTTCACTTTTTAGACTAATTCATGACCGGTGTTTTGTTTTGCTCCATCCATCCTCTGCACTTCTATGCGTCAAGGGTTACTCCTTCGCCGTAAATCGATGCGTACGGCAATCCGCCGGAAGTTATTTTAGTCTATAAAGTTTTAAATATGGATATTTTTCTTACACAAATGCGTCGCTTCAGAAGACCTTTATTAACCCCCCGGAGCTGCGTGAAGCAGTTATATGATGGATAGATGCACTTTTGTGGACTTCTGAAAGAAGAATGTCATATACATCAAGGATGACTTGAGGGTAAATCATGGGCTAATTTTCATTTTTGGGTGAATCTTTTTTAGGGATAAAATTATTGACGACAGGGGGAATATACAATGATTTTCTACAAAAAAAAGGGGAAAAAAAAGTATAATCAAGTAAACCATAGTTGCTTCTGTCCAGTAAATGTTCATCTTGAAATATTGCTAACAATAGAAGTGTTACAATTCGCAAATGTTTCACAAGAATAAGACACGTCCCCTGTGGTACATGTTTTTAGAATGATACTTAAAGCCTTTAATATACGACTAATAGACGACAGAAGGCATGTAGTTTGCTGAAAACTAAATGTGTATCAAAATACACTAGGCTTTATAGAATTAAACTTATGAGCATCTCTTCAATATCCTCCTGCAGTATCTGGTTTAATTTTGTCCACAAATTTACTAGTAAATAAATGATTACTTGTGGCACATTGTGAACAGTACCGTGTATTGTACAGGCCAGGTTGACTGTGGCTCCACAGCTCTCGCTGAGGTCACGCAGGGCTTGGTGGAAACGTGGTTCACTCCACAGCTGTTTTTCCAGGGACGCTACAGCATGTTCGGCCTCTTTTCCCAGAGCTTGCTCTGAAATACAGTGACACGCAGGGGCATCATGAGAGGACAAACCATTCATCCTCGGGTAGTTGCAGGTCAAGTCATTTTTGTGCCACTAGCCAAACCAAAAATAAAAAAATCGCTCAAGCAATAGCATCCTAAACACTGAAGATCTTCCCATGCGTCTCACCATCTACAGGACTGGGAGAATTTGGGAAATCAGATTTGCTGCAGCGAGCCATCCTCTTCAGCGCAAGCAGGGCTTTACCAGTTTTCTGCAAGACAGAACCGATACTTAGTTTACCAAATAGGTAAAAAGTTGTATTGATGACCACCTGAAGGAAGTAATAGCCACCAGGGAGCTTCCTCATTTTCATACCTTCCACTTCTGTCGGGCCAGGAATCTTCTCATCTTGTCTTTGTTAAGGGCTTTTTTAGTTGATCTTGAGTTCGAGTCATCAAATAAGGCTATCCAGGGATGAGCTAAAGCCTTCTCACTGGACAGTCTTGTTCTAGAAGTGCAAATTGAAATGCATAAAGTGTGACTTTCATAGACCACTTCCAGTTTGAATGTTGACTGAAAATGGGCGATTAAATAAAGGTTAACAGGTTATAGTAAAACATGCATCTATCATTCACCTCTTATCCTTCATCAACAGGCCGCTTATGAAATCTTTGGCCTCGTCCGTGATACCATCAAAACTCTCAGGGTCAAACGCCCATTGTGCCGCAGTAACCAGAGCGAAGGTTTCCGCATCACTGTTTCCCTGGAACGGAGACTCGCCACTCAGTCTGGAAAAGAGTGGAAATGGAAGCATTACAGACACCAAAAATGCACATTTGTCTATAGACGTGTTCAGGGGGGGGCAGCCATTTGGGGTCCTCACAGAATGTAGCAGATGACGCCGATGCTCCACATGTCGGTGGGCAGATCTACAGGTTCATAATTGACGACCTCTGGGGCCACAAACTCTGGAGTCCCATGAAACACCATCAGACGTTTCCCGGGCTCTACAAATGCCAAAAAAAAAAAAAAGTATTTTTTTATTATAATATATAATAACTCACACATTGCCTTTTTTCACTTTTAAAGAAGTCCCATGGTTTAGTCCAGCCTATTCCTGTTTATATGTGGACATTTTAAGATGATCAGTCCTCAAGTGATCAGCAGCACAAACAAACATGCCCCGTTTTAGCAGATTGAGCCAAATTAGACAGGGTTAGGGTTGCAAACGTGCCCTGGCTACCAGAGTTGAGCTGAGCAGCGCTTTTGAAAATTGCAATCAAACAACTGTGTTTTTGTTAAATGTGGACAAGCAGAACATTTGTAGAAAAGACAGATAGCTAATATATTACTGAAGATAAAAAGGTCAGGGGAATATAATAGGGAAAACAATGGTTACGATCAGACCAGCTTAGGGATAAGTTTCTCCGAAAAATTTAAATTACCCCATGATTTACTCACCCTCAAGTAGGGATCAACCGATATGGATTTTAGTGCCGATGCCGATTTTTCTCATCAGCCTTAGCCGATGACCGATACGGGCTGCCGATTTTCTTGAGCCGATATTTGGAGCCGATACTGCTTTTGCTCCCTCAATTTACATCATAAAAATGACACAATGATCATGATTATAACAATTTAAAAAAAGGAACATTTATTGAACTAAAAAAAAAACCAATATTTAACAAATAGTAAAAACAGGTGAGGTAGAACAAGAAAAAAAAAAAAAAGAGTTCAGTGGTGAAACTAAATTCTGAAAATAAATACTGAAGCATAAATCAAATAATTACACTATTGCACAGTATCAACAAGCAAGCATCATAAAGTGCACACTGACTGTACTATACTTAAAACTATTATACTTTTAAAACTATTTACAACCAGTCATTTAATGCTTAGGTGCACTTAACTTAATCTCTTGAAAACAAATATCGGCGAACGCAGCAGCCTTGTATCAGCCGATGCCGATACATGTAAAAATCACAAATATCGGCCTGATATATCGGTCTAACACTACCCTCAAGTCATCCTAGGTGTATATGACATGACGAATACAATCGGAGTTAGCCTATATTTAAAAAAAAAATTAAAATTTACTGGCTAATCAAAAGCATAAATGGCAGTCCAAAATTTGAAGACCAAAAAAAGTGCATCCATCCATTATAAAAGTACTCCGCACGGCTCCGGGGGGTTAATAAAGGCCTTCTGAAGCGAAGCGATGCGTTTGTGTAAGAAAAATATCCATATTTAAAACTTTATAAAGTAAAATATCTAGCTTGCGCCAGACCAAAGCGCTTATGCTAAGTTTATGCTACAAAAATGTCCAAAGCCTGTTACTTTTTTCTGTACGTTTAATATGGAAGACGGTCCGTTGGAAGCTAGATGTTTTACTTTATAACATGTTGAATATGGATATTTTTCTTAAACGCATCGCTTCAGAAGGCCATTATTAACACCGTGGCGTATGTTTATGTTGTATGGACACTTTTTTGGGCTTAATTTTTTTAAAATAAATAATAAACATGGTTATGTCTTGATTGTTTTCGTCTGAAAGAAGAAAGTCATAGACACCTTGGCTAGGACGGCTTGACGGTGAGTAAATCATGGGGTAATTTTTATTTTTGGGTGAACTATCCCTTTAATATTGGGACCGCTTTTGGTTCCATGTTGACATCACATGACCAAACGCGTGTTGCTCATTGGCTGACGCAACATATCTAATGGTCAGATACGCTTTCCTTGAGGGAGACGTCAAACTCTTGTCAAAACGCCAACGACAGTTTATATCTGTGGTTCTGTTAACCTATTTCTATGATATCGCCACGGGATAGTAACAAAGACGGTTTAATTATGTAACTGTATTTGATTGTTTTACAACGCGAGCGTCATCTTGAAGTGCCGTGTTTTAAAACGCTACAAACATAGTTGACAATCTCCACCTCACCAACATCTCTCTGCCAAAGTCTTTTTAGCATTAAATGCTGTGCGTAGCATTACAATTATGGACCACGGTTATGCATTAGCCGCAGGGACATTACAAACTCTGCCGCGGAAGCGAAAGATTTCAGACGAAAAGAGAGAAAAAGATCGACTGAGGCAGAAAAACAGAGTAAACATCGGCGCGGCCTATTCCAGGTGGAAAGCGCTGAAGGTGGAGAAAGGCTTGAAGAATGACGCGGAGGTTGCTTGTTATCTGCTGGACAGGTAAAGAATTGCATACTGTAGACGTTTAAAGTAGCGAGATTCGCGTAAATAAATAAATGTGTGGGATAGAAAGTGTAAGATAGCAGTCTTGTAGGCTTCTTCGTTCTGACAGCTGTCATATCAGTCATTTAAACGTGAATTATGTGTCCATTCAGCAATTTGAAGTTTTACACATTTAGAAATTCATTTACGCGAAGATAAAGACGTTCACTGCACTCAAGTTATAATTGAAAAGTTTATTTACACAATGTGGGTCAGCCACTTCAAAATGGCCCTGCTATATATGACACACTTGAAGTGCACTTGCGGACTAACAATATAAGAGAATAAAGTAACAACGCTCATTGGTTGTCGCCTCGGTAGATACGCTACGCTGTTTATTTATGCGACAGTTCGTTCTGGTTCTCGATTCTGATTGGCTGAAGTTTTATTGTTTGGTGATGCGCGAAGAGTGAACGATTCAATTTTGCTGCGTCCCAATTTGCCTACTTATACTACGAGCTAAAAGGACTCTTTTTGTGAAGAAAAAGTACATACTTTTGAGTGTGTATAGCAGAAGAGTAGACAAGCTTTGGGACATACCAATTCTATTTTGTAATACTATTTAGGACGGATAGTATGTGTATTTGGACGCACAGTTATCCGCTTCACTAGCAGAGACCATTGGAGAATCAGTACCTGTACAAACTTGTCAACGAGATTAAAATCGCATCCAAAATAAAAGTTTGTGTTTACATAATTATACACCACACATACACATATGTATATATAAATACACGCATGTATGCATTTAAAATGTGTTACTTATATATAAATATATGTACAGTAGGCCTATACACACACAAATATTTTTTAAATATGTATGGTGTGTACAGATGGCAGTATTGGTGTAAGCAAATAAGAGCAGTCGCCAGATAACTACTGAATGCCCATTGCCTTACAAATAAAATGCTTGTGTTTTGATAGAAATCAAATGAACGGAGTACATTAAAATAGTGTCACTGGCTAAAAAAAATATAAAAAGCTTGCCAACAGGAATAGGGCTTTAAAGGGATAGTTCACCCAAAAATAAAAACTAGTCTCAAATTGTTCCAAACCTGTAAGAGTAAGTGTCAATTTAAATTTGTTGGTGAACTATCCTTTAAAAATAAACTTATTGACAAATTACCACACAAATTTAATGTACTTGCTTAGTAACTCAATATCGAATATCAAAAACATTTCAATTGTAACGTTTTCTTCTGCATTTACGGACGTGACGCAAACTTGAAGTTTCCTACCAGGTCGGATTTACCTTTCCTAAATTCCACCTGACATTATTAAAAGGGTAGCTCACCTAAAAATTTTAATTGTCATTTACTCGCCCTCACATTCTTCTTCCATGGTATTTTTCCCCCTACCAGTCATTGCTACAGTCATCTATCTGGGCCCGTATTTATCAAGCATCTGAGAATTAAGTCCATTCTTAGCAGCGTTCTTGTGAGTAAGAGTAAAAAAATTGGCTCAAAGCGGAGCTTAAAAGTTAGTTATCAAGCATCTCAATCATACTTTAAGTGAAGTGTAGGACTAAATCTTAAGTGTCAGTCTTGACTTCATTCACAACAATTTGCTGTGCCACAAACAGGATTTTTAATTATGTCATAGGCATGAACCAATCACTGAATAGATGTCCTTATTTAAGAATATTCTCAGAAATTCACATTGAATGGTGAAATTCCTAAGAGGAGTTTACATTCAACACACATTTGACAATAAAGAAATTTCAAGACAATACATATAGACATTTGAAATGAAAGATAAACACGTTTTCCACCATGTCTTAAAGGTCCCATGGCATGACATTTTCATTTTATGAGGTATTTCAACATTAATATGAGTTCCCCTAGCCTGAATATTGTCCCCAAGTGGATAGAAATGTTGATTGGTGTAAAACCAGGTTCTGACTGTCTTTCTCTGCCTTTGAGAAAATGACAGGCCAGATGAGCCAATCCTGAAGTCTCCTGGTTTGACGTCCAAGCAGGAACGGTTCCCTCCCTTTCCTCCACCCAGAGAATCTGGCACGCCCATGCAAACGCTGGAGAGATCATTGGTTGTGAACGAGTGAATGCTGGCAGTTTCTCAGTGTTTGGATGTACAAATGAAAACAGAAGTCTTTTTTCAGTTCCTTCTGATCTGTGATTTCTTATGTGTAGCGAATTATTTATTATTCGTGCACACACTGCGGCTTCTCTCTCTCCCGACAGAACAGTGTTTTCGTGTTTTCTATCTTGTGAGTCAGTGTTTTTGTACGTCCTCGTCGTGTCTATCTGTTCTTAAATGTGCATACAGTCGGGAGTTTCTGCTTAACATCGGCAGAGCCACATCTTTAGAGATAAACCTCACGCACGCCGAAGCTCGGCCTTCAACATCCCCAACCCCCAGTACTGCATCTGGCCCACAGCGGAGGCACCAAACGCGGCGTGAGATTAAGCAGAAGGGGGGTAAGCGTGAGGCTAGCCAGCCTAGCCCCACAATAAACTGGATTACATTCGATTACTACTGTTGTGTCTTTTTTTGCGCTGTGTAAGTTACTCAATGTTTTCATATGATTGGAACATATCTAGAAATAATGCTATACTCAACACTTACTAACTCGTTCATCTCGACAGCTGTAATGGTACATTGCATGTGTTACAAAGTTGGTAGAATAATGATGAAGACGGACTCGGCGTGACTGGGACTCGTGTTTATTCAGAACTCTCAGATACAAACACAATAAACTCGCGCTGACAGACAGCGCTCTCACAACTCAGTAGTTACTATAAATAACTTTGTTAGCAATCGCTCCGTCTCCGTGATGTCCAGTTCGCGAACGAATCATTCTTTTGAATCGGTTCTTTTTAGTGAACCGAACCAGTTCACCAAATCGGACTGAATCGTTCTAAACGGTTCGCGTCTCGAGTCAGCGCTGATCCATAATTTACTAAAGTTACTAACTTTCTGACATGAGTGACAGCCCCTCCGACTAGAAATAAACTAATAACCTGAAGTATATGCAGTAACTACTACAGTTCACCCTGAACTGAGACATGCTGAGAACTGATGTGAAGTGAACTCAGGTCCATCCGTCTCTCTGGCAGCAGCTCGTGCCTGCTCGTGCCTCGTAGACCTCGTTAAACCACGCCCCCTCCGCTCATTTCAAATGCAAAGATGTCAGCCAATCACAACAGTGGGCGTTTTTACTGAAGTCTCACAGCAGACACGCCTCTTGAAACAGGGCAGTCAACCACAGGGCAAACAGCAGTATAGACAAAATGCCTTTTATTTCTAAATTATGACATTTTATGATGCAAAAATCATAAGATATTTTGAAGAATGTTGGGGGGGTGAAAAAAAAGACAAATTTTCATTTTTGGATGAACTATCCCTTTAAGAGTAGGAAACTGCGCGTTTACGTCACGTCCGTAAATACAGCGATGAAAGTTTAGCGCGCGAGGCTGTGGAAGGGGAGGGAGTTGCAGCTCGTTGTAATTTTGGAAATAGTCCGCTAGATTGATTATGGATCATTCCACCTCTGGGGAAACACCCGCGGTCAAAGCAAAGGCGCCTCAAAACCTGGTGAGAAAGAGAGAATGCAACAGAATCTACAGCAAAACTAGAATCAATATCGGCAGGGCTTTTGAGCGATGGCGACAGTTGCGAGAGCTGAAGAGGTTAAAGTCCGACGCAGAGATGGCTTCCTTCCTGCTGGACACTGTGGACAGGTAAAGGTGTAGTGGGCGTGAATGTTATGTAGCCATCTAAAGTCCATCTAAAACACTATTGTACATTAGGGAGGTGTAGTTTTATTTTCTATTAAGTATTTGCGTTCATTGACACTGCCGTTTGGCACTTCTGTACAGGAGTAACGCTGGCAATCGTTAGTGTCATATTCTCTCGTTTTCGTTTACTAAGGGTGTGTGGTGAACATCTTTCACAAGACAAGTCTCCGAGAAGGAGAGGACGACCGCGGAAAGCAACAGCTGTATCGCAAACTGAGGTATGGAAGACAGCTCAACATTGCACAAGCACAGTCAATCCAAGCCAAGTATTTAAAAGTACATCATTTTTAATGGTTATTTGCTATTGTTAAATAGCAGTAGCTCTTGTCAGACTGGTAGGTGTAAAATGAATTGGGTTTACACTGCATCAACATGCTAATCTTAAATATGGATTGATTTAGGATTCATCTCAGCCCAGTTCGGACTGCCAGTCAGACTCCGAATCTCAGCCTAGTCCGGATCCCCAGCCCACAAACGTCGAGGTCCTTGGCATCTGCCATGACCTTCCTTCCCTATGGCCATATAAACTGGTAAGTCCTCATTACATCAACACTAGTTTGGTCAGGTTGTGCCATTACGGTGCTTGCGATCCAGCAGTTTATTAAAATCCTCAACTTTTAAAAAATAAATTTCCCCCCTCACATTTCCTGCAGCTGACTTGGACACATGTAAAAACTTTTTGCACATTTTACTGACGTTGAGCCATGTTTTCAAGTTTATAAACTTTCATTTAAAAATGTTGGTTAATTCTAATCATGTGGTAGTGCTTATTTTTGTATAAATCTAGTAAATTACATTTTTTACAAATGAAATGCGTGCCATTTGAATGTAAATTTAAAGATGTTCACAAATTAAGTCTGGCTGTGGTGAAAATGGTTTCACAATGCAATTGAATAAAAATCTAACATTCAAATCTTAAAATGGGTGATACACACCGGACTGCTCATCAGTTAAAACAAATATTAAATCTAGAGTTGTGGAAACCATATGCAACAGCTTTCTGCACTATAATTTTGCCCTTTAAACTAGCAGTGGTGTGCAAGTTACTCTAAAAATTATTTACAAGCTACCAATTAGTATTACATCTTCAAGAGTAAGTAGATTTGGGCGAGATCTTTCTCACCATTTTGGCCTTCCGTCCACACCGAGACTGCGTTAAGTCAACGAAAACGTAGCTTTTTGAAAACGCTCGGCAAAGCGGATACATTTGAAAACGATGACGCATGTTTAGCCATGTGACGCATATTGTAGGCTACCAATAGATATGCATGTTTATACCACTATTGTGCAAGAGTTATGTGCTATTCACACACTTCATTTCGCAGTCCTGCAAGGATGACAATTTACTTGCATTTGCTGCCCTGCAGCAAAACACGAGTAGAGTTGCGTTTTAGACCAAACATAATGGTTGACCGAGTGCGACCTGGTCTCCCGATCAGTGAATCGGGAGATATTTAGCCAAATAAAATGATCCTGCCAGAAGAATTGTGATAACTTCATGGCATCTCATCTCAGTGAGCTTTTACACATGCGCAGTAAGTTGAATTTGGCGTGTACTGACGTTTCAGTGTGGATGAGAAACTTTTGCCCTAGTGTGGACGGAGAGCGTTTTGAAACTAAAACTCAGTTTTCAAATCTATCCGGATTAATGTAGACGTAGCTTTGGACAAATTATTCTTGAACGGACCAAATTAGGTCAGGTTGAAAGGGAGAAGTTGATATAAAAATTTTAAAATCTACTATTGTTTTATAAATATAAATTGTTTAATAGTCTATACAGTTTTCAATGCAACTACATCAGAAGTAACTCTTTCAATTTCAGAAAAATTAAAAGTAATCCCTTACTTTTTCAAGGTAAAAAGTAATTAAGTTACAATAATTTAATCACTTTGTACTAGTAAGCCGGGTTGGGTGTAACCAAGTCCCCATTTTCTGCTGTTTAGGATAAACAAGCACAGCCTGAACGCCGAAATGAGGATGGGTCTGATCTAGATGTTGTGGTTGGTTCCATTGCACCATCGTACGGCTTTGTTCCTCATAGCTCGTCTTCAAGCACAACCACAGAAGACAATGCAATGAACTGGGAAGAAATAAAGGTTGGTGAACTGTACTACAAATCGTCTTTACTAAAATATGGAAAACTACTTCCATTTTTCACAGGAAAGCCATCAAAACACACCAACACTCAAAAAGCATTCCAGGATGCATATGATATTGGTTAAGCCACATGAGGGCTGCTTTAATTTCTCAATCCACTCCCAATCGGTTTTCTTGAAAACATGAAAAAGTTGGTAAAGAAATTCAAGCCCAATCTTGTCTACAATACTTAAACAAGCCTTCAGATCAAAAAGTTAAGATCACAAGAAACAAATTTAGTCAAGTGTCCGAATAGTGCATTGGTTGTGTAGCTGCTTTTGATGCTTAAAAGCATCAGGGCAACATGTAAAATCTAGCCAGTTAGCTCACCGATTGTTTTGTCTCTTCTAGGATGAACTGGCACAGACTGCACAGCGACTGGAAGAGCGCTTACATGCCATGAGGTCTTTAACTGATGGAGCATTAGAACCCATTTCAATGACAAGAGGAATAGAAGATCAGGAGGAAGTGAAATGGATGGTCAACAAATCCAGCTTGAAGGGACTTTTTAGAACTTGCCATCAGTGTGGAGAGCCAGTTCTGGAATTTAAAACGCTAACATCAGGGAGCCTCGTCCGCATTCAGTGGGAATGCTCAAAGGGACATCTCATGTGGCTTTTCCCCAACTACAACCCAACGTAACAGACGCTGAAACCAGATGTGAAAGAATGGACTGGAAAGTACACCTCTAGGTTTTATAAATTGTGAATAAGAACAAATAAAGTTTACACTTTGGAATACATTTCATTTTTTTCCATTGGTGGTTAATAGTTAAACAAGCTTTCAAACACTCACGCAATCTTATTCCTAAATTACAACGATTTGTCTACGCCTAGAAAACCTTTGACAAAGCCGATCACAGTGAAACATTCAGAGCTGTGCTGCCACGGAGTAGGGGTGGGAAAAAGAAAAGAAAAAAACCTGCAATTCTATGTCCAACAATTCCGAGCATAGTTTTTAGACTGCAGATGGGCGATGACGCTGCATTAGTTTATACACCCATATTGAATATTTCCATTTCTCACACGCACACACACACTCACACCTTCCGTAAAATAATCTTTCTTAAGGTTTGGAAAGGTTGAAGCGAATTGCAAGGACATCCGCGGGCTTCATTGCACCGGATACACGCTGTGAGAAATGTGCGCTTTGCTTGATGTTACGAAGGCGTGATAATCCATCCGTCATTTTAGACTCCCAGGATCGGTTCGTGAGGTGCCTAAAGATTCCCATCCCTACTGCAGAGCAGTTGTCATGCATAGATAAGAAACCGCTTCAATATTTATTTAACCACACAGTATCGTTATTTCTGTCTTATGCTGCGTTCACACCGAACGAATAGAGCGTCTGGCGCGAGTGATTTCCATGTTAAGTCAATGGAAAGGCACGTTGACACGCGTCTGGAGGTCCTGCAACGCGTTTTGGCCTCATTCACGCATCCAGTTCACGCGAATTGAGCGTCTTGCACGTGTGGTGCTTTTTGTGCATTCACGCGTTTGAAGCGAATTCACGTCTGACACCAGAGTTGAAAAATCTGAACTTTGGCGTCAATACGCGCTGCGTTAACCAATCAGGAGTCTGCTTGCTGCTGTCACATGGTAAAGTGATGTGATGAGAAACCCTGCATAATTTAAAAATACTACTATTGTGTCACAAAATGTAGTTTTAAGACTTTCAGGTGAGAATGTAGTCGTTTAAAGCTCTAATCTGTGGTTTATTTATAAAGAGAGCGCCTATTTAAAAATAATCTTGTGTTTGTGGAGTTGTGAGATCCAGGCAATCACCGGGCACTCAGCACTCATTAACCCCAGCGAGAGCAGCCTTTCCTCGGCCAGTCCTTCTGACGTTTGCCGCTGGCTCTGATGTCCTGCAGTAGTTTGTCTTGTGTGGATCTAACGGGCGATCTGGTGTCATGAATCTATAATTTGTCTCTTGTCTGCCAAATCGTTTTGACTGAGGGCAAAGAGAAGTTTCATAACTTTATTTAAGGATATTTAAATATACATGCAGTGAAGATAATGTAGGTGTTGCCTGGACCACATTTGTGTGGCTATTAATGTTTAATATATATTTCTAATGAAAATGAAGAGGCAGAGTGGTGTTTTATGACATTTCTCCTGGAGCGCCTTGAACGCACGTCTATTTCGCTTCAAACGCTCAATTTATACACGCGTCCACAGCAAATATTGTGAGAGTTGGGACTAAAATTTGAGTTGAAGATCTAACATTGCTCCAGATAAAATAGAAAAGTAAGAACAACTTTAAACACTGAACTCACCCAGTTTGCAGGCCAATCCAAAGTCAATGATCTTGATGAGCGTCCCAGTGCCGTTCACACAGACGATGTTCTCTGGCTTCAGATCGAGGTGAATGATGCGTTTGCGATGCATGTACTGGACTCCTTCCAGGATCTGACGCATGTAGTTCACACTGTTGGGCTCGGTGTGCTCAAAATTCTCATCTACAATCCGTTCGAACAGCTCACCGCCTGCAATACTTTGAGACACGGATTAGAAACACATTCTTGTTTTAAACAATTTTATGAAAGCGTTGAGGAGACATTTTCCTTAACTTTCAAAAGAAAGTGTCAAACATTGTGGGTAAAAAGAACCACCTTGAATTTTTAAAATTGTAAATATAGAAACTGAAAACGTGCTCATCATATGAGTAGCATTCTAGTAATTTAAATGCATTGAAGCATATAAAAAATAAAAAAAAAGACCTGTGAGCAATTGAATAAATATATCCACTATATTAAGACCATCTTAACTAATCTGACCAACTAGCAGTTAGTCAACGGGTTAATCAGTGTTTGCATATTCCAATTAGACTAATCTACATTTGTATGTAACAGTCTTAAAAGGGGTACTTCAGTGCTGGGAAGATGAATGTGTATTTAAACTGGGTCATTTATGTAGTAGAAATGTGAAATTATTTTTGAATTTGGTGCCTTCTAGACTAAGAAAAGACAGAAAAAGTATTTTTGTCTCATGTGGATGAAAGACAAAAACTCCCAGAATGCACTTGCTTCGCTGCTCAACGAGGCCACTCCCAAAGCCACGGCCACTGGTTATCACTTGCGGAACCGCCCCCACCGTTGTTTTTGTTTTCATAGTAATACAATCATTTCGTTCAGTTAGAGAATAAACACTACAATTAAAAAAAACTGAACATCTCTTTTTAATAACGTGTGAGTGATCCGAACGAAAGTCACGGCACAGACGCAGCAGGAGTCAGATTTCATTCATCACGAGAGCTGAGGTAAGCGCGGCAGTCATTCTCGGCCCGTGTCCAGTCTGACACGTTATCAGATCGCATATGGAAGCTTAACTTTCAAAGGAACTCATTGAAAAGTTGGAACACTCACTTTGCTCCGCACCGCTCCGTTATTAAAGGTCCCATGGCATGGCATTTTTCTATTATTTTATAGTGTTTCCTGAGGTGTACTTATATTGTTAGTATGATTTTTGCATCATAAAATGTCATAATTTAGAAATAAAAGGCATTTTGTCTATACTGCTGTTTGCCCTGTGGTTGACTGCCCTGTTTCAAGAGGCGTGTCTGCTGTGAGACTTCAGTAAAAACACCCACTGTTGTGATTGGCTGACATCTTTGCATTTTAAATGAGCGGAGGGGGCGTGGTTTAACGAGGTCTACGACGCACGAGCTGCTGCCAGAGAGACGGATGGACCTGAGTTCACTTCACATCAGTTCTCTCAGCATGTCTCAGTTCAGGGTGAACTGTTGTAGTTACTAGAATATACTTCAGGTTATTAGTTTATTTCTAGTCGGAGGGACTGTCACTCATGTCAGAAAGTTAGTAACTTTAGTAAATTATGGATCAGCGCTGACTCGAGACGCGAACTGTTTAGAACGATTCAGTCCGATTTGGTGAACTGGTTCGGTTCACTAAAAAGAACCGATTCAAAAGAAAGATCGTTCGCGAACTGGACATCACGGAGACGGAGCGATTGCTAACAAAGTTATTTATAATAACTACTGAGTTGTGAGAGCGCTGTCTTTCAGCGCGAGTTTATTGTGTTTGTATCTGAGAGTTCTGAATAAACACGAGTCCCAGTCACACCGAGTCCGTCTTCATCATTATTCTACCAACTTTGTAACACATGCAATGTACCATTACGAGATGAACGAGTTAGTAAGTTTGATTAAAGCATTATTTCTAGATGTGTTCCAATCATATGAAAAGCGTCAGTGCGTCAACACTACAACAGCATTGAGTAACTTACACAGCGCAAACAAAGACACAACAGCAGTAATCGAATGTAATCCAGTTTATTGTGGGGAAAGCTGGCTAGCCTAGCCGGATACCCTCACGCTTACCCCCCTTCTGCTTAATCTCACGCCGCGTTTGGTGCCTCTGCTGTGGGCCAGATGCAGTACTGGGGGTTGGGGATGTTGAAGGCCGAGCTTCGGCGTGTGTGAGGTTTATCTCTAAAGATGTGGCTCTGCCGATGTTAAGCAGAAACTCCCGACTGTATGCACATTTAAGAACAGATAGACGCGACGAGGACGTACAAAAACACTGACTCACAAGATAGAAAACACGAAAACACTGTTCTGTCGAGAGAGAGAGAAGCCGCTGCGTGTGCACGAATAATAAATAATTAGCTACACATAAAAAAATCACAGATCAGAAGGAACTGAAAAAAAGACTTCTGTTTTCATTTGTACATCCAAACACTGAGAAACTGCCAGCGTTCACTCGTTCACAACCCATGATCTCTCCAGCGTTTACATGGGCGTGCCAGATTCTCTGGGCGGAGGAAAGGGAGGGAACCGTTCCTGCTTGGACATCAAACCAGGAGACTTCAGGATTGGCTCGTCTGGCCTGTCATTTTCTCAAAGGCAGAGAAAGACAGCCAGAAGTCGGTTTTACACCGATCAACATTTCTATCCACTTGGGGACAATATTCAGGCTAGGGGAACTCATATTAATGTTGAAATACCTCATAAAATGAAAATTTCATGCCATGGGACCTTTAATGCTCAATCCGAGCAGCCGTGCGCATTTACATTCTGTGAGTAGATCCCTCCCCTGTGGGCGGGTTGAAGACATGAAGAACTGGCTCCTACTACTGGCTGTAGTCTTTAGCATCTGGCCAAAAAATCCTCCAATGACGCAAAATGACTATTTGGGGGAGGGTACCATAATTTGAATATACTACCGGTTCTCTACTGATACGAAGCTTAATGTTAAATCGCTAATGCTATTTCAAGCATTCTGACTTATTTACACTATTAAAAACTTTTTTTTAAAGTGTATTAAAAAAAAATTATTGGACATAACGGATGTTTCTGTGCCAAATACACTCCTTCAGGATTCAAAAATGTTTTGGAAATTTTTTTCGAGTATTGCCCTGAATTACATCATAAAGGGCGGAATTCCTTGTATGTGCACTTCTCCCGGATGAGTGTGTGCGCGCACATCAACCAGAGCGAGAGCAAGAGCGCGCCCATTAAAGAACTTTGTTCAGGTTACAGAAGCCGTCGGCAGCGCTGCCATTTTGTTTTTAGACCACGAAATCAACAATGTCACTAAAGAAGTGTGTTTTTGGTTGAGAGAACCTTGTTCAGCTTCCCAAATAACCCAGCGTTAAGGAAACCGTGGATGCAGTTTGTTTCTCCCGAGCAGCAACGGAGTTCTGCAAGTGTGTGTGTTTGTTCCCGGTCATGAGTGGAAAGCGCAGGCGGTGAGTGGAACTGCATCAAATGTCTGTTTTGTTGACAATCTTTGTGTAAGTGCATATAATGTCAACGTAAAGTGAATCGAAAGTTATCCAGGGATAATGGCATGATGTATTGGGTGCGCGTCATAGATGTATGTGTGTGACTTTAGCTCCGCCCACTGCACACCTGAGCTTGGCTGTTTTCGGAAAGAATCGGTACAGCGTATATTTATAAAAGACACATGATAAAACTAAAGACTCAGAGATATGAAGGATGCAATACTACTCTATAATTCACAATTAGTTCTTCGGTGTGACTTTTATAAGTGCACAATTTCCATAGAACATTTTAAAATGGTTCGATATATAGTATGCATGTGTGTGTGTGTGTATAAGCAAACGCCATTTAATGTGAAATTTGAAGAAGTTTTGAAAAGTTTAACTCACTACTCAAGAACCATGACGATCTCTGATGGGGTGTCGTAGGCTGCGAGACACTGCACCAGCTTCGTGTGGTGTAGATCGTTCATCAGCTTGATTTCTTGCCGAGCTGCCATTTTCTCTCTGGAGACACGGGCCCGGTAGAATTTCCCCGCACACACCCGGCCCGTCTGTCTATGGGTCATCCTGAACACTTCCCCAAACTTTCCCCTGTGTGGAGGTATATTAAGATAATTATGTTTGAGATGACCAACATAAATGCCATTTTTACATTTTATAAAGTCGCTGATACTCACACTCCCAGTTTTTCATGGACATGATAATGATCCCTGGCTTTATGTGTGGTGTCAGTCAGAACCTCCACATGTGAGGTCACTTCCTGTTGTGGCTCAACTGTAACACATTAATCTTGCTTCAGAAACACGGACTTCTTGAATGTTGTGCTTACTCCACACTCACTTAATACTGCCGTTATATGTGTGTGTGTGTGTGTGTGTGTGTGTGTGTGTGTGTGTGTGTGTGTGTGTGTGTGTGTGTGTATGTATATGTGTAAGAATAGCATTGTTAGAGGTGATGGGCGTCCATGTACCTGCAGTGCTCATCTTAATGCGGTCCGACTCCTCACTGGGGTCACTGACTCCCACTGCGTTGCAGGCACGTACTCTGAAGCGATACTGTCCCTGCAGGTCGAGACCAGAGCGGACCCGATACGAGGTGTTTTGACACCGGTCAGTGAGTACAGTCCAGTCCCCGGGATCTGATTGGTCCAGCCTCTGATGCTCCACCACGTAGCCCGTGACAGCAGATCCTCCGTCAAAACACGGGCCAGACCAGGACAGAACCAGAGATGTGCAGGTCAGCTGGGACACGAACGGACACGAGGCTGGAGGGTCGGGACAATCTGGTGAGAAACAAAGTGGATGAGAACCAGTTATTAACTGAAATTCAGAAAAGATATTTGCGTCATCTGAGGATTTTTTCCAGAAATAAAATACATAATTCTCTCGTCTTCATTTTCATAAATCTGAAATAAATTCATAAAAATCAGAAATGTCTGAGCAACTAACTGAAAAAGTTTAAGTTGAAGTACTAAGATGACAAACTGAATAGATTTAATAAAAAAGGAATACAATACAAGAGCACAATTTCTAAACATTTAGCTGTGGTTATATTTGAATTAACATTTTTATACTTTGTTCAACTAATAAAATGACAATGGAATTATGAAAGAAATTAAAATACATACAAAAAGCTGACAAGCACATACAGAATATATTTTTTTAAATAAACTAAAACTAAATAGAAAAATTGAGATCAAAGCATAATTTTTTTTTTAAGTGAAAATAAAAATATATTAAAAAAAAGGTAAATAATTGAAGAATACCAATTAAAAAAAAAAATGTCAAGCACAATTTCTAAAACTTTAACTAAAAGTATTAAAATAGTTCATATATTAACAAAAAAACCTGATTAAAAAAATGACAAGCACATAGAATTAGGAATACCTAAAAGTTAACATAAAAAAAGCTAATTTAACAAATAAAAAAAGCTAAATTGAAATATTTAAAGAATAAATAAAAATGGCAAACGCATACAATTAACTAAAAAACAAACTGAAAAGTTATAAAAATATTTTTAAAAAATAAAAAAAATCATCAAATTCTAAATAGAATAATAAGTGACAAAAGCATATGCAATAACTAAAACTTACATCCTAAATAAAGTAAGTAAAGCGAATTAAAACAAAATTAAAAGCTAAAATGGAATATTAAAAATGACAAGCAGAAAAATTACTAAAACTTAAAAAAAAGAAAGCTAAGTGGAAATAACAGTAGAAGCACAATATTATTAAATAAAATAACTGAATACCTAAACATAAAAGCCAATTCAAAATAATACATTAGCAGGCTATACACACTAAAATAACACCAATAAGAACACACAAGCAGTCTGATTGGTTGTCAGGTCACCACAGATGTGTGTGTAGAATGATTACATCAAAGAAGCCAGCAGATTAAAGACTTTAAGGTGATCTACATTTCCTTTACTCAGAGAATGAACAGTCTTACCAATGACACGGAGGCTTGCGGTCCAGTGAGCTGTACCTCCTCGGTTACAAACAAAAAGAGAATAACTCCCAGCGTCTACAGGAAGAAGCTCAGAGAGAACCAGGGTGCTGCTGCTACTGCTGCTCTCCACACTCGCCCGTGCTCCTTCTGACACGACCTAACAGAGCAACGCAAGACACGCAAACTGACTCATGCAGATATTTTAGGGATTTGATCTTGTAAATGCAGTGGCCACAATCACTTTGCACTAAATCTCAAACCACCAGGCATTTCTCTAAACCAACTTCACCTCTCTTCTCAATGAACTGCTATGAAGTCAGTCCTCCTTAAGTTCACACAGGTGTAGAGAATCACATTAATCATCTTCCACTAATGCAAGGTTCCTCAAATCCGAACGCTCTGACCCTGATCAAAGACACCTGAACAAGCCAATCAAGGTGGAGCTTGATCAGGGGCTGAATCCGAAATCACCCTCATTCACTATTCCCTACGTTGGTCCACTAATACAGCTCACTTGAAGGAGTGAATTCGGACAGCTGTTGTGTGTACACTGTACACTCGTTATTGCGGTGCATTGTGGGATTGAATGAGCGCACTCAATAATGTCCACTATGGTTTCGGACACCACTACAAATGGCTGTCCCCTCAAATAATGCCCTATTTAAGGGAATAGGGGGGCGATTTCGTATTCAGCCAGGGTTTTTAGCTAAACTACAGGATTTGAGGAACCCTGCACTAATGCTTCACAGACCTTTTCTCTGTCATGAATCCAGCAGGACGCCACCGGCCCGGAGCTGCTGAAACGGCAGTGCAGTCGAGCACTTCCTCCGACACGGGCCACAACCTGCAGCTGGGGATCCAAAAACTCAACTGCT
This sequence comes from Gobio gobio, assembly GCF_949357685.1. Lineage (NCBI taxonomy): Eukaryota > Metazoa > Chordata > Actinopteri > Cypriniformes > Gobionidae > Gobio > Gobio gobio. The sequence continues at coordinate 37,750,615 of NC_137119.1, read as the reverse complement.
GCACCTGGAAAACAGTCTGAATTACTACAAGTCTGACTATTGACACAAAGATTGAAGTAGTTCAGGTTCTCAAACCACAATAGAGATGCTCCACCTTTACAGCGGCATCACTTTTCTCATAAGAACGCATTGCTATCATTAATTGTGGCCTAGTTGCTCAATTCCTGCAGTAGTATTGAACTCATTTTGAGGATCTGAATTAGTAACACTTTACAATAAAGTTACATTTTCGAACTAAACTTCCATGGCATTTTATTAATCTTAGCTAATGTGAATCTCAATGGTTTACGAATGCATTGAGTTCAGAAGTTGCGTTAATGCACTGTGAACTAACAAACACTAACAAAGGTTAATAAAAAATAATACGATTTTAATAAATAAAATCATTGTTAAATGTTAGTTAATGCAACATCATTGAAATCATAGTTAATATTTCTATATATTCTGTTTTCATTTCATTTTAGTGGAAGTTTTAGTCATTTTGTTGTGTTTTTGTAATTTCTTTAATTCTATATAGTTATGTTTTAGTCGAGAATAAATATTGCCTAGCTCAGGGATGGCCAATCCTGCTCCTGGAGGGCCACTGTCCTACAAAGTTTAGCTCCAACCCCAATTAAACACACCTGTACCAGCTTATCAAGGTTTTATTAGGCATACTAGAAACTTCCAGACAGATGTGTTGAGGCAAGTTGGAGCTAAACTCTGCAGGACAGTGGCCCTCAGGGGCGTTTCTAGGATTTTCATTTTAGGGGGGCTCAGCCCCCAGTGAGGATATGAAAAAAAATTGGTAAGACTTTAATTTAGGGTCCAATTATCACTGTTAACTAGTAGCTTATTAGTATGCATATTAGGATATTGGCTGTTTATCATTACTTATAAAGCAAATATTAATGCCTCATTCTGCATGACCATATTGTACATCCCATAATCATACAATGTAGGCAGGTTTATAATCACTGAGATCCCAAATGTGAGGCCCCTCAAGAAAATTTTAATTTCTATGATCTACATATGTGCATTTTAAAATGTTCTGAACGCCCCAAAATTTGATAACAATAGCTTGAAAACCATGTCAGTGGGCAGATATGACTGATCAAGTTTTGCCATTTTTGTCAGTGAAGAAAGTAGGCTAAACATATGTTTAATTGATATTTATATGTTTTATGAATCATTTTTGTAGACATGTTATTTTACTGAAGGCTAACCGGAAAGCTTGGTAACTACATTTATTAAATTAATTCACAATATGCATTCATTACTAATCTTATGCCCAATACAGGCTGAAAAAAAGCTGAGCTTTTTTATTTACTGAGAGCTACACATGGAATTATTAAATGTACAATATGCAAACATTTATTACTAATACTACTTTGTTAATATTTTTTGTTTGTTAATTAAATTATAAATGACATTACATAGGCCCATTTCAAATCAAAATGGCAAAAGTTTATTAATTTGCCTGAATATTTTTGTCATTTGTTTAACATTCCTGACTTAAAGAAGCAGCTGTCAAATATGAAATGTTTAGTTTAGCTACTTAAATATCTCGCACTTGAAGTCAAGTCGTGCTGCTAAAATTCGTGCTCAGCCTCAGAAGCATCTGTGTGTACATAAAGCCCGCCTACTCTGATTTGATTGGTTTTCTCAAATATTTTGACATTGACGAGCGGTGACAGACCAATGAGGCTCAGATCAACGCACACTCCTCTGCTTCTGACGTGCGCTCTATTCGCCGCCACAGCGGGTTGAAGAATACGCTGATTAAAAGACGGGATGAAGCCGAAGCCTCCCACCAGTTTCATACGTTTGAAAGGTTAATCACACATTTTTAGGTGGTGGGCCATGGTGGCCCTCCAAGACCGCCTTTGGACACCCCTGGCCTAGCTGAAATAAAAATAATCTTATTTAAATTAATGTTAATTTTTAAGTAATAAATGTTTATGCTTTTAGTTAATTATAACAACCCCATGTAGCCCAAGAAACAGAGTTCAATTCTAGTGAATTAAAAGTGTATCCATCCAGTTTGTTCTCTTTACATTCTAAAATGCTTTTGAAATGTTTTTGTTTTAATGTACTGTAAAAAAATATGGACGTAGTGTCCGTGACGTCACCCATAGGATTCTGAAGAGCCGTTTTGAAGCGCAAAGTAGGGTCGAGCTGGCCGTTGCCATCTTGTCAGCTTCGCGCGTCACTCCCGGATAACAGAAAATGGGCAAAGAGGCGGAACGTGGGCGGAGCTGAGGTGACGCGATGACTAACAGACAGCAGACAAACGGCAATCCACCTGTCACTCAAAGTGGCCACACCCTTAATTATGCAGAACTTTAAGGCTTTATATAATGTTAACGAATGAGTTATAAAAATAAAAAAAATCACCCCCCTCACAGTTTTAAAAATGAGCCGTATAGACCAAAACCACAATTTGTACCAGGCTGTAAACGTGTTTTTCTGCTCTAAAGTTGGGCATTTTAACATGAGCTCAATGAGATTCTGCTCCCTTCTGGAGCCTGCCCCTAGTGGCCAGTCGATGAATTGCCGTTTAAGTCACTTCCGTATTGGCTTCAAGAGAAACTGCGGGAGGTTGCCGCTTGCTTCAACCTTAACAGATTAGTAGCACATTAACATAAGCGAAAGTAAAACTGAAAACTCCTTGATCAGAAATCACACACTCACCTGAGTTACTGCAGGCGGTTGTATTCAGCGTGACGTCTGCAGTGAAACACACAAACCAAACTCATGAACTTGAATAAGACATGTACATATGAGAACTCATCAGTCATGTGACTTGCTATGGTCAAGACAATGGGGTAAATAAATCTAGCATATACTTGGCTAGAAAACACATGAGGCCTCTGTGATTGGCTACAGGCATAATGAGACCCAAGAGACTTCTGAATGCAATTTAAACAAATCTGCTTCCAAACCCACATTCTGCATTAACATTTAGGCTGCATCTGAAATCGCATACTTTCCTACTACATAGCAGGCAGAAAATTATATAACTATATAAGTGTGTGACAAAAGAAGTACGTCTGAATTCACAGTACTCATAAAAGAGTAGTTAAAAAGTGCATACGATGAACACTTCACTAATCCCATGAGGATTTGTGAATGGAGGTGAAGGGACGTAACGGACGCTGGTAGGTCACATGATAATGACAACATGTCGACGTCCGAATAGTACGTCAGAATTACATTCATACTACTGTGGGATTACAAATTTAAGTATCTGTTTAAAACTAAGGGAAGTACATTGTATGTAGCATTTAAAGGAACACGCCGACTTTTTGGGACTTTAGCTTATTCACCGTATCCCCCAGAGTTAGAGAAGTCCATACATACCATTCTCATCTCTGTGCGTGCCAGAACTCTGTCTGACGCACCCACCGCTAGCCTAGCTTAGCACAAAGACTGGAGGTAAACAGCTCCAGCTAGCCAAGCTTAGCACAAAGACTGGAGGTAAACGGCTCCAGCTAGCCTAGCTTAGCACAAAGACTGGAGGTAAACGGCTCCAGCTAGCCTAGCTTAGCACAAAGACTGGAGGTAAACGGCTCCAGCTAGCCTAGCTTAGCACAAAGACTGGAGGTAAACGGCTCCAGCTAGCCTAGCTTAGCACAAAGACTGGAGGTAAACGGCTCCAGCTAACCTATTGCTCAATAAGTGACAAAATAACGCCAACATTTTCCTATTTACATGTTGTGATGTGTATAGTTACATCGTGTACTAAGACCGACGGAAAATGAAAAGTTGCGATTTTCTAGACCGATATGGCTAGGAACTATACTATTGTCAAAAACATGACAAATTACAACAACAACAAAAAAAACACACAACGCATTTCTGGACCTTTAGAAGGAAACAGTCAAGTGACCAAAACAACATAAAAGTTATAATGATAAATTAAATGATTCCCAATTATTTATATTCACTTTTTTATTATTTGTACACCTCTTACATGTTAATTTTGATGTTCTAATTAGCAATTCATTTAATTTTTAATTCAATTTTAAGGGTGAATTTGTTACGTGACAGCATTAATTTAGGTTTCTTAAGGGTCAAGATCAAGTTCTTTGCATCTCTGCGCTGTATGATATTATAATTATTTTTAAATACATTTTTATATTGTTATTGTTTTTATTTAAAATTATTATTGCCCCTGGTTCAGTAAGGAACTCTTATTATAAAGTATCAGTGATTGGGACAAATTTTAAATATCATCGGCGCTTAAAAAGATGCAATCTCATCATGTTTACATGAAATAAGCTGCCTGCGAGCAGGTTTAAGCTTACGGACCTGTTGCTATGCTATGACAGCAAGTCCAGGATGAGTGTCGAAGAACCAAACAATCCAAGATCATGCCAAATCGTCAACAATCAAATCCAGCTAACTGAGTAAGCAACGTACGAAGAACGGACCCCTGATACAGACCGAAGTGAGCGTGTTTATGTTTTTATGGACATATTTGATATACTCGAGTGCTCTAACATGAACAAGCACCGCACATTTAATCACGTCTTCTTAAAATGAAATATATGTGCAAATAAGGACACTGATACAGCCGTATGTCTGATCATGAACACGATGACACGATGGATTATTCTGATACACAGAAGATAATCATGTAGACCGAAAATTCAAAGAATGGACAAAAAAGTAACTATGTCTACTGCAGTATTTCCTCTCTCAATCAGTAGAAAATGGTGGTTAACACCCGGTCATGCACGGGGGAAAAATACCGTCATATACCACCAAAACAGGTATAATTTTGAAAAATACCGTGATATACATTTTTGGTCATACCGCCCAGCCCTTACCTAATCTTGAGACCAAAACTGCAAGCACGTTATATACTTTACACTCAGTTTGCAATTGTAAAACAAACTTTTTGCAAAACTAACACAGTTCTCTACATTAGACACATCATTCAAAATGAACAGATCTTGGGTTTCATTTGGAAATCACTGCATTGTAAATGCCACACTCATTTACTGATTACTTACAACCAGTGATCATGTGTGAAAACCCAATTATTTCCCTCAAAAATCAAAACAATGTTTTGAGAAAGAAATTATTTTTTACCCCCGTGCAATTCTGTGTATAATATACCCAATTTGATTACTTAGAAATCAAAACTCCGTTTTTTGAGAGACAAATAAAATGATCACCCTTGCATCTCTGTTTATTTTGTAAATATATACTGAATATGCATACAGGTCAAGTCACCTTAGATGACAGACTGTTTCATGACAGACTGTTTCAAAGCAGCTTCACAATATAGCAAATTCAAATTCTGCTGTAAAGCTCAAGTTAAGTCAGTTCAATAACTGTAAAGTTCATCAAATGTGCATGCATACTGTATGTACAGTGAATTTGTGCATATACTGTACACAATGTTTGAGTGCTATGACAAACTCCTGTGCGCTCCAACAAGCAAAAGACACAAGATAGTCGTGTTTATCATATGCGTTTCATGAGTTTGTGTGCCCAATCTGCCCATATAATCTCAGTGAAAGTGACAGATTTGGTTTGCTGTCTGCTATAGAGGGATTCGGAGAGGATATTATACCCAAGCTCCGATTGCCCCCCTATAACAGGCCAAATTTTACAAAAAAGGAGGAGCAGGGGAGGAGGAGGGATGCTGCAAGAACTAACAACGGGAAGAGGCAAGCTGCTGGTTTTATACCTTGGTATTAATTGGAAGATTAGATGGGCGTACTCCTCCCGAAATTACGTTTAATAACTTCACGTAGTTTGGCGTATATGTGGCTATTCATTTAATGGTTTGTGTGTAAAGTTAGGCTACTATGCAAAAATACCATATTTAGAAAATAGTTTTGAATGAAGTGTTTGCTTTTGCAAGAGATGTGTGAAGCATTTTCTGTGTAATTTGATAAATGGAGCCATAGTTTCAGAAATAGTTTGTAAGCAATAAAAAAAAAAACTGCAATATTAAAACTTTTATTAAGCAAGGATGCATTGAATAGCTTAAAAGAGACAGTAAAGACATTTAATTGTGTTACAAAAGATTTCTTTTTCAAATAAATACTGCTCCTGTATCACGGTTTGCACAAAAATAATAATATGAAGTATAAATTGCAGCAAATCATCATATCAGAACGATTCCTGAAGGATCATGTGACACTGAAGACTGGAGTAATGATCAGCTTTGATCACAGGAATACATTTTACATTTGTAATTAAATAAATGCAGCCTTGGTAAGCAACCTGAAACTTCTTGAACATCTTCACAAGAAAACATTTCCATTTTTTTGTATATAAAAGCGTAAAGTAGTGTGTAAAGTATACAGAGATATCTCTGAGGTGATTTACCTGGTTTGAGACAGCTCTCCTCTCTGTGTATCAGCTCGGCTCCATTCTCTGTCCTCCTCGGCTCACCCGCCGGTGGAGACTTTAGCTCAAACCTGAATGTTGAAATGTAGGTTTTCTTTTGACCCTTTGCCTTTTCAATAAAAGTCATTATTATAGTGTGATATACTCTCTCTGAAAACTGTCCGTCTCTTCCTCAGACGCGCATGTCTCCTTTCATTTCTCTCGGTGCTTAATTTAACCGCATTCTTGTTCTACTTGAAGTCGCAGGAAAGAGCCGCTGTTATCAGGTTGATCATATGAATGGTTTGAGAGAGAGAGACGGGGAAAGGTGATTTTAGATGAAGTGGGCGGGGCTTCCACACGTGGCCTGCTGCAACCGAAAGCTGCTCAATCACTGCCACAATCCAATAAACATAAAAACAACGTGCACAAATGTGACGGTCTCTCTGATAGAGAACTGTGTAGTCATTCAAGCTAAACCACAAATATTGAAATGGCACCCATGATGTTTCCCCTGCTCATGGGTGTGTGACATATATAATGACATTCATTGCAAATGTGGATGAGCCTGTCTGGCTGCTTGATTATTTTGGTTTCTTTGGCCTGAAACGCCTGATGTATTGTAAACCTCATATTTTCCAACATTTGGGTACATATATAATCTATTCTTATAGATGCGTCTTGCATTTCAGATCACCATCATGAAAAGCAAAAATGTGTTTTGCATTAATGTGTGTGGTCTCTCTCTCTCTGTGTGTGTGACAGATCCATAAAATGTCATTTGACTGTACAATGCTTCATCCTAAAGGAAATGTAAATGTCTTTAAGTAGCCTATTTACACGTTATACACACCAATTAGGTATAACATTATGACCACTGACAGGTGAAGTGAGTAACACGGATTATGTCTTTATCACGGCATCTGTTAGTGGGTGGGATATATTAGGCAGCAAGTGAACATTTTGTCCTGAAAAAATGTATGTGTTAGAAACAGGAAAAATGGACAAACGTAAGGATTTGAGCGAGTTTGACAAGGGCCAAATTGTGATGTCTAGACGACTGGGTCAGAGCATCTCCAAAACTGCAGCTCTTGTGGGGTGTTCCCGGTCTGCAGTGGTCAGTCTCTATCACAAGTGCTCCAAGGAAGGATCAGTGGAGAACCGGCGACAGGGTCATGGGCGGCCAAGGCTCATTGATGCACGTGGGGAGCGAAGGCTGGCCCGTGTGGTCCGATCAAACAGACGAGCTACTGGAGCTCAAATTGCTCAAGAAGTTAATGCTGGTTCTGATAGAAAGGTGTCAGAATACACAGAGCATCTCAGTTTGTTGTGTATGGGGCGGCATAGCCTCAGGTCCAGTCAGGGTGCCCATGCTGACCCCTGTCCACCGCTGAAAGCGCCAACAGTGGCACATGAGCATCAGAACTGGACCACGGAGCAATGGAAGAAGGTGGCCTGGTCTGATGAATCATGTTTTTTTTACATCACGTGGATGGCCGGGTGTGTGTGCGTCGCTTACCTGGGGAACACATGGCACCAGGTGCACTTTGGGAAGAAGGCAAGCCGGCGGAGGCAGTGATGGTTTGGGAAATGCTCTGACACGTACCGCCTACCTAAGCATTGATGCAGATCATGTACAGCCTTTCATGGAAACGGTATTCCCTGGTGGCTGTGGCTCTTTCAGCAGATAATGTGTCCTGCCACAAAGCAAAAATGGTTCAGGAATGGTTTGAGGAGCACAACAATGAGTTTGAGGTGTTGACTTGGCCTCCAAATTCCCCAGATCTCAATCCAATCGGGCATCTGTGGGATGTGCTGAACAAACAACCCGATCCATGGAGGCCCCACCTCGCAACGTACAGGACTTAAAGGATCTGCTGCTAACATCTTGGTGCCAGATACCACAGCACACCTTCAGGGGTCTAGTGGAGTCCATGCCTCGACGGGTCAGGGCTGTTTTGGCAGCAAAAGGGGGACCAACACACTATTAGGATCATAATCCCATTATGTTATGCCTGATTGATGTATAGTCATTTATTTGTTGTCATTATACACAACTGGATATAGCCAAAGTTTAATTAAGTTATTATTGCTCTTTCATAACTCAGAAGTCATTTGAAAAGTTTCGTATCAAATTCCTTGGTAGAAATAATAATATAATAGTTATAAAATTAATATGGAAGTCTCCATTTGTGTTAAAGACATATAGCTAATTGGGCCATGGGATTTCTGGGAAGCAGGATAACATAAACACAGTAATTAAAGTAGATAACAGCTGTTGCATTTTTTCATGCATAATGCAGATTATGCAGTTTTTAGGGTGAAGATGACACCGGTTGTAATCTGATTACACACAAACACACTGTCCTACTAAAAGTGTTTTTTCATGGGAAAATAGCACGCATGATGACGCCCTCGGCATTTGTGAGGAATGGGGAAAGAAAGAAGAAATTGCTCAATCCGGGAAAGGAGGCTGCGAACGTGTGAGAATAATCCCTGTCAGAAATATGAAAAAATATCTGAATTCATACATATTTTTGACATGAGCGTTTCCTGCTTCGATATTCAGCGGCTGCTCTCGTACACATACGCTTACAGTGTGTCATTGTAGTCAGATTGACGAACAAATGGGTGATTCTTTTGAAGAATCGTTCGACTGAAAAGACTCACAAACTTGTATCAGTTTGACGAATCCTTCACTGAATAAACTCACCGAGCAGTTACTGAATCAATTCACTTAACTTTCTGAAACGCTTACTTCATCATTATGTGCCAGCAAGAAAGCAAAAAAATTGTCTATTTATCTTCATACCTCACGTCTTTATTTATGTTTATAGCTTACCATAAGCCTTCTGATAAAGCAGTAGAATTGATAGGACAACATTATAAAGGCCTACCCGTAATATGAAAATATTAACATGTTTCTCCCCCCTTTCATATTGTGGTCTAAAATGTTTTGGAGTGGTAGCTAGTACAAGTTAAAAGCCGATGACCTACCATGTATTGTTTTTAAAACTTCTGACGTGTAGGATGTTACATTTCATGTTGACACAAGGAAGAGTACAAGACGAATCAGCAAAAATATATATATATTGACGTTCTGTTATTGTTTACATGATGTTCTCCAGTTGCTGCGCTGGGAATGACAGATGCCTCACGTCAAAACAGCCTACAAACAAAATCATAATGCCAATTTATTAATAATGATATAAATTATAATAAATAACTCTAAAATAGCAAATAATAATTTCATAATGTAGTAGCCTACAATTTCTTTTCTTTTTTTTTAGGTGAATGAATCACTGACCATTATTTTAGTATCATTGAGTATTTGATTAATATTTTAAACCCTTTAAATACTTGGCTTATATACTTATATATATATATATATATACACATATATACACACACACACACATATACATACATACGAAAATTAATTTTGTTCTAATTTTTGTTCTTTTTTTATGTATATTTTTACTTGTTTTTTTTTTTGTATTTTACTTCAGTTACAGTTTGTTTCTATGGAAGCTTATGTTTCCATGTTTCAAATAACAAGTGTTTGTAGGGTTTTACTTAACTACAATACACCTGCTACTGACATTATGGATCAAATATGTCAAGAAACTATGAAACTATTGCCAATTCTAAACTTTCAGCTAAATTGAAACACTCAAATAACATTTCCCAAAAATCCTGCTGTCATACCTGATCCTGTAGTTCCAACTTCCTGCCATTAGACGTCATTTGCTCCTAAATATTTCTTCTTGAAAATAGATAATATTCTGAAGTCAAATTATTTTGTAAAGATAAAGCTTGAGGACGTGTGCTGCACTTGTTAAATATTGTAAGGAAATTAACGTTTCTGTTCCTATAAAAACACAAGTCAGACTTTTAAACTGTATTTGGTACTAAATAGCAAGCAGGTCAAGAATGAAGAACTCGAAGCATGCCATTTAATAGTTTATTTTCATCTTTACCTGATTTTACCAAAGACCATAAATCTGCACCAATAGTCATCTTAGCAGTAAAACGATTCCACATAAAAACCCAGGCTGTCCTTTTCATGCTGAACAGCAGAACTGGAGCAATGTCCTGCGTTCTGCTCATCACTAAAGCTCAAATCAACACACACACATTCAGAGCATTCAGAGATTTTCAGGCGATCTTCACAGCCAGCTTGCCATTTTTGTGGATGGAGACACATTTTTAACACCACACAATTCTAAAACATCACATGTGTCTCTAGAGTTACTGGTTTCCTTATATTTTTGAATATCTGTTTTTAACCATCTTCCAAAACTGCCTGTTAAAAAATATGACAGGTTATGCTTGATGTCTCAAATGACCACGACGTGTCACTTTCAACACCGAGCAAACAGCAGAAGGATGGTGTGAGTATTTCATATGGACACGGGCGTTCGTCCCGTTCCACACCTTATTGTGACAGGAGGGATTTTCTCTCCTTTATTTTTCAATGGACTGTCGTGTTTGTGTTAATCATCATCAGAGTTGAATTGGGGTGGGCTGCCGTCACAGGTGGTGTTGAAGGATTTTTTGCCCGATTTCTGCACATGATCTTCATTTCTTTTCTCCAAGGCTTCAATCTGCAAAAATGCATGAAACAATAGATTTTTCATATTTACACACACACACATTTTAGACCAAGCCTGCAGCACTCCTCTCAGAAACTGAAGCCTCCGCGCCTCGACCGCCCTCAGGTGGTTGGTCCCAGTATAGCTCATAACACCCGCCCCTCCGTGTTTTCTAATGGACGCGAGACAAACTAAACAATCAAAACTACACTCCTAAAAGTTGGTTTCTGTCATTTTAGGCAGTTTTTATCACGATGATTTCATTTCAAGTGTTCGTTTTTTAAATAAGTTTAGTTTTAGTTAGATATTTGATGCTATAAAAACGGGGGGTGTGACGTCATGATTGACGGCTTCTCTGAGTGAAGTTGTCACTGAGGCACTAACAGACTTTTTCCGGGATTTTCGGGAGGAGAGTGGAGCTTTAGCTTTAATTTCTACATTTCCATAACTGTTTATTTCAAGCCAACATAAATTGTTCTTCATCTGCGAGAGTGTGGGCGGGCTTTTGATATCGTGGCTATACTTCCTGCTCTCTACTGAGTAGACTCGGCCCCAAGATGTCAGCGCAATATTCGGACCTCCAGACGCTTCTGCGGAAGCCAATGAAGTTGCGTCGTCCATATGTTTTTTACGGTCTATGTTTTAGACTTGTCTTTTCAATGTGCATGTGGACAACATATGGATACCGGTCACATGTTAGTGCGAAATGTAAACAAGCCCTTTGTTATCTATCATATTGGTCCTGAAGGTTAACCCATAAAGGTACCCCGAAGGTTGCGGGTTCGAGTCTCAGGTCTGGCAGGAATTGTCGGTGGGGGGAGTGAATAACACAGCGCTCTCCTCCACCCTCAATACCCTCGACTGAGGTGAGACCCTTGAGCAAGGCACCCAAATATGGCTGCCCACTGCTCTGGGTGTGTGTGTTCATGGTGTTGTGTGTGCGCGCACTTGGATGGGTTAAATGCAGAGCACAAATTTCAATGGGTCACCATACTTGGCCATACTTCACTGTTTTTTCCAAATACAGGTTGCAAGTAACAAACATTTAAAGTCCAGACCTGTGCTAAGAAATCAGCCTCATTGTCGCTGTTGATCTGCAGTCCTGACACGGTGTTGAACAGCTCGAATATATCGAGAGCCTCGGCCACACCGGCTTTCTGGAAAAACTGGAGAACAGAAAAGAATGTACATTAATGAGCATAACCTTGCTTTAGAGCTATCAGCATCGCTTTAATATACTACAAGTTAGTTCAGACACTTACTGTGGCCACATTCCTGCAGTCCCGGAACAAGAACTCCAGCCCGTGAGGGTGAGTGGGCTCTATGGACTGACTCACATCGATGAACCACACCTTGATGAGCAAAAAACAGAAAATAACTTCATGGGGTCGTGATGCATGAGATGAAATCCAAATCTAGAAGATTTTTAATCAAATCAGAGATTGCTGTCTCTCCATTGAAAGTCTCTTCATGAACATTTTAGCTGCTTTTCCCCCGCGGGAACTTTCCCCAGGAACTAGGGACTTTGGGGTGGTCCTCGGTTTGTTTCGACTTGTGAGGTAGTACTTTTTCAATATTTCAGGAACTTTCGGGGGTGGGACTTGGGCGCTGAATATGCTGATTGGTTGAGTTCAAGCAGCATTTTATTTCAACCTAAAAGTCTGTTGCGGTGCGTGGAGTTTGACAGATTGACCGACGACGAGGTTCAGGCTTAAGTGTATTTGCGGAGGGCGAAATCCAGTGGGCTCTGGAAAGTCGCGCGCAGCCCTACGTCACTGGACTAATCTTCACGGTACTTTAGACCGCAATGGAAACGCAGACAGCAGCAGGTCTGGTGGGAAAAGAGTTCCTGGGACACATTAGCCGCGTTTCCACCGCAGGAATTTTCCCCAGGAACGAGGAACTTTGGGGTGGTACTCGGTGTGATTCGACCGCAGGAACCAGGGTCTAAATGAAGTTCCGGGTAAATATTTCCCCCCCCTTTCAAGCGGCCCTGCTCCAGAGGTAGTACTTTTTCAAAGTTACGGAACTTTCGAGGGTGGGACTTGGGCGCTGAACATGCTGATTGGTTGATCTCACGCAGCAGTTTATTTCAACCGGTATTTTTAAAAGTCTTTTGCGAGGTTCGTTCTGCGTTCAGTAAATATCAGTCTTGCTCTTTCTGTCTGATGGCACGCGTTCGTCTCCGCAATCTCACGGTCAATGTCCGTAATAGCTAATAATAACATACATTGTCTTATTTTAAATCTAGCTTTACGAGCTTTCAGAATACGCTTTAGTATAAGTGCTTGTCTCTTTTCCACCATTTTGTTAATTACCTCTTTAGTAAACCAAAACATAACCAGCAAAAGCAGCGCTGCTTGTATCTCCTCCACTTGTTATTGTTGCAGACAGTGTCGCACAAAAATGATTACTGTCCGTCTCTGACTGGGAGGAGCAGTCGCGCGCAGTCCCACGTCTCTGGACTAATTTGCCTAATCTTCACGGTACTCTAATCTTCACGGTACTTTAGACCGCAGTGGAAATGCAGAGAGTAGCAGGCCTGGGGGAAAAAAAGTTCCTGTAAAAAAAGTTCCTGGTACAAATTGTTCCGGGTATTTACGATGGAAATGGGGCTTTTGAAGCATCAGAGTTTTGGGTGATGGAGGGACAGAAATCTCTCAGATTTCATTAAAAATATATTCATTTGTGTTCAGGAAATGAATGAAAGTCGTACAGGGTTGGAACGACATGAGGGTGTGTAATTAATGGCACAATTTTCATTTTTGGGTGAACTATCCCTTTAAGAGATCTTGTAAAACCAACATGCTACTGTTCAACAGTTTGGGGTCAGTAAGATTTTTTTTATTCAGCAAGGATGCCTTAAATTGATCAAAAATGACAATAAAGACATTTATAATGTTATAAAAGACTTCCATTTCAAATAAATGCTGTTCTTTTGAACTTTCTATTCATCAATGAATCCTGAAAAAAATATCATCAGTGTCTTACAAACAAATTAAAAGCAGCACAACTGTTTTCAACATTGATAATTTCTTGAGCAGCAAATCATCATATTAGAATGATTTCTGAAGGATCATGTGACACTGAAGACAGGAGTAATGATGCTGAAAATTCAGCTTTGATCACAGGACTAAATTACATTTACATCAAATAAATGCACTCTTGATGTATAGAAGCTTGTTACTGCCACGGAATAAAACAATTAAAAGATAATTGTAACTGATCTCAGAATTCTTGAACAATATTTTCAAAATTGTGAGATATGAAGTTGCAATTGCGAGTTATGAAGTCAAATTCTGAGGAATATTCTTATTTTTAGAATAATTTAGAATTTTAGAAACACTGATTGAGTGATTCCATGTGACATGATATGGATTTCGGTAAGTTGTACTCTTATCTTTTAACACACTTTCAGATGCTCAGTCATGTTTATTTAGTGCTGTAATTGGTATTAAGGCGGAAGAGAAGAGCTCTCTTGAGCGGAGCTGTGCCACAGCGCCAAAACGGGATTTATGTTTTTGGATTTCGTAATAAAATGGACGTACTTTTAAATCGGAGACTTTGTTTCATATCAATAGTAACAAAGCACAAAAATTATTGCGATTTATTGGATGGGAGGCGGGCTACAATGTTTCGTTTATTCATCAACTGAAAACAGGATGACTAATCAATTCTTGGGATTTAAAGGGATAGTTCACCCAAAAATGAAAATTCTGTCATCATTTACTCACCCTCAAGTTGTTCCAAACCTGTATGAATTTCTTTGTTCTGCTGAACACAAAAGAAGATATTTTGAAGAATGTTGGGAACTAAGCAGATAGAGCAACCATTGACTGCCATAGTAGGGAAAAAATACTATGGTAGTCAATAGTTGCTCTATCTGCTTGGTGTATAAATATCTTATTTTGTGTTGAGCAGAACAAAGAAATTCATACAGGTTTGGAACAACTTGAGGGTGAGTAAATGATGACAGAATTTTCATTTTTGGGTGAACTATCACTTTAAGAATCGGGGATTTAAAATCGAGAAATCAATATTTTTTACCCAGCCCTAATGAAAAGCCTTGCTTCGATGTGCAGAATTTAAAAAGATGTGCTACTAATAATGTCTGAACAAACCTGTCCATCATGCCAGAGCATGTTGTATTCGCTCAAATCAGCATGAACCAGGTTACAGTCTTGATACAGTCGCTGCATCATCTGAAAAACGGTCAATCAAAAACAAGTCATATTTCACCCCAAAATACCAACAAAAAAAAAAACCTTATATTGTGCATAATTTTAAATGTTATTTAATAATACCATTATATACATGATAATTAAACACTGTAATAATCACAAATTAAGACATGTAAAAATCGTATTTTTTACCCAATACACATTTAACATTTTAGTATTTCAGTGCACTCACGTTCAGCACTTGGTAGTATGCTTTCTTCATATCCTCAGAACTCAGAATGACGTCCTTCAGTTTAGGTGCAGGAACATGGTCCTGCCCAATGAATGACATCACGAGGATATGCTTCTTCAGAATCACCACCTCCGGGCACGGGATCCCTGCTTTCTTTATCCTACACGTACATGTATGCGTGCATAAAAGAAAAAGAACAGTAGCACATAAAGTACATCAAACAATATTATATTGTAGTGTCATCCTAATGTATCCAAGGCATTCAGTCACAGTTAGCCTGACAAGCCAGACCCACATCAAGATGTTGGCAGGGCTCAATCCGAGGGGCGGGATAAACGGTTACGGTTGTCTTTCAAATTCCCTCTGCACGCAATAGGATAGGGCTACAACCAACCAGAGCGCTATCAGTGGTGAGACAACGATCACAAGCGGGTTGTGGCTGAGTCCCATGCGTTTTAGATAAACTTTTGCCATATCCAGTCGGCAAAACACCAAACACATCTTCCTTTTTTAAGAATGACTTCTTTGTTCTTTTCTCAAAGAAAAGCTTAACTCCAAGCCTTCCAGAGTCGCGGCCAAAGCCGATTCGAAAGACCACTGTTCGCCAGCAGCAGCCGCTTTATGTTAAGCCCACCCACCGACTCTAAGCACGATGTGATTGGCCTGACTAGAGTTTGGTAGCCTAGAAATCTAGACGCACCCTAGCTGCAGCAAATCTAATCTGCAGCCAGGGTAGTCTAGCAACTCTCCGTTGGCTTGCGAGCTGGAAAAACCAAACTCTGGTCAGGCCAATCACATCGTGTATATAGTTGGTGGACGGGCTTAACATAATGACAGCAGAGTTGCCGCGGTTCCGCATGCTACTTGTAAACGAAGAAGCTGGCGAACAGCGGTCTTTCGAATTGGCTTTGGCCGTGACTCTGGAAGACTTGGAGTTAAGCTTTTCTTTGAGAAAAGAACAAAGAATGGCACTGAAGTCATTCTTAAGAAAGGAAGATGTGTTCGGAGTTTTGCCGACCGGATACAGCGAAAGTTTAATCTATCAACTTGCTCCGCTTCACCTTCTTCGTTGCTCTGTTTGGTTGTAGAGATATCCTATTGTGAGCAGAGGGAATTTGAAAGACAACCGTTTATCCCGCCCAGAGCCTGAAATTAACACCCGAACACGCGCCAAATGCGGGTGAATTTTGCAATTGGCGGGTAAGACTGTCAATCTACCTCCCACATTGGCAGGTAGCCAATGAGAATTGTGTGATTCATTGGGCAGTTTGAGAGGATGCGACTACGTTCATGCGATCGGAAAGAAGATGAGGCCCTTCTCTGACTACGTTTGGATGTGCGAGTATTAAACTGTAGGTGAGATGGGACGAGATAATAATGCAGCGCTGACGTAGGCTACAGGATGACAGTTGCATAGATGTGTGTGCGTCGTGTGCGTGTTGGGAGTTGGGAAGCGGTGAGAAAATGTCCGGTAGCTACACGATAACTTTACCAGTAATAATAATATTAATTTAGTTCTGTTTACCGTTCCTGAACGTGACTAAATCAGCCATCAACACAGCTGCGTGTGATGTGTTCACGTATGAACTGCGGTAGGTCTATATCTGGAGATTAGCAGTAGTCAGTATGACTGTCTGTGACACGGGACATCAATTAATAAAAAGATTTTTAAAAATGTATATTATAAGAGTTATTATTACTTATACTGATTTCGTTAATAACTTGACAGCACGTGTATTCTTACAAGTTAAAGAACAATGTTTGTGGGACAAGTGGATTTTTGAAGGGGCAAGTGAAAGATAATTTTACTAGACAGATTAAAACATCAATAACAAAAAACTAGGGAATCAACAAAATGCAAGAATGATTCTGCATTAATTTAGAGTAAGTGGCGATCTATAGTGGATAATAATATATAGCCTAATGTAGTATATAATAAACTGACGGTAACAATGTTGCGCTGTTGACGCTCGCGCAGCCTCTCGAGGAGAAATCAGTGTTTTACTGAATGATTCAGTGTTTGAAAGAGTCGTTTGTATCAAACATTCAATGACCTATTCATAAACGACTGCCTCATTCTTGAATGAATCAGCCGTTTGAACGAATCGGCTCAATGACTCACAAAACGGTCACATATGCCACCTACGGGTGGTTTACTTTCATGTTTAAACATTCTTTCCAACTTTTCTTATTTGTATATTCAAAAATATTTAAAACAATCTCATAACATTTTTTAATGCAGTTGTAATTTTTCAGTGTAAATTATATAATTTGATTGGTAACAGCCCTACAGTGTCTTATTATTCTAATTTAATTTATATATCAAATTTAAGAATATAAACTGAAAGCCTATGGCCCGGTTTCACAGACAGGGCTTAGACTAAGCCACGATTAGGCCTTAGTTCAATTAGGACATTTAAGTAACTTTTATAAACGTGCACAAGAAAAAAACATTACTGGTGTGCATCTTGAGACAAAACAATGCCACTGACATATTTTAAGATTTGTCAGTGCAAGATTCTTTCAGTTAAAACAGCTCAAACATGCATTTTAGTCTAGGATTAGCTTAAGCATTGTCTGTGAAACCGGGGGTATACTTAATAAGCCTATATTAGCCTATATTTAATAAGATTATGGAGAAAAAATGCCCTTTATAAAAGGTAAAAATATCAAAAATATGCAGATTTAAATATGTCAAAGCTGATTGAACACTGTTGAGAATATTTCTTCAGAATAAATTATATTTACAACACACACACACAAAAAAAAATCCGGACAAGCACATGAACAGGGCTAATGTCGTGGAGAAAAAAAAGTGGCTGGTAAAAAGTCACTGTGGCAGGTGGATTTTTAAATCCAGAGTGGCTGATGGTCAAAAAAGTTAATTTCAGGCCCTGATCCCGCCCCTCGGATTGAGCCCTGCCAGTGGTGAGTTCCCAGACCCAACATCTTGATGTGGGTCTGGCTCTTCAGGAGTTTGTCTTTTCACGCTCGCAAACCAACGGAGAGTTGCTTGACGACCCTGGCTGCAAATTAGATTTGCTGCCGCTAGTGTGCGTCTAGATTTCTAGGCTAAGTCACAGTAGCAAATGTTTCAAATATCGTTCTTGTACCTGGTGAGGTTGTGCATCTCCTTCTCAGCCCACAGGCGGATAATTTTGCGAGGATTCAGCTTGCTGAAGCGGTCTTTGAAGCGGTAGTCGTCCTTGATATATTTGTCCCGGTTCTTAAACTCATTCAGGGTGGTCTTGAAAACCTTGAGGACACACTCTTCCGGAACAATCTTCTCTTCAAAGCTACAGGAAACACAAGAGTTGTGTAGTGTTGGTTAATAAATGCACAGTTGTGCTAAATGTAAGACTTCAGTGAGTTGCAAATGCAGTAATCATAAGCACCCACCTCCCGCCATTAGCATGGAACACCACTGACTCTTTTCCTGTGCTGATGCAGCCATTGATGGTCTCCAGTATCCCAGCATTCACCATTTTGTACATTAGCAGTCTGGTCTTGGGATCCACAGCTTGTTCCTGATCAAAAGTGAATACAGTACATTTCTTATACAGTATGTTGAGTCTGAAAACCCCTAAAGCAAACTAAGCAACACAAATTTAACAAAAATAAAACAAAAATAAAATAATAAATAAAAAAAACGGGTCGGGTCTTTACATAACATTTCTACTTCGGTTTGAGTCTGAAAACCCCTAAAATAAAATAAAATAAAAAAATGGGTTAGGCTCTTGAGGTCACCATAAAAAAAAAAGCCAATACTTGTTTTTTATATAATATTGCAGTATTTATTCATATTTTTTATTAAAATGTATTCCCCTCCCTCTTGCAGAGACATCTCTTCCCAGATGACGTGTGGGCGGGGCAACCTGTCACTCACCTGTCACCCACCAATAGCAAACCACAACCATCCAATCAAATTTGTCCAACATTTGTTCTTGTTTGAGAAGCCGATTCACTTGGAAATACACCACATAACAAAAGAATATCCCAACTTTCATTTCATGCCAACTTTAAAAGGGAAACTCACAGCAGTAGAGTGCTCTTTCTTCTCATGAAGTCGAGCGCTACGGCGCTGCTCTGTGTGACAGTGGCGTTTTAGAGCGTTGTACACTTGGTTGGAGAGCTTCAGGTCCATGCCGATCCCATCTCCCACCTGCACCTCCGGAGCAAACTGTATAAATGCATTCAGAGAACGAGAAAATTAAATTGCAAAGCCAATTCTCAAAATGATATTTGGATAAAGTGTGAACAAGCCTTACATTATCCATGCGGGCGGTGTTCTTCCGTCCACAGACCTCCTCGTCGTGTTTGGTGGTGATGTTCTTGCCTTTCCCAGTAAAGCCCTTTTTAGGGGTAATAGTTGGTTTGTCTGAGTAAATTAAATGCAGTCAGGTCAAAAATAATTAACTGTTAAAAACACCAAATATTATGATTTTATGTGTAGCAACAAGTAGAAATAGCTGCAAATTAAATAAAATATCAATCTTACATGAAAAGCTTTGACTTAAAATTGAAGTATTAAAATGACTAAAAACAAAAAGAAATGAAAGCTAAAAAGAAATATAGTAAAACGAGCAAATAAGAATGACAAAAGCATAAAACAAAATGACAATTTAAATGATAAAATGTAAACAAATTAAAATATTAAAATAAAAGCTACCTGAAAATATTAATAAATAAAAATTTCTCAAAATTAAAGGTTAAAAAATTGAACAAAATAAATAATAATATATATATTAAAATGACTAAAAACAAAAAGAAATGAAAGCTAAAAAGAAATATAGTAAAACAAGCAAATAAGAATGACAAAAGCATAAAACAAAATGACAATTTAAATGATAAAATGTAAACAAATTAAAATATTAAAATAAAAGCTACCTGAAAATATTAATAAATAAAAAGTTCTCAAAATTAAAGGTTAAAAAATTGAACAAAATAAATATATATATATATATTAAAATGACTAAAAACAAAAAGAAATGAAAGCTAAAAAGAAATATTAGTAAAACGAGCAAATAAGAATGACAAAAGCATAAAACAAAATGACAATTTAAATGATAAAATGTAAACAAATTAAAATATTAAAATAAAAGCTACCTGAAAATATTAATAAATAAAAAGTTCTCAAAATTAAAGGTTAAAAAATTGAACAAAATAAATAATATATATATATATATATATATATATATATATATATATATATATATATATATATATATAGTAATAATAAAAATTACACTAAATAACACTGTTCTTAGGTATTGTAGCTCACCAGCTCTGTATGGGTCATGGCGAGTGTCCTGCCAGTCCACCTCATCCTCAGAGCTGTCACTGTCCTCATACGGATGGACCATGCGGTAGTTCTCAAATGATATGGAGACTGGAAATGAATTGTTCAATTTAGCACTAAAATGTAATTTAACCATTAAAACGTAACCCAGAACAATTCACATGGAAGTATATACATCGAATGAGAACAAAACATGCATTAAAGTCACCATGAAATCAAAATAAACAATTGTCGTCATTATTTTTTAAATTCTTGTGCCTCATAGTCTTTAATCAATATAAGTTCCCCTCTCTCTTGCAGCGACATCTCTTCTCTGATGATGCGTTTACTGGCATGAGGGCGGGGCAACCTGTCACTCACATAAGATCGACCAATAGCAAACCACAACCATCCAATTAATTAAAAAACAAAAATCAAACCCAGCCTACATTTTTTCTTGTTGGAGAAGCCGCTTCACTCGGATATATGTCACAATCGGGAAGAAAAGAGTTTCACACCTTCCGTTTCATGCTGACTTTAAATGTAATTTAACTTCATGGTTTTACCTTTGCTGTCTCCATTAAACTTCTTCTCCTCCCTGCGCAGCTGCGTATCAAACTCGCGATCGAACTGCATCTGAAGCATCTGAGCCAGTATCAGGTCGCTGGACGTGTCCGCTTCTGAAGTGCTGGTCAGCTTCAGGTCGGTACTGAAAATAACATGAAGTAAATACATACAAAAGATGTTTTAGCCATCAGAAATGATGAAAAACTTCAAATAACTACATTTTTTTTGATGAAACGGCAGCTGCTGCCTTAGTTATATTTTGAAGTCAAACTAGTAAAATAGCAACTGCTGGTTTGAAAAAAAATTCACCCACGATTCCTATCAGACAACTAAACAAAATAACATGTAATTTACTAGAGGTTCTGAAAAAATGTTAATTGCTGCAGTCAGCAGATGTTAAAATGTTTCATAAGAATTAATTATGTTAAAAAAACAAAGACAAACGCTGCGTCCCAATTCGCATACTATCCGTACTAAATAGTATTCGAAAAAAGAATTAGTATGTCCCAAATCGTAGTATGTTGAAAAGAGTATTCCCAAAGATTCCCGGATGGTCTACTATTTCCGGTCAGAATCTGAAGTGCAGATCGATGCGCACTCTAACGGCTGATATTACCCACAACCCATTGCGAGATGGACGAGGATTCAATTAGAACTACAAACGCGTATAAAAAGTGTTAAAAAAACTACAAACATGACGGTTCCGCGAGTCTGGCGTAAGATAGATAGGAATAGATAAAGGGGTCTGAGTGAGCAATTATCAGTATTTAAACTGACAAAAATATATTTATTCTTAGCAACATTATATTTCACCTGCAGCAGCATTGTGAACTTTTGTAATGATACGTTTGGCCATTAACTTTGTAAACACACGAGAGGAGTCTCTGCATTAAAGACCCACGAAAGGCAGATCAACGTGCGACTACATTTCTCTCCGATATGGTAGGAAATTAAATTTAATGTGGAGGATTTGAACTGTGACGATGATTGACAGGGCAGTTTAAACGGTGACGGGACGCACGTAACTAAGCAACAGAGTCCGTTAAAGATGACGAAGTAGTATGTCCCAAAGCTTGCATACTCTTCTGCTACACACTCAAAAGTATGTACTTTTTCTTCACAAAAAGAGTACATACTTTTAGGACGTAGTATAAGTAGGCGAATTGGGACGCAGCAAAATACATTTTTTAACAGCCACTTGTCGGCACCTACTGGTGTAACAATGTAAGCGACACAATCATTATTTGAAGCACCAAGTTACTTTCAAATGGTGATTTGCTCTATTTTGATTGCTTCCGTAGATATCAGTGTTTAAACGAGCTATACACTTTTATCCCAGTACTTCTGTGATATGAATATTTGTAACAGAAATAATGATATTGTGTGGTTGAGAAGCGGTTTCATATCTATAAATGAAAACTGCTCTCTCTGGGTCAGTGGCCATGCAGATCTGAATGTTCTGGTGTGATTCTATCAAAGGATTAATAGACAAGTAGGCATTAGAAATTAGCTTTTGTCTGTTTTTGAATCAAGACTGGGACCTTTTAACGATTAAATGCGCTGCTCTACTTAGTTCACTTAGTCACTACACCATATATATTACCATTGTAAAAACCTAAGATGGCAGGGTGCTAGACCTGTAAAAATTTGATATGTAGGTTTGTAAGACTCACTCTGGGCAGTCTGGGAAAGTGTTGCCGTCCTCATCCAGCTGTCGGGCCAACTGCTCACTCATAACATCAGCCAGAGAGCAGGGCGATGGTGCCAGGACGGGAGCGCCCCAGGGGCTCTGGGAAAACAACAGAATAATCACATGAATGACTGATACACTCCATCACCAGAAGTTAGGCTTACGTTCCAACAACTAACACCATCAGAATAAAAGCCCTGTCATGAATAGTAGTTCAACTTATATATACTGGCCTACATTAAAACAGTCAAATTGAGTTTTATATTCATGACAGTTAGACACTGTGGTAAGACATTTGCTCTTTTTAATACACGTCTACAGAGTGATGGGAATGCAATGTGCAGTGCTATTATTGTTAGCTGAAATTAAAATTAAAACTACAAAAACTAAAACTAGAAATGTTATCGGTAATTAAAATAAACAAGCAAATAAAGCATAAACATTACATTAATATTTATATAAATATTACAAGCTTAGACATAAGTGTATAAAAGCTAAATAGAAACATAAAAAAGAAACCAGAATGAGAAAAGCACATAAATTGGCAAAAATATTAATTAAAATGAAAACTTAAAAAAAAAAAAAAAATTATATATATAGAAAAAAAAATTCAGTTTTCATTTTAATTAATTATTATATAATTTATTTATTTTTTTTTAAATACTATAATTGTGTATTAATACATTTTTTGTTGTCAAATAGATGAATCACATCCAAAATAAAAGTTTGTATTTACATATGTGCATGTACTGTGTGTAATTATTATGTATATATAAAACACAGACATGCATATATTTAAGAAACATTTGTTGTATTTATATATAAAATATTGATATTTATAGATCATAAATTATATAAATATATATATATATATATATATATATATATAGTATATACATGCAAATATTTCTAAAATATAAACATGAACGAGTGTGTATTTATATATACATAATCGTTAATACTTATTTATATATATTTACACACAAATTTGTGTTAGATGCAATTCATCGATTTGACAGCACTAATAATAAAATAAATGATTATTTTTAAATAATAATAATGTAATAATACTTAACACTGGTCTTAAGTATTGTAATATTAATTTGACCTACTTATAAACCCTCAACCCTTATGACTCAAGTCCAGATCAAGAATTTCAAAGTCCACATGCTGAAGCTGACCTCACCCATCAACTTTAGCACCAGGTGAAACTACAATTTGGTTCTATTCAAATCCCTTCTAGCTGGGTAAAGTTCATCACTGTTTAACTCCAACCCAGTGGTCAGAGTTGGAGTCATCACATGTTAGGCAGGTTTACACTCACATTACTCACCCTTCTGTTGTATAATGCTTGACAGGGCCTGTACCAAGCCAACTAAACCAACAACCAACATTTTCACAATTGCCACAGTTTTCCGCAGAGAAACGATACATCAGACTGTCTGTTAGGGAATCTCACCTTGGTTTCTTGTGTAGATACTTCAAGTTGGTCCATGTTGATTGACAGAAGGTTTAGATTCAAGAGCGTGACGCTTGTTATACTTTCTTCGGTTAACGTTAGATGATTCGATAAAACCCGTGTACGGTTCGTTAATATCGGCTTCAATCGTATATGTAACACTATTTATAACTATCTTTGACCAAGACCGCTAAAACGTGGCTTAAAACAAGAAGTTAAATCGGTTTCCGACTGTGTGTGTCAGATAAAAATAGATGCGAGTGAGATACAATGGTTGGTGGGACAACCCCCTTATGACGTCAAGACTCTGTTTTTCAAAATAAAAGTGCACAAAAACACTAACATAAATTATATATTTTATAATAATGTAAAATCTTGTGTAAAAGCCTTCTTTTATGTCCACTTCTTTTTTCCTTTATGTTTGTTATATATTCACGAGGCCAGCCACCAAATTGCTATCAAACATACTTTACTGGTGTTCAGATCACATATTGATTACATCACATTCCACACGTGCAAACCACATCACGTGACTTAAATACCCTCTTTCCGGGCATCCCAACCAATGACTGCACATCATACATATATACACATTATCCCAAATACACCACATTTCCTCCCCCATCAAAAATCATACCCCACATTATCAGTCCAAAAGCACCACATTTGATCAAAGTCTCAATTCCTAAAACGCTGTGGTAATTTAATAGTCCGTTTAGAGCGACGTAGACCCCCTGGACTCGGAATCAGAGGTTCCGTTGGTTCAAAAGGCACCTCAGAGTCAAATGTACCTGGAATTCCAGCAAATCCAGAATCTTGATCATTGAGTTCAGCATTTTGAGCTTGATCCGTAGATTCAGCAGATTGAGCAGTCTTCTTTTCATTCGGTGGCATTGGAATCTCTGAGGACGAAGTGCGTGGTCTCAATTGATCACCATGCCGTCTATACACAGTATCCGATGCTGGATCACGTACCTTGTACGAAACAGGTCCTGTCTGTTGTGTAACCACTCCAGATAACCACTTCGGATCTCCTCCCACTGTACTTCGCAGGAACACAGAATCATCCACAGCAAAGGATCTCTCTCTAGCCCGATAGTCATGTTGATTTTTCTGCAAATACTGTTTTCTGCGAACCGTCTCATGAATGTTTGGTTTCAGGAAGTCCAGCCTGGTGCGGATGTGTCTCTTTAAAAATAAATCAGATGGTGACTGACCTGTGGTACAATTAGGAGTTGTGCGATAGCGCAATAAAAATAAAGATAGTCTATCATCAATGCACATTTGCTCATTAGTCAATTTCTTCATACCCCTCTTGAATGTCTGGACATATCTTTCTGCCAATCCATTGGTTGCTGGGTGGTTTGGTGCACTTCTGGTATGCATAATACCATTCTGCTTCACAAATCTTTGGAATTCATCAGAAGTAAAAGTAGTTGCATTATCAGTCACGATTTGCTCAGGTAATCCATATGCAGAAAACAATCTTTTCAATCTGGTAATAGTAGCTTGAGAAGTAATCTGTGTCATACGAAAAACTTCCAACCACTTAGAATGAGCATCAACAATGATCATAAACATGTTGTTCAAGAACGGCCCAGCAAAATCCACATGCAACCTTTTCCAACACTCACCCGGGAATTCCCAAGGATGAAGAGGGACGTGACTTGGCATTCTTTGCTCTTGCTGACAGATTTGACACTCCTTGCAAACTCTCTCTATATCCGTATCAATTTTAGGCCACCACACATATTTACGAGTCAGAGCTTTCATTTTAACAATGCCAGGGTGTCCTGAGTGAATTTCCTGTAACACTGATTTTCGAAATTTGAATGGTACAATCACTCGTGTGCCCCATAGCAGACATCCCTGCTCAACTGACAGTTCATCTCTTTTCGCATAGAATACTTTCAAATCATCTGACACTTCAATTGGCCAACCTTCCATGACATAACGAAAAACTTTAGAAAGTTCTTGATCTGTTCTTGTCACTTTGGCAATCTGTGCTGCATTTAGAGGAGCTTCTTGAAGATGGTTTGTCAAAAGTGTGTTGATCTTTGCTGAAATGGCTTCTGTTCCTACATCTGTAATTTCAGGTAATGGAATTCGTGACAAGCCATCTGCATTTCCATGATCTTCTGCCTTGCGATACATGATATGATAATCATATGCAGACAAGATTATCGCCCACCGCTGGATGCGAGCGGCAGCCATCATTGGGAAATGCTTATGTTCACCAAACAGAGTCACTAATGGTCTATGATCAGTTATCAAATTAAAGGATCTTCCCCAAAGATACTGATGGAATTTTTTTACTCCATAGATCACACTCAACGCTTCCTTCTCAATCTGTGAATATTTCTTTTCAGCAGGGGACAACGTACGTGAAGCATATGCAATGGGATGTTCGTCACCATTTGGCATGATGTGCTGAAGCACCGCTCCAATTCCATAAGCGGAAGCATCACATGCTAAAGTCAAAGGCAGTTGTGGATCATAATATACTAACACTTGGTCACTGGTGAGCAATTCTTTACACCTACTGAAAGCGCCTTGTTCCTTTTTCCCCCAGCACCAAACAGTTTGCTCTTTCAACAGTCTATACAGTGGTGCCAACACTGTGCTCTGCTGGGGTACAAAGCGTCCATAATAATTTACCAGACCTAAAAAGGCTCGTAGTTCCTTCACATTTGATGGTGCTGGCGCATCTTGAATAGCTTTTACTTTGTCTTTTGTTGGATACACCCCTTTTTCATCGATCACATGGCCCAGGTACTCAATTCGTGTTTGTCCCCACTCACATTTACATTTCTTTACTCTTAAGCCTGATTCTTGAAGACGCTGTAAGACTTTGCAAATGTTTGTTAGATGTTCTTGCTCATCTTTACCCGTGATCAACAAATCGTCCAAATACACAATCACTTTCAGATCTTTCATCAAATTTTCCATTATTCGTTGAAAAATGGAAGGGGCTGAACTGATGCCAAAAGCAAGACGATTATACACATATAATCCCTTGTGAGTGTTGATTGTCGTATACTTCTTAGAATCATTATCCAGTACGACTTGTTGATATGCCTGCGCCAAGTCAATCTTGGAAAACAACTTCCCTCCACTCAAGGTGGCTAACACTTCCTCGATCCGTGGCAAGGGATACACTTCAGTATTGGCAGCTTGATTAACAGTGACTTTGTAGTCTCCGCATAAGCGAATTGTGGAATCTTTTTTTATAACAGGAACCACTGGAGCAGCCCACTCGCTGTATTTTACTGGGGATATAACATTAGCTTTTTCCAGTCTATCAATTTCCTTCTCCACACGTTCTTTCATAGCAAAAGGAAGAGGACGACTTTTAAAAAACTTGGGTGGCACATCTGGTTTCACTGAAATAGTGGCTTTAATGTCCTTTAGAGTGCCCAGCTCATCCTTAAAGACTTCACTATATTTGTCCAGCACTTCTTGGATAGACCCAGGCTGCTTACTCACATATCGAATTATCTTCCAATTCAGTTTTACTTTCTGAAGCCAGTTTCTCCCACACAGGTTTGGACCATTCCCTTTTACTACAATCAATGGTAACTCATTCACTTGATCCTCATATTGTACAGTAGCTGTGAATTGACCCAATACTGGAATGCATTCACCGGTGTAAGTCTTTAACTTGACCCTAGCTCCCTCCAGTGGCCAATGAGCAAACGATCGTCTATACTCTTGTTGTGAAATTATGCTTACAGCCGCTCCTGTATCAATTTCCATCAATAAATCCTGCTGATTCACAGTAAAATTTACTCGGAAAGGCTGTTTCTCAGTATCACTTAACATGGAAAACATTTCCAGCTCCGGCTCTTCAGCATACATATAAGCTGTCACTTTGTGCTTGTTCTGTTGTTCAGCATATCTGTTGGGATGTGACTTCATTTTAACTTTGCAAGCTCTCTTTATATGCCCAATCACTCCACAATTGTGACATTTAGAGTTTTTAAAATAACACTCCTGTGCATTATGGTTTTTTCCTTTACAACGATAGCATTGTCTCTGGTTATAAACAGTCTTTGCATTTACCTTATGCACTGTTGTCGCTGAATCCTCTGTCTTCCTCAGTTGCTGCGTATCTCGATCTGCGGTTTCCATACTGTGAGCAACTTCAAGTGCCCGTGCAAAAGTGAGTGTGTCTTCCGAAAGCAATCTTCGTTGACATGCTTCACTTCGGATTCCGCTAACAAAACGATCCCGTAGAGACTCATCCAAACTTGCCCCAAAGTCACATTTAGATGCACATTGTTTCAGTTCAGCAACATACTGGGACACAGTTTCATGGGGCTTTTGAACACAACGCTGAAATCGGAAACGCTCAGCTATTATCAACGGCTTTGGTTCAAAATGTGCCTTCAGAATATTCACAACTTCTTCAAACGTTTTATCCTTTGGCTTCGCAGGCTGAACCAGATTCCGTAGTAATCCATATGTGGACGCTCCCACAGCACTAAGCAAAGTCGCTACTTGCTTCGCATCATCCACATCATTTGCAATCATGAACAATTCCGCTCGTTCAATATATGCAGACCAGGACTCATTTTCCGGTTTATACTCATCCAATCTTCCGATTTGCGCCATGTCTTCTCATACTTTATCCTCGTCGCCAATTTATGTTATATATTCACGAGGCCAGCCACCAAATTGCTATCAAACATACTTTACTGGTGTTCAGATCACATATTGATTACATCACATTCCACACGTGCAAACCACATCACGTGACTTAAATACCCTCTTTCCGGGCATCCCAACCAATGACTGCACATCATACATATATACACATTATCCCAAATACACCACAATGTTATAAAAACAAAACCTTTGAGATTATTATTCATTTCTTTATCCTTTTTTTGCATTCGAAAACCATTCATTCATGGTAAAAATACGGTCTTTTTTACGGTCTGGTAAAAACGAATAAGTAATCAATCATTTAAATAGTTGTAAATGTAATTAAAATATAACAATTATTTATTTATTTATTTAATTCGATGTAAATTATTTTATTTTATATATTTTATTCTATTAATGTCGTTGTTGTGATTGTAAATTTGCGTTGAACAGTTGTATGTATACAGCAAAATGCTGATTATTTTTATATTATTAATGAACAATATACATTTACAAACGCAAGTAGGGAGCAATAATATGCATGTGAAAATATACACAAATAACATGTAAATAAATCTCCATTCGACATCTGTGCATATAGGCCTATGCTTAGACAGGTTAATGTGTATGAAATAAACAACAGCATATTTAGTACAATAAACAAAAGCATAATCTTCAAATGGAATGCTGAATTATTGATTTGCAATAAAAAATAAAATAAATGGAAGAATAAAAGGCATCCGTGTTTAAATATTTTATTATGTATCACTACTAATAATAAATAATATTATAAGTACTAGAAAATTATGTATTTCCGGTTAATAATATATTTTTTTTATCTCTCTTCTCGCATTTTACACCAGATTTCATTCAGGCTTTTATTGGGTAAAAAAGTGCTGCGTGTCACAGTGGGCGTGGCCAGCAGAAGAGAGGAGGAAGTGCAGATGAGATGTCAGAACAGTGAAGAAGAGGAAGAGTGCCAGAGGAGCTGTGCATGAAACCAAACTTACTGATGCATCCAATCCAATGAACGCGGCTCGAGTGATTCTCGCTCTAATATTCTGCATACTTTTCATAGCATCTTATTTCACAAATAAGGTAAACTGACTTTTATTATACTTTGGACAGAACCAGTGTGTGTTTGTCCTGTTGTTTTTGGATTGAATGTATAATAATGCATGCAGTTTCTGAATGCAATTAAAACGCATGTTTGTGTGTCCTAGATTGATAGTAATGCTGACAGGTACCATAACTCACAACAATGTATAATTGTTATTTGCTTTACAGTATGTTCTGTCTAACTTAAAGTTTACCTTTCCAACCATTTTTCAGGGGTACGTATTCATTAAATTATCCCTCTCCTATAATTAGAATTGAGTTCCTAATCATTTACAAGATATCTCAATATTTCTTCTCTTTATCATGAACTCTCTACAGGTGGCAGACCTCCACTGGAGCTCTACTGCTACTGGTTACATGGAAACTGGGGTTGGTTGAAATCAAAGGATTCTCCAGGTAACTAGATATTCACTTATTATTATTTGTGCATTATATATTGATATACAGATTATTATGATCTGTTGTGTTTGTTATCTAGATCTGCAGCATTTTCCCAGCTTCCTGGATCTTTTTTATTCATTGGAAACATTTATGCAGGGTCCAAAGCACTGTCGCTTTTGGTAAGTACACACAATATGTTTAAATATTTTTACTTCACTATGCTCAGATTGAATGTGCAACCTTTTTATTCGCTTATGGTGAAATATGTTTTTCTTTCCTCTCCTTTTTTTTTTAGCCCATTCCTTTTTTCTTTGTGCTACAAAATGTCTCCGAAGTCTTTGCTTTTCTCATGGTAGCAGTAACTCACAGAGAGGTACGTCTGAATCCCGCTTGGTTAGTTGAGGTTTGCATGCTTTATCATTTAACATTTATTTAATAGGATTAAAAGTCATAATGCAGCTTGTTTTTATAATATTATCATACTATTTCAGATATGATTATCATATCTTAATGCCAATCATGTTGCCATTCTAATTTAATCATTAATCAGAAACCATCATGGATGAAATTATTCAGGTATGTTTCTATCAACCAAATAGTCCAAAATGACAATAAAAATGGTACAAAAACGAAAATTGTACAAAAATTAACTAAATGATTGTCTTTATAGTGTGTGTATGCTGCTGGGATCTGCCGCCAGCCTTATTCTGTACAATCCTCGGGTATGTTCGCTCTCACAAACATAACGCTGATGTTCTGTCAGTCGCTTATCAGTGTTTCCTGTAACAATACAAAACTCCATGTCATATGTCCTCTTTATGGTCCCATACGTCTCACCTCTCAGTTTGGTCCCAGTGGCTACATATGGGCGTCCGTCCATCTGTTCTGTGTTGGTGAGTGTGTATATATTTGTTGTGGGACCCAGAATTACGAGTAACGATCTTAAACCTACAGAGAAAATTTGGACATATGAAATTGTGCTTTACCTGTGTGTGTGTTTTTTTTATCTCATCTCTTTTCTAATTTAGGTACATATAAAGTATTCCAGAAAAATACAAAGACAAGCCATCTGAGGTGGTTTACTTGTTTTATGTACACCACCATTCAAAGGTTTGGGGTCGGTAAAGTCTCTTCTGCTCACCAAGGCTGCATTTATTTGATCAAAAATACAGTAAAAACTGTATAATTGTAAAATATTATTACTATTTATAATAACTTGTTTTCTATTTGAATATATGTTAAAATGTAATTGATTTCTGTGATCAAAGCTGAATTTTCAGCATCATTACTCCAGTCTTCAGTGTCACATGATCCTTCAGAAATCATTCTGATATGATTTGCTGCTCAAGAAACATTTCTGATTATTATCAATGATGAAAACAGTTTGTATGCTTTGTGATATATATCATTTTATTTTCAGAAATCCTATTTAAATTATGACACTATACATGACTTTACTGCCACTTTTGATCAATAAAATTATTAATTTCTTAAAAATAAAAAAAACTTAGTGACCCCAAACTTTTCGAACGAGAATGCATGTTGTTATTGCTTATACTCTAAGTAGATACTATATTAGATACTCTAATATAGAAATATTATGTTATCTATTAAATATCTCATTATAAGTGTAATTTTCAATATGTAATATTACAGTGATCTTGAAGAGCAGTTCATCAACTATATGACCAGGTAAATGTTTTTAGATTGCTTTAACTCATTAAAATAAGTCAAGCAATTTTCTACTTTTTTATGCAGTTATGCAAGATTCAACTCATTTTTTTTAAGTCAGTTTAATGTAACTTGAAATGACTTAAACATCCAAGTTGATTATACATAATTTAAGGCAGCAAATTGTTTTACAGTGTACTATAATATATATACACCGATCAGGCATAACATTATGACAGGTGAAGTGACTAACACTGATTACCTCTTTATCACGGCACCTGTTAGTGGGTGGGATATATTAGGCAGCAAGTGAACATTTTGTCCTCAAAGTTGATGTGTTAGAAGCTGGAAAAATGGGCAAGCGTAAGGATTTGAGCGAGTGTGACAAGGGCTGCATAGCCACAGACCAGTCAGGGTGCCCATGCTGACCCCTGTCCACCGCCGAAAGTGCCAACAGTGGGCACGTGATCTTCAGAACTGGACAATGAGCAATGCAAGGGTGTGTGTGCGTGGCTTACCTGGGGAACACATGGCACCAGGTGCACTATGGGAAGAAGGCAAGCCGGCGGAGGCAGTGATGCTTTGGGCAATGCTGGGAAACCTTGGGTCCTGCCATCCATGCGGATGTTACTTTGACACGTACCACCTACCTAAGCATTGTTGCAGACCATGTACAGCCTTTCATGGAAACGGTATTCCCTGGTGGCTGTGGCTCTTTCAGCAGATAATGGGTCACAAAAAAAAAAAAAGTCCAATGCATGGAGGCCCCACCTCACAACTTACAGGACTTAAAGGATCTGCTGCTAACATCTTGATGCCAGATACCACAGCACACCTTCAGGGGTCTAGTGGAGTCCATGCCTCGACGGGTCAGGGCTGTTTTGTCAGGAAAAGGAGGACCAACACAATATTAGGAAGGCGGTCATAATGTTATGCCTGATCTGTGTATGTATATATATATATATATATATATTAGATATATAATGTGTGTGTGTTTATATAATACATGCATACATAATACTATATACTTAAAAAAAAAATAATAATAGTTTTACAATTCTTTTTTCAGTGCATTGTTACTTGCCTCACTTGCATACTCAACAGGTAATAATGCATTTCATGCTACCATATTATTTTTGTCTACTGCTCTATAATTTTCTGCCATGATCCATGTGTAATTCTTGGTGTCCTGTCTTTTAGGTGACCTGTCCGGTGCCTTAGATTTCCCTTTCCTGACCTCATACAGGTTCCAGACTGGCTGCTTGGGCAGGTAAGACAAACATTCAGTGGGAATTGTTATGCATACTTTTTCACAGGACAGGACTTGCATGCAAAAAGTACAGAATGAGTGATGCATGTCATTTTGTTACAAGGAATTGATTGTTATTGCAAATCTTATGTTCATTAGAAATCAATTTCCTTTCATAGCGCTATATTCGGCTTTTGTCTGATGTTGGCAACCGTAAAATTGAAGGGCATTCTGCCTCAGGAGCACTGCGGAGTCTGGTGCTTCCTGGCCAAGGTGAGACAGAAATTATATTTTGACCCACAACTATTCTTTGTTTAGTGTCTCCATTTATCTAGTGTGTCCAATCAGGACTGTTAGAGCATATGGGCCCTATCATACACCCGCCACAATGCAATGCTAAACTCGACGTTTAAAAGTGTTTTTTGCTAGTTTTAGCCCTAATGCAGTTATCCAGCGTCAAGTTGTTTAAATAGCAAATGCTTTTTGTGTGTTCAGGCGCATTGTTAGCGTGTTGCTATTTTGAGGCGACTGAAATCAACTGCGCCATTGACCAACAAAAACCTGGTCTAAAGTCAATAGTGCAGTATTTTATGTGTTATTTAAAGGGAGGGTTAATAATATGCGCCTATAGGCGGGTGCACAACACGCGTACACTCTGCTTATTACACACACAGAAGCAAACAAACATGTCAAATATTAAAAATAAAAGGATTTCCTTTTGGAGAAGCGTTCAGTCTTTCCGCTCGCAAATTCCGCCATGGTGCAAGCTCAACTGGCTTTTAAAGGGAATGGGAGATGAGACTCTGATTGGTTTATTGCACGTTACGCCCAAAAACACCCATGACTCATTAAGAGACTAGGGACAACCCTTTTGGACCATGCGCCTGTGGCGCGCCGACTGTTTGTTTTTTTTGTCGTCAAACTAGCAAAAGTGGTTTCGGACACGCCCTAAGCGCACATGCGCTTCAGACCATGCGTTCAGATCATTAAAATAGGGCCCTAAGGCTGGTTTCACACCACGTGCACATAAATTATTACATTTATTATTAATACATTGTTAGCTAATTGTGATTTGTATATGTATTTTCTGAAATCCATAACTTAAACACAGTCACCTCTGATAACAGATCACTCTAAATTGTAATGTAGACACGACATGCATTTTCTGTAAAGCTGCTTTGAAACGATATGTATTGTGAAAATCACTATACAAATAATGTGAATTGAATGTATTGCAGTACTTGCAATAAAAACGATACAATGGTTTTCTGTTTTTTTAATGCGTGCAGGTACTGGCCTCAGGTCTTTCCCTTTTCACATTCAACACTGTGCTCAGTCCGGAGACACACTTCTGGTGAGTCTGGGTAATCTATTGGGTTATAGTGTGAAATAATGAAATAAATGTTTCTGTATATTTTTTTTGTTTACTTAGTGTCATCCTGAACTACACCGGAGAGGCCTTCTTTGTGTATTCTGACAGATTTCATTAAGTTTGTTGAAGAATATGGACCGTGCCTTTGAAGATTCTCCAAACCAGTCACTCCAAGGCTTTATTAATCGACCAAAGCCAGTTGCCTCAATGAGATTATTCCACTATAAGCCTCACAACACCCAAACCTCTTTTTTACTCCTTTTGTATTTTCTGTAATATTCTGCTTTCAGTCAGATCTGTTCAACCAAATATTGCAGCAAAAAAAAATCCAGTTACTGTAATTTCCTACATTTTAATGTGGCCAGTTAATCCTTGTCACCTGATTCAGATTATTCTGTTCTGCTTCTGTTTTGCACCAATTACATATTTCGAGATGCAAGCAGTGTTTGTATTTGCTGTTAGTGTTCGACCTTTGCACATCATTGTCATGCAGTGTTTACTTTTAAGAGTCCTGGATCACATCCTGAATATTGTCCCACCTTAAATCAGTACTCTTTATGGGAATTCATTAAGATAAAAAGGAAAACATCAATGCATGAGCCTTCTGTAACTCTCATGTGGTTTTATATTTTTGTTACATAATGAAAGTGACCATAAAGATATGGTAAAATATGTTTACCATAATTATTGCTGGTTGATTGACGGTTATATTTATTATCATTATTATATTATCATATATTATATGGGATTTTCAATTAGAGAAAAAAAAATGAGTCCTGCAAAAAGTACTGTGATTATTATGTTTCAATGGCATTACTGTATTTCAGAGCCACTTTGTATAATAGTGCATTTCTAAAGTGTCAATCATTGAAATTGACCATTTATTCTATTATGAAATAATTCCGTTTTCTTAGTATTTTAAACACTTTTTGCTAAAGTAAATAAAGGAATATCATTGACCATATTTCAAATGTTCTCTAGTGAAAAATCAAATTAAACGATGAAACAGAATTTGATTTCAAATTTGTAATCACACTTCATCTGTAATTTAAAACACATGCAGTGTGAGCTCTAAATGGAGGTTTTGAGGATCCTGTGTGGTTTCAGCTGGTCTGCAGCAGGCGTCTGTAATGCGGGAAGATCTCACGCTGGGGCAGATGCAGTTTAAACTCGAGCGCCACCAGCACAGGAAACTCCAGTGATAAAAGCTCCCTGCGATTCAGCCGCAGTCTCTCCTCCAGTCTCTAATGGACATCGACAGTGAGGAATGATTAGTCTTGCAAAGGGCTTTTCCCACTGCGCTTAACCCTGGGTTATCGTCATTCTAAACCCACTTTTATCCCTGGGTACAGGAACGTTTCACACTTGTAATTTAGAAGGGAGTTAAAGTGATGTTTTTTGGCTTTTAGTATGAATATGTTAGCCTTAATGTTATCTATAAGCTAGTGTGCTCCAAAACAATAACAAAATTCACCTTTAGAAAATATAAGCATTCAAAACCGAAATCGCGTGCTATGTGAGTAGGTACTACATTTGAATTTGAACGAACTTCACGACCGTTAAAAAAGTATGTTCTTTATATTATCCCACATGAAAAAAAACTATAGTATATTATTGTAAAATTACTCTAGTAAATACTATAGTGTTTTTGAACCGTACTATAGTAAATATACTACAGTAAATTAGCAAAGTGTAGTAAGTTCTACAATATACTACAATTTACTTTAGTATCTTTACTATAGTATGGTTCAAAAAAACTATAGTATTTACTAGAGTAAATTTACTGTAATTTTACTATAATATACTATAGTATTTTTTCATGTACCTTCGCACAATATCACATATGTTTATTTACAGTACCAACTGTTTACAAATGCATTTTACAATACCGTACTGTAATATGCAACCACTTCCACTGCACTTTACTCGGATAGCTTCTGTCCATACTTTATTTGCACTACCTTAAATCCATTGCTATACTGCTCATCTTAGACTAACATATCATTGTATATATCTATCTGTATATCTCTATCTGTCACCGGACTGGTGTGACGCTCAGCTCAATAATCCGCTATATGCCAGCGCTCCACTCATGAACCCTTACCGGTAAAATGACATTTTCTCAAATCCCGCTCAGACATGACATTTATCTGCCCTGCCTATACTTGTTGTAGAAATTAATTTTGTTTCATATTTATGTTTAAATATAATAATAAAATGACATGCTTTACCTTAACACAGAATCGACCACAGAAACCTGAGGTCCGCTTCCTTTGCTGTTTGTCATATTGTTGATATTGATTTATATTTTTTCTACGAATCTTTGAGTTAACGTACTAAACATGAGTGGAATTTGCACCGCAGATGTACTACATCCGCCGTGTGTTCATTATCATGTGACCTACCAGCATCAGTTGCCCCCATCACCTCCATTCATAAATCCTCTCCCGTGGCCTCATGGGATAGTAGAGGTCCTGTCCCAAATGGCACCCTGTGTCAGGGTTCTGTCACTTCTGTCTAGTTTATTCATGGTTTTGTGACAGAGCCCTGACACTCCTGTATTGTTTGTCTAGTCTTGTGTGAGCGCGCAGCTTTGAGCATGCTCAAGCTGCGTGCTCTTCTGTCCTTGTGTTTTGTGTGCGGGCGTGGTGTTCGGATCCCAGCACTTCGGTCTAGTTTGGGTTTCAGTTTTGTGTTGGGATTCGGACATTCATGCTCCGCGTGTTTGTTTTGTCATGTGAGCGTGTGCTCTTCTGTCTGTGTTGTGTTCTGTGTAGCACACGGTTCATGTTTACATCGGCCGTGTGCTTTCATGTTTTGTCTTATGTTGTGTAGCACGTGGTTGGTGTTTTTCACTGGCTACGTGCTACGTCATGTTGTCATGTTTTGTGTGAACATGCAGCTGGTGAGTTCTCATTAGCTGCATGTTCATGTCATGTTTGGTGTGAGCACATGTCTTGTTAAGTGTTTCTTTGTGCCATGTGCTCGTGTCCATTGTCTAACCCCGCCCACCTTGTTTCCTGATTATTGGTTCATTTGCCCCACCTGTCTTCCCTCGTTACCCTCTTTTGTTTGTTCCCTATTTAATCTCCTTGTGTTTGCAGTCCAGTGCTGAATCGTCGTCGTATGTACCTCCTGTTGCCCTGCTCCTGTCAAGTCATGCCATGCCATGCCATGCCATGCCATGCCATGCCAAGTCAAGTCAAGTCAAGTCTGTTTTTCCCCCTCTGGGTTGTTTTGTCTTGTTTTTTGTTTTATTTTTATCATTAAAAGCCCATATTTTCTCTGCATCTGAGTCCTCGCCTCATCCCTTCAACAAACCCTGACACCCTAAACCCTCACGGTCTGGTCTTCCTCTGAGTCCGCACTTTCACAATGTTAAACATAAACGCGCGCGAAATTCGTCCCGGTGTGAACAGGCCTTAATGCCGCTTTGACTGCAGGGTAAAAGTCCCCAGCGTAGCTCGCGTACTTGCGGGCTCAGCTGAAGTGCGCATCGAGTCGCATTAGTGATGTGTCGTTCATGAACAAATCTTTAATATGACTCGAGAACAACGAGTTGTCTCAGAGAGCGATTTGTTCATTTTGTGTTGACCGCGCATGCGCAACATCCCATATGTTCTGTACAGGAAACAGAAATGATTAGTTCATCTTGGGAGTCTCGGTTCGAGTCATTCGTTCATCAAGTCCCAGCCCCGTTTGGCAAGGCTATGCAGTTGCCGGAAACAGAAAAGATTAGTTAATCTCTCGAGTCTTCTCGTTCGAGTCGTTCGTTCAAGTCCCCATAGGCCAGGGGTGTCCAAACTCGGTCCTGGAGGGCCACTGTCCTGCAGAGTTCAGATCCAACTTGCCTCAACACACCAGCCTGGAAGTATCCCTAATAAGTATCCCTAATCCCTCTAGTATCCCTAATAAGACCTTGATTAGCTGGTTCAGGTGTGTTTAATTGGGTTGGAGCTAAACATTTGCAGGACTGTGGCCCTCCAGGATCAGGATTGGACACCCCTACCATAGGCTGAATGCAGAAACAGTTCATCTCTCGAGTCTCGTTCTTTTATTACGTGAGTGACAGCCGTGTTGCTTGGATACAGAAATGAGTTAATTCACAACCTTC
The DNA here is from genome assembly GCF_949357685.1 of Gobio gobio. Taxonomy (NCBI): domain Eukaryota; kingdom Metazoa; phylum Chordata; class Actinopteri; order Cypriniformes; family Gobionidae; genus Gobio; species Gobio gobio. Next base: position 37,711,730 of record NC_137119.1, on the reverse strand, counting down.
CTTACAAACAAGTGCATAGTTTTTTTTTGTTGTTTATTTCAGTTTTTTAACTAGTAAAATTATTTATTTTCCTATGAAGCCTGGACAGATGGGTTGTTCAGAACGGATAGGCATAACAAATGTTTATTGAACATATCTTCTGATGATTTTATAATAATAAATATATCACAATATGCAGTCAATAATACGACTGTAATGTTGTATATGTTGTGAGACACTGAACCGGGAAGCGGTTCATGATTAGAAACGAATCATTTCTGTGCATTCAGCCTATGGGGACATGAACGAACGAATCGAACGAGAAGACTCGAAAGATGAACTAATCTTTTCTGTTTCCGGTGACTTGTCTATGGGGCTGGGACTTGATGAACGAATGACCCGAGACTCGAGAGATGAACTAATCTTTTCTGTTTCCGGACGCGTGTATTACATACACTCACCTAAAGGATTATTAGGAACACCATACTAATACTGTGTTTGACCCCCTTTCGCCTTCAGAACTGCTAAAATTCTACGTGGCATTGATTCAACAAGGTGCTGAAAGCATTCTTTAGAAATGTTGGCCCATATTGATTGGATACCATCTTGCAGTTGATGGAGATTTGTGGGATGCACATCCAGGGCACGAAGGTTGGATTGAGATCTGGTGACTGTGGGGGCCATTTTAGTTCAGTGAACTCATTGTCATGTTCAAGAAACCAATTTGAAATGATTGGAGCTTTGTGACATGGTGCATTATCCTGCTGGAAGTAGCCATCAGAGGATGGGTACATGGTGGTCATAAAGGGATGGACATGGTCAGAAACAATGCTCAGGTTGGCCGTGGCATTTAAATGATGCCCAATTGGCACTAAGGGGCCTAAAGTGTGCCAAGAAAACATCCCCCGCACCATTACACCACCACCACCAGCCTGCACAGTGGTAACAAGGCATGATGGATCCATGTTCTCATTCGGTTTACGCCAAATTCTGGCTCTACCATCTGAATGTCTCAACAGAAATCGAGACTCATCAGACCAGGCAACATTTTTCCAGTCTTCAACTGTCCAATTTTGGTGAGCTCGTGCAAATTGTAGCCTATTTTTCCTATTTGTAGTGGAGACGAGTGGTACCCGGTGGGGTCTTCTGCTGTTGTAGCTCATCCGCCTCAAGGTTGTGCGTGTTGTGGCTTCACAAATGCTTTGCTGCATACCTCGGTTGTAACGAGTGGTTATTTCAGTCAAAGTTGCTCTTCTATCAGCTTGAATCAGTCGGCCCATTCTCCTCTGACCTCTAGCATCAACAAGGCATTTTCGCCCACAGGACTGCCGCATACTGGATGTCTTTCCCTTTTCACACCCTTCTTTGTAAACCCTAGAAATGGATGTGCGTGAAAATCCCAGTAACTGAGCAGATTGTGAAATACTCAGACCGGCCCGTCTGGCACCAACAACCATGCCACGCTCAAAATTGCTTAAATCGCCTTTCTTTCCCATTTTGACATTCAGTTCGGAGTTCAGGAGATTGTCTTGACCAGGACCACACCCCTAAATGCATTGAAGCAACTGCCATGTGATTGGTTGATTAGATAATTGCATTAATGAGAAATTGAACAGGTGTTCCTAATAATCCTTTAGGTGAGTGTATATGAGGCTGTCACGGTGACAAAAGAAAGAACGATTTGGATTGGGAGGTAAGGTGAACTAACAGACTGCATACAGCCTGAAGCAAGCTCTAGCAATTAATTAATCATTTCTTTCTCAAAGTTTGGCCATGGCTGCATTAGCTTATAGTTTATTTTTTATTTCAAAAGTACTAAATGTGTTGAAAAAATGATTTTGCTGAAATGAACGACTTGAAAAAAGATTTGTTCATTTTGCTGAACGAGATTCAAAGATCCGAGTCAGTAAAATGATCCGAACTTCCCACTACTAGTGTGCATAGCAGCCGCAAAGGGGGCGCTCATGAGCACCATTCTTTAAGCTTAAATGACGAATGGGACACCCTACGATCTTGTGTGACTTAATGGATACGCTCGCGCAGCGACCATTGTAAGTCCACAAGACCGAAAGTGCACATGAAGTGTGCCATTTGGGACAGGGCCTGAGTGTCCATTTTATGCGCACTTCAGAATCTCGTCGGAAGTAGTAGATCATCCGGGTACTTTTCGCCTACTGTTTTTCGAATACTTTGAATTCGGACATACTACTCTGTTGGCGTAGGCGTACTATTTTTCGCATACTATATAGTAGGGAAGTATTCGATATTCGATCACTTCACTTCAGCTCCTCATCAGATTTTCTGTCCAATCAAATGCTCTCTAGAATCTGAATCTTTTTTTGATCGCCTTTTTGATTGGCTTTTTTTTGTGTAAAATATATATTTTATATAAAATAAAAAAATATTTAGTTCAGTATTTTTAATTTACAGTAAATTTAAACTTCCATAACGTTTTCATACTTTCATCTTTTGAAATGCCGAGTATCTGCAGAGTGTCTTCTTTAAAACAAGACCAAACTTAAAGCATTCTTGAAATACAGCCATTTAATTTTGGATAGTGCATTTTCATGTCTATTCTCAAAAAGGGAGGTGAAAGTTAAGGGGTTAATCTAAATTAGTGGTTTGAAAAATATATTTAAAGTTGACTTTTTTTTTTTTTGGTCTGGAGTGTGATAAACATGTGCTGTTCTCCTCAGAAGAGCCACTTGATCCTGCTGACTGTGATTTCAGTCCAATGAAGCAGATCTCACTAAATAAACACTGCATAAACACTGCAGAATAATAAATAAGAACAATTATATTCAAATGGCTTTATCATTAATACACCTTATTGCTTTAGATCATATTTAGCAGCTGTCACTTTCTATTGGTATCTTGATGAAGACAATTGTGAAGCTCGTATCTGGCATATTTGGGTTATTGTATAACAACATATACGAAATTTTGACATTTTACACATTGCGAATATATCTCAATCTAGAAAATAATAATATATTTGAGTTATTAGAATTATTGGTAACACTTTACAATAACCTTACATATGTTAACATTAGTTAACTACATTAGTGAACATGCTGATAGTGAACTAACTAAACTAAAATGAACATGAACTAAAATGAAAAAATATTTCTCTCCTATTATTTATTAATTTCAATATTTACTAATACATTAATACAAAAATAATAAAAATATTTTGTATATTATTTTCATCTTAGCTTTACTTATAAATTAATAATACTGTTTTATTACTTCTAATAATTTACCATTTATGAACTGCTTTTACAATTGTCACTCAAAATGAAATGATTTATTTAAATTTAATAACTTTATTAACAAAATCACATATTAACTTATATATATATATATATATATATATATATATATATATAATATATATATATATCTTTACTAATAATATTAATTTATAATTTCTTAACTGCTTTTACAATTTTCAGCCAAAATGATAAAAATAGATTATAAATAAATAAATGAAATGTATTAATTTTAATGTTATTTTAAACATTTACTAAATGTTAATACAAAATAATAATACAACATTTATTAATACATTAATAAAATCAAAAGTCGTCTATTAATATTATTTAATGGAGCTAACATGAACTAACAATGAACAGTTGCAATAAGTAACTTTAACAATAATTAATAAATACTGTAATAAATTATATTGCTCATTGTTAGTTCATTCATTAATGTTTAATAACTAAATAGGTGTTATTTTAGCATCATTATGATACTATTATCATTTTTATTAACATTTTCATCTTAGTTAAAGTTTTAGTAAATATTATGTTGTTTTTTTTAAAGTTTATATTTTTTTATAGTTTAAACAAAATGAAAATTAGATTTTCTTTCTGGCAACTGTCTGAAATAAAATATGTTTACTTTTTAAAAATAATTGTAAGTTTTTCTTCACGGTTTTAGTTTGAGTTAATCCTAATAGGACCTTATTGTAACGTGCTACCATATTTTTAGTCCAGTTTTTCATTGTGCGCCTTCCATTGTGAGAGTCATGTTGTCTCATGTTTTTGATGAAATGAACCCGTCTGCTGCTCCTGGGCCGTACGACATGTGTGCAAGTCTTACTGTAAGAGAACACAGCAGCACATCATCATTTACATTGCAGTGCTCACATTCTTAAAACAAATTCATCTGTTGACAAGGTCCTTTAAAATGTCTTGAAAGTATTTTCGGGGCGGTGCTACACCTCTGAATCTCTGTGCATTCACTGTCCAGAAGAGATGTTTTCAGGGTGCTCCCCGTCCGGCCTCCACGCTCCTCTTTCCTGGAGTATTGTTCTCCTGAATCCGTTAGTGACCTTATGATTGGAGCAGTGAATCGGGCACTATTCTCAGCTTTACAATGAGCCCCCTTCACCTCCACTGGTTTCCCATCCAGTGAGATGGTGTTCAGGAAAGAGAGAGCCGCCTGCCTCTGTCTGCGATCCATCCCAGCAGGTCACACAGTAAGAACAGAAACCCTGACTGAAAGTGCTGCTCCCTGCAGCTGTCGTCACAAACCCCCGCCTGACCTCAAGCACACTTCAACAGTCACACATGGCTTTCTTCATAATAACACATCCATCGTAAGTCAGTGGTGTTCAACTGGCTTTGCTACAGATCAGGAGCCATTGTTACCAGAACACAGTACCAGAACTTGATGCTCACTATTAAACAAAAAAGTCATTTCAATTAAACATTTACATATACACCGATCAGGTATAACATTATGACCACCTTCCTAATATTGTGTTGCTCCTCATTTTGCCGGCAGAACAGCCCTGACCCGTCGAGGCATGGACTCCACTAGACCCCTAAAGATGTGCTGTGGTATCTGGCACCAAGATGTTAACAGCAGATCCTTTAAGTCCTGTAAGTTGCGAGGTGGGGCCTCCATAGATCGGACTTGTTTGTTCAGCTCCATTGGATTGAGATCTGGGGAATTAGGAGGCCAAGTCAAACCTCAAACTCGTTGTTGTGCTCCTCAAACCATTTTTGCTTTCTGACAGGCGCATTATCTGCTGAAAGAGCCACAGCCACCAGAGAATACCGTTTCCATGAAAGGCTGTACATGGTTTGCAACAATGCTTAGGTAGGCGGTACGTGTCAAAGTAACATCCGCATGGATGGCAGGACCCAAGGTTTCCCAGCAGAACATTGCCCAAAGCATCACTGCCTCCTCCAGCTTGCCTTCTTCCCAAAGTGCACCTGGTGCCATGTGTTCCCCAGGTAAGCGACGCATACACACCCGGCCATCCACGTGATGTAAAAGAAACGTGATTCATCAGACCAGGCCACCTTCTTCCATTGCTCCGTGGTCCAGTTCTGATGCTCATGTGCCACTGTTGGCGCTTTTGGCGGGGGTCAGGGGTCAGCATGGGCACCCTGACTGGACCTGAGGCTATGCCGCCCCATACACAACAAATTGATGCACTGTGTATTCTGACACCTTTCTATCAGAACCAGCATTAACTTCTTGAGCAATTTGAGCTCCAGTAGCTCGTCTGTTTGATCGGACCACACGGGCCAGCCTTCGCTCCACACGTGCATCAATGAGCCTTGGCCGCCCATGACCCTGTCGCCGGTTCTCCACTGTTTCTTCCTTGGTCCACTTTTGATAGAGACTGACCACTGCAGACCGGGATCACCCCACAAGAGCTGCAGTTTTGGAGATGCTCTGACCCAGTCGTCTAGCCATCAAAATTTGGCCCTTGTCAAACTCGCTCAAATCCTTACACTTGCACATTTTTCCTGCTTCTAACTCATCAACTTTGAGGACAAAATGTTCACTTGCTGCCTAATACATCCCACCCACTAACAGGTGCTGTGATGAAGAGATAATCAGTGTTATTCACTTCCCCTGTCATAATGTTATGCCTGATCAATGTATATATATATATATATTTATATATACAAAGAGTTCAGATGCAAAAGCCTCTAAAAGCCACTTTGATCAAAAATGAGATAACGATACTGAGTGAATGCTCTCCGCACATAGTACACGTTCATAAAATACTTTCACTTAGAAACCCACTAAATCCCAGCCTCAGCCCATTCAGAAGTACCGGTACTTAGGTAGAAACCGATACATAGAAGCCTGACAAAAATGCTTATTTTAAAGAAAAATGTCAGACGGACTTAGAGGCTTTTGGATCTGAAGTCTTCATATATATATATATATATATATATATATATATATATATATATATATATATATATATATATATATATATATATATATATATATATATAAAAGAATAATATAAAAAATATATATAAAAGTCCATTTCATTTGCTACCGTAACTGCACAATCATATGTTCAGATGCACTGTAAACAAATGCACTTTAAAATATGATTTTATTACAGGCTAAGTAACATTTAAAGATTTGTTTTTACAAAATACAGTAAAAATCAAGCATACAAAATTATTATTACTACATTACTATTTACCTAGTTCTAAATATCCTCAAGACAAAATAAGGTTTGTTTATTAATCAAAATTATTTAAAATCTGAGGACATTGAAATAGTGTGACACAAACACATATCAAATAAATTAAAATATGCAGCTGTGATTCAGGACATGAGAAACATAGAAGAGATTCACTTTCAATCAGCGCTTCATATTCATCCATTCAGGTCCAGTGGGGTTCTTAAATCCCGTCTGAAGTTCGACTCAGTGCTGCTTTTTTTGGGACTTGACTTTCGGTGAGAACATGGCGAGGTACGGTCGTCTCCTGCGTATCCGCACGTCCGGCTGGTCGTCCTCTTTGATGTATCCTGTTGAGAACAAAGCAATAAATGTTACCTAAAATGCTTCAAGATAAACTGGAAAAATAAAAGTTATTTAAATTACAAAAAAAGCTATACATTAAAGAGGCCATATTATGCCCTTTTGTTTTTGGACTCTGGTAAAATTGTTTTTCATGATTGAAAAATACATAATTCTTCACATATTTGAAACTGTTTCAGCTCCTCTCTTCCTAGTCTGTCGGTAATGTTCTGTTTAAGTCCTGTCTCTATGAAGCCCCTTTATCTGAAAAGCACAATGTGCTCTGATTGGTCGCCTGGACCAGTGTGTTGTGATTGGTCAACCGTTTCGAGCGTGTTTGGGAAATGTCCAGCCTCTTACCATAACTGTGAGATTCAACACACTACTAACTAACTCAACCAGGCCTTGCTGCCTTTTCTGCGTATGCCTTAGGTGGGAATGATTTAAATGAGGACTATTGTGACGTGTTTGTTCCTGGAAGAAAACTCAAGATGACAATGGAGGTGTTTCAGGGAGTTTAGAAACATTGATATAGAGAATAACTCCCGCTGGAGTGACTTTTTCATGCTCAAACTGCAACATTGCACACAAAAGAAAATGTAAAAAAGAATAATATGTGCTCTTTAAAAGTCTCAGACTCACTGGGAAATAATGCGTTTACAAATACAGCAAAGCATTTTGAGTGTTATATAGTTCTTAATAGTGCAGGACTTCAAAGTTACATTCATTTCTTTCTATTAGTAAAAATGACATGATGCAGAACCTCTTTCCACACAGGTCTGTGTCGACGGGAAGCCCACTTCCCAGAAGTTCTCCGGAGTGGAAGGTGGAATGTAGCGGTAGCGATGCCGTGAACAGGAAGTTAGTTTTTTCTGCCTCTCTTCCTCTGGAAGGTGTGCATAATACTGAAACAACACAAAGGTCTTAATTACAACACTATTTAGAAAAAGGAGATGTATAGTTGGTCATATGCTGTATAAACTGACTCACAATTTCACACTCTTTACAATAGTGGCCTTTCAGTTTTCTCCTTTCGTCTTTCTTGCGCACAACTTCCACACGAGCAAATGACTTATTACTGGAATAGAAAGCAAAACATGTACAATAATATACTTCATGAAACATTTCCTTTTGCCAATCATTTTATTATCCTTCCTAACCATCTTTTGTTGACATTAAACCACTGTATTTTTGTTTTTAAAGTTCTTTAATCTGAAGTAATCGCATTAAATGAAATGCATTAATAAATACCTTTTCAAACCAGTTATTATAGTGAACTAAAACCATTCAAAAATGTGTCACTTTAAATCAAATAAACGTTAACTGAAATAAATATAAAATATACATTTTTATTTTTATACATATTTTATTACAGCTGGTTGCCAAACCAACATTTTTCATTTTCATTTAGTTAAACCTGATGTACTAAAGTAGTTAAAACTAAAATAAAAACTACATAGACATATTTATAAAAATATATATATTAAAAATGACAAAAATGGACAACAAAATTACTAAAACACACACCGGTCAAAAGTTTTTACTATTTTTAATGTTTTTGAAAGAAGTCTCTTATGCTTACCAAGCCTGCATTTGTTTAATGGAAAAAACAAACAGTAATATTGTGAAATATTATTACAATTTAAAATACTGTATTTTATATTTGAATATACTTTAAAATATAATTTATTTCTGTGATGGAAAGCTGAATTTTCAGCGTCATTACTCCAGTCTTCAGTGTCACATGATTGACCTTCAGAAATCATTCTGATATGATGAGTTATTATAATGTTGGAAAATGTTGCTTTTTAATTTGAAACTTGTTTTCAGGATTCTTTAATGAATAAAAAGTTAACATCATTTATTTCAAATGGAAATATTTTGTAACAATATACACTACCGTTCAGAAGTTTGGGGGAAGTCTTTTTTTTTTCTTTCTTTTTTTGAAAGAAATTAATACTTTTATTCAGCAAGGATGTGACAAATTGACAAAAAGTGATAGTAAAGATTTCTGTTAGAAAAGATTTCTATTTTGAAAAAATGCTGTTCTTTTTAACGTTTTATCCATCAATAAATCCTGAAAAAAAGTATCACAGGATCCAAAAAAATTATTAAGCCGCACAACAGTTTCCAACATTGATAATAACTCACCAACTCATCATATTAGAATGATTTCTGAAAGATCATGTGACACTGAAGACTGGAGTAATGATGCTTCAGCTTTGCAGAACAGAAATAAATTATATTTTAAAGTATATTAAAAAAGAAAATTATTTTAAATTGTAATAATATTTAACAAAAATCACAGTTTTTACTATCTCAGTGATACTAAAATAACACTGTTTCAAACCTTCTGTATAGTAATTTCCACAATATAAATCTGTCCAAAGCAGCTCAACAATATTTATTACAAATAAAAGCATATTGCTCACCTGCTAGATGTATCATCGTCAGAGGTCACTCGTTTTAGGTCTGCAGGCCGGCGGAACAGCTCTGAACAAATCGCAATATGTTTGTTAAAAAGGTTTAAAAGATGAAGGACAAATACAACAAAACTACTGGGAAACTGTGTCTGCTATTCGGGAATGATTGGAAAACGAAACCTTACCTGCTGCCCCTTTTTCTTCTTCATTATCATCCTCTCTCTCCTCCTCATACGTACTGTCTTGTTTTGGAACGGCGCTCTCGTCCTGTGGACAAGACTCGTACTCTCCGTACCCGGTCTTATCGAAGATGTCAGCAAGGCTGTCGTTTGCCTTCTGCCCAATTCCTGTAGATCAATCACATGTGAAAGTTGTCTATGGGCGGCTCAGACATTAATTCAAAGCTACAAATCAAATCAGCTGTTGGTTCACATAATACCAGTGGTTTGGGATTGTCCCGTCCTCTTCTGGCCTCTCAGCAGAAGACTGTGACTCACAAATGTGCAGTCAGTGTCCAGTGTTTCCAAGTCTGTTCTGAATATGGCCTAGTGCAATTTGGGGGGTAAAAAATGTCACTAATGCAAACACTTTTTAAAAATATATTTTAGCTTTAGTGACAAACAGACAAAAACAGCCTTTCAGAAATTAACATGGTTTTAGAAGGGGATACACACTAGCGTGCAAACGTTTTAAAAGATTTTTGAAAGAAGTCTCTGCTCACCAAGGCTGCATTTATTTGATCAAAAATACAGTAAAAATGTTAATATTTTGAAATAATTTAAAATAACTGTTTTATATTTTAATATATTATAAAATATAATTTATTTCTGTGATGCAGAGCTGAATTTTCAGCATCATTACTCCAGTCTTCAGTGTCACGTGATCCTTCAGAAATCATTCTAATATGATTTGCTGTCCAATACATTTTATTATCAATGTTGAAAACAGTTGTGCTGCTCCATATTATGGTTTCAGAATGAAAATATGAATAGAATAGACAGTTCAAAAGAACTGCATTTATTTGAAATAGAAATCTTTTGTAAAATGATGTAAATGTCTTTACTGTCGCCTTTGATCAATTTAGTGCACCCTTGCTGAATAAACACATTCATTAAGGGTGTGTTCACACTTGGCATGTTTGGAACCCAGGTGCGATTGTTCCCTTAGTGCGGATCATTCGAATAAGTGTGAACCCTGCCATCTGACCCCTGGTGCCCACCAAACAAGCAGACCGGGACCGCTGTAAAGAACGAACTCTGGTGCGGTTCGAATGAAATATGAACGTAACACAGACTAAAGACATGAAAACGAACCAAAAACGGGACGTGATGTCACAAGATGTGACCCTAAAAAGGACAGAATGCTCCTGCATACCTGTTTTTCCTCATCATAGTCACGATGTTGCCCATCAGAGTTCAGTACAGGCGTCAGAACCGCATCTCCTCACAACAGATCTTGATTTGTGTGTGTGACGGAGGGATTCCTGCCACTGTTTTGACTCCTTTACACATTTAGGCTACACACACACGACGAGCGCCGTTAGCCCAGAACACAGCATTGGTTTCGATGTTGGGTAAGTTCTGTCACGAAATATATGTAATAAAAGCCAACCAATCATTTTGTGAACGTATCCAAGGCCCTTTCGTGTTAAAATGACAATGTGAACACTACGCGGACCAGGACTAAATTATTATTTTTTGGACCAGACCAAATAAACCAAGCAAATTGAACTACAAGTGTGAACACAACCATAGGGTGCTTTCACACTAGCACTTCTGGTGCGCACCCGGGTTCGATTGACGTCAGTTTGGTTAGTTTGGATCAGGGATGCACCGGTTGACCGGCCAAAAATCGGTTTTCTTTGTATTTTTCTGCCGATTTTTCCAGAAGTGCGCCCACATACGCCTATATTGCAATCATTCGCGAACATGGCACTTGTGTGTTACAAACGGAAACTGGAGAACTGAGGGAAGAGACGAGATACGCTGAAGGGAATGAAGAGCCGCTTTCCTGCGTGAACGTACCTCTCCGCGCCCTGCACAAGAACAGATAGTGAGCGTTTGTTCAGCTTCTCACGTGTTGGATCGGATGAGAACGAAACAGAATAGCTTGAGACAAAGCCATTTAAAAAGCACCTGCTGTAGCATCTTAGTTTTTTTTCGTTGCACTAAACATTATTTGATTTAACATTTTGGGACAATTATATACTTTGGTTTTATTTAATTTCAATGGTAAAGACTTTTTTTCTTTACACTGAATTTAAAAAACAAATGCTGATTTAAGTAACATCTTTGTTTGGATTGCAGAATATGCAGTTGTTGCCTTTGTTGTTTCACCTTTCAGCCTTTTAATTTCCAATTCAATTTCCCGTTAATTTCAGATTGCGGACTTGTTTTCATTAGCCAAAAGCCAATTTAGCCCGTTAAATACCAAATAAACATCTTGTTCATGTACTTTCATTATTTTATTGTGTAAAAAAAAAAAAAAAAAAAACGGAAATCGGTATTAGCCAGTTTTCTTGAAAAAAATCGGTATCGGAATCGGAATCGGTCATGTAAATTCATGATCGGTGCATCACTAGTTTGGATGATGTGAACACTGTCTTCCGAACTTGGGTGCGCACCTGCAAACCGTGCCTGAGTCCGACCAAGTGTGAAAGCACCCTTATTGTTAAAAAAAAAAGGTAGTGCAAATATGGTGGTTGAAAATAAAAATGTTTCAGATTTCATTTTCTGTGTATTTCAGTACCTCTGGTTGAGGAGAGCTCTCTGTATCATACTGAGCCAGATCAGCTCCTGGATCCACACTCCAGCTCTGATCTGTCATCAAATAAAGACCAAAAAATAAAAAAACATCAGCAGAATGATTCACCCTAACCTACTCAAGATTCTCAGTAAACTATTATGGCAAACTCTTCATAATGGATCTTTATTACCGTATGGAAAAAGTGTGTGAAGAGAACTTTTGCGTGGTGTGTGCTGGTCCAAACATTTCCTCCTCTTGGAATCCTGCAAAAATAAAACAGATAAACTGTTTTGAAGTGTGTAAATCATTAGATGGTAATGTGGTGTGTCTGTATCGCTTCTGTCTGATTGTGTCTAACCGTTGTTTCCTGTTTCTTGCTCTCTATATGACCATTATCTGGAGTGGAAGCAAATATCATCCCCTTGATTTCGGTCTCATCAGGATCATCCAGGCTGGAATCAGAAATATTCCTTTCTCCTTTCCTGCCATCCGTATGTTTTCTCTTTCCTTTAACTGGCACACATGTGCTGTTGTTTGAAGGTGTGTGTGGAATGTCGTCTGCGGGCGGCTGCTGCTGCTGCTCTCGAGAAACCAACGGACGGCAGTGCAAAATGGACGGGGAATCGTCATTCTGGACTGCAGCGATGCTGGAAGAGATATATAAAAAAACAGTAAAAGTAAGTATTACAGGTCTGGACAATATTTTTGTCTCACTGGTCATTAGTGAGAGTTCAAATGTTAGTTTGTTTGGTTTTAAGAGTGTGTCGTTACATGTTTGTGCAGTCATGTGACTCAGGTTGTTGGCCTCGTTCAGTGTGAAGATCATCATCTTCATCATTCTCATCAAACTGAAGGGAAAACACATTGGATATGTGAACACACACTCCTGAACACTGCCAGTGTGGATATATACAGGTTTTCTGTACTTAAATAAGCATTTTCTACATCATCTTCAAAATGCACAACTGAAACTAAACCTGAAAAGGCTTATTGGGATACAATAAATGACTAAGATGTAGAAGTCAAACTTTAATTAAAGTAACACTCCACTTTTTTTGAAAATAGGCTCATTTTACCAGTCCCTTAGAGTTAAATAGTTGAGTTTTACCGTTTTTGAATCCATTCAGCCGATCTTTGTATCTTGCGGTAGCACTTTTAGCATAGCTTAGCATACATCATTGGTTCTGGTCAGTCCATTAGCATCTCATTCAAAAAATGACCAAAGACACTTTCAATATTTTTCCTATTTAAAACTTGACTCTTCTACAGTTAATTCGTGTGCTAATACCAACTGAAAATGAAAAGTTGCGATTTTCTACACCTATGGCTAGGAACTACTTTCTCATTCCTGCGTAATAGTCGCGGATCTTCATGGCCGTACCATGGCTGCAGCGGCGCAATGATTCGTTGGTATTCTGTGAAACATGGTGGTAGTTACACCTTCGACTTACTATCACAGCCCTTTACAACACACAGAACCGTGGCTAATCACACACAGGTAAATCCACAACACAATTTGTCGGCTGCAAGCCGGAAACTTTCTCTGCAACTACACGATCTTAGTGCCGGTCACATTGAAAGTTACCTAGCTGGGGGCTACTTTCAGGTGCTGTAATATCATTGCGCCGCTGCAGCCATGGTACTGCCGCGAAGATCTGCGACTATTACGCAGGAATGAGAAAGTAGTTCCTAGCCATATAGGTGTAGAAAATCGCAACTTTTCATTTTCAGTTGGTCTTAGCACACGATGTAACTTTAGAAGAGTCAAGTTTTAAATAGGAAAAATATTGAAAGTGTCTTTGGTCATTTTTTGAATGAGATGCTAATGGACTGGCCAGAATCAATGATGTATGCTAAGCTATGCTAAAAGTGCTACCGCCAGATACAAAGAGCGGCTGAATGGATTCAAAAACGGTAAAACTCAACTATTTAACTCTAGGGGACTTGTAAAATGAGCCTATTTTCAAAAAAAGTGGAGTGTTCCTTTAAGATAAGGCAGAACCTGTTCTGGATTGACGTCTATACGGCAGGTCTCGGGAACCACAGTCCTGAAATGTTTCTTGTTATTAGGCTCTAAAATAAAAAATATAAAAACGCATTGAATTCATGCTTACAAAGAACATCATCTAAAGACGTATTGCTTCAAGAGAATTTTACAACATTCAAGAAACTTTTAACAAATGCTTATTTAAGTTTGTTAAGGAAAATACATTTAAACTCATGAATTTTAGCCTCGTGGTTTTTATATTCTTATTTATTTTTATTTTTCTGTATGTGTGATATTCTTGCTCTTCTGTAAAGCACTTTGGTCAGCCTGGGGGCTGTTGGAAATGTGCTATACAAATAAAATTGAACTTGAACTTGAATGAAATTGTATTGATTAGATATAAAAATATGTATTAATATGAATTACAGATGAAAATGCAATACCTGCAATACACGTCACATCCATTTCACATGTCTCAGCGACCAGCACACTTCTGCCATTACAGCCGAAGGGCACAGATGGATCTCCTCGCCTGAGTTCTGTTAAAATAATTAAAAACAATAATAATATACATATATAATTGTTATTGAAATAGCTGTTAATTAATTACATTAATATAGCTAATTATATATTTAAAAAAGTTTGACTAAATACATGTATATATATATATATATATATATATATATATAAAGAATAATGTATAATAATATATATATATATATATAAAATAATATATAGCTATGTATTTATATACTATATTTAAAAACAAATATATATATATAAATAAATATATATATATATATATATATATATATATATATATATATATATATATATATATATATATATATATATATATATATATATATATATATATATATATATATATATAAATACATAAAACAATAATATACATCTATAATTGTTATTAAAATAGCTATGAATTAACAAAACATTTATATATATATATATATATATATATATATATAGCTATTTTTATTTTATATATATATATATCATATAAATTCAATAACTATGTATGTAATTATTAAAATAGTTGTTAGTTAAATAGCAAATTTAATATACACTGAACAAAATTATAAACGCAACACTTTTGTTTCTGCCACCATTTTTCATGAGCTGAACTCAAAGATCTAAGACTTTTTTTCCTATGTACACAAAAGGCCTATTTCTCTCAAATATTGTTCGCAAATCTGTCTAAATCGGTGTTAGTGAGCACTTCTCGCGCGCACTAAACGCTTGTCAAACACGTGATTACTGGACTAAGTAGTCGTCCTACTGCGCTAATACTGTCAAATACACACAAGGTTTACATAAACACAGTCGGTTATGTCTAAAGTAAAAGTAAAATCGGCGTGTCTGTATATAGATGCACGCAGGTCTTGAAAGCAAATTGACAGCAGTGCAGTAGTGAACACGCGGTCCTTAAAGGGACAGATCACCTCTAAAATGATGTTATTATTTAATCACTCTAATATTGTTCCAAACATGTATTAATTTCTCATTTTTGAGTGAACTATCCATTTAATGTTAATACAACAACAAAAGACAAAGAGAAAACCCCTCATTGCTCTTGACTGAAAAACTAATAGCAGTAGCTTTAATAAGAATCAGTGTATATTTTATAGTGAAGTCTATGTAGTGTTACATTTATTCATTCAATTTCATACTTAAATGCTGCTGTACAGCTCTGAGCTGCCAGTGTAGATGTTATATATATATATATATATATATATATATATCTATATATATATATATATATATATATATATATATATATATATATATATATATATATATATATATATATATATATATATATATATATATATATATATATATATATATATATATATATATATATATATATATATATATATATATATATATATATATTTTTTTTTTTTTTTTTTTTTTTTTTTTTTTTTTTTTTTTTTTTTTTTTTTTTATTATTATACAATACACCCGGAATGTGTACAAGGTTTTTTTTAAGTAAAATTTTAAGTTTAAGTAAAGTTTTTCAATTCTTTTAATTAAAATGAAAGAGTATTGTAATTAAAAAAAAATCTTTTTTCTCCTTAACCTCTTGCTGTTCCTGTCGCTTAAGAATAGAAGAGCAAAAAACTGATGTGACAAGCCATCAGAACCGAACTGAACCGAACCAAAAACCGAGGTATGTATTGAACCATGGACTAACTGTATTGTTGCATCTCTAATATAAATGTATAAAACAAATCTCATTGTTTCTTTTCACTCTTTTTATGGGAATTACAGATGAAGGTCAGAGGTGATCACCCAACACACCCTGAATGGTTAGATATGGCTTTTAAAATCTAGTTATGCAAGTGTCAGTGTCATTTGAACAGTGCAGCTGAGGCTTATTCCTCATTTTACATTTTTTACGAGTGTCTAACCGGGGTGAGAGAGTGATAATGGCGTCTCGGCGTAGCGGACGTCTTTCTTATCTTTCCGTCGTTTCATCTTGCTGGCAACAGGTAAAGACAGCGGACGGCGAGGAGAGTCAGGGATCATCCCCTCCTCTGTCTCAGAACACACATTCTGCGGAGAACTAAACACACACACATAGAGACATCAGACGCTCATGTGATGCATCAGTATTCATGTCATGTTTCATTTGACTGAGACTCACCCAGACTTTCTAAGTCGCTCTAGCTCCAGACTCAGTCTCCTGTTTTCATCTTTCAGAGTCTTCCTCTCTGCCTCTAAACTCAGCAACACACACATTACAGCAGGGCTGAAACTAATAGACTGATAGATATAACCTCACAGATGAGTCACAATATGATGATGCGTAATAATAATACTACTACAACAGAAAGCTAAAATCCTCACCTAGCTCAGACACGACAGGCAGATTTTTCTGATTGTTATCTTTAAACTCAGTATTTGTTTTTTTAATGTGCTTCTCCGTCACAGCACAACGATCACATGGTCCAGAACTCGCCCTAAACACAGAGACAAAGAAAACCGCAACTTAACAAACGTTCAGAACAACAAACAAAATAAACATCCTTAATATGTTGCTAAAGCTTTTGAGAGCACCTGTCCTCCAACTGTCTGATCTTCTCCTGCAGGATCTTCTGTTGCTCTCGTAACTGCTGGTTCTTGCTGTGAAACTCACTCAGTCTCTGAGCATCTCTGAGAGGAGCAGTATTATTACAGTTAGAGATCACATTTGACATTTATTACAGAATTATTAAACCATGATCAGTCTATTTATAAGTCACTAAATCAAACCGATGTATAAAAGACTTTAGACGATGCAGTTTAGACTTACAGACAGCGCTCTTTCTTCAGTTTGGTTATTTTTGCCTGCAATTCTGAAAATGAGAAACATTGATGTTGTCAGTGAAAAAGCATCTCATATTGTTAAATAAACTGATTTCATAGAGCCCTCAATGTGCAATGTGAACTAGTATTTACAGTATTTTTTTATCTAATGCATTAATAGAGTAATGCAATTAGAATAGAATTGATATATAATTGATTTTTAGCAGTTCCTGAATCTAAAGTTTTTTTGGTTTTTAAATGGAAGCCAATTTTCACTACATGAGAAAAAAATTCTTGCTTTGGTAAATCTTATTTATGACAGAAAAGTCAAAAGCAAGACAGAAAAATAAAATAAAATTCATTATTCATTATTATGACTAAATAAGGGGTGTAGGTACATTGTTATATATCATGTATAAAATCTTGGGAGAATATTTGTGGGTCCTGATAATAATAAAATAATAAACAATTATTTTAATGATAATAAAGAAATAATAATAATAAAAACCTCTCTTCTTTATTTCGGCTTAAAATATTGCGATAGTAGCGTATCGTGATTTGTGAGCAGTTACGTAGCGCGATTTTTATCGAATTGTGACATGAGTGTATCATTACACCCCTGTATATTTATGAGATAAAAAGTTGAAATTATGAAAGAAAAAGTTGACATCATAATAAATCAGAACTATGACTAAATTAGGGGTGTAACGGTACATTGTTAGATATATAATGTCGAATATAATGTATAATAAAGCAATGGGGGGAGGAAGACAAAAGCAAGACAGAAAAATAAAATAAAATTCATAATTCATTATTATGACTAAATAAGGGGTGTAGGTACATTTTTATATATCATGTATAAAATCTTGGGAGAATATTTGGGTCCTGATAATAATAAAATAATACAATTATTTTAATGATAAAAAAGTAATAATAATAAAAACACGCGATTGCGATCGCGATTTGTATCGTATTGTGACATGAGTGTATCGTTACACCCTTATATTAATAAGATAAAAAATTCGAAATTATGACAAAGTCAATATTATGATGACATAAAATTATGAGATAACGTCGAAATTATGACGCTTTAAGTCACAATGACACACTAAGATAAAATAAATGGTTTGTATTGGTTGGTTTCCCATGTGAAAGAAATAGCAGGTTTTTAACTGTATAGTCGGATAAAGGTTTAGCCTGTACCTTGCAGTGCAGAGTCATGGAGTTCCTTCACGGAAAGCAGCAGATCCTGGAGTTTCTCCCGGGAGTCTGCAGGAGCGCTGGAAGCAGGAGCGCTGGAAGCAGGAGCGCTGGAAGCAGGGCTGTGTCCACTGAGATCTGAAACACTCATCCTCAAACAGTCCCTCAGACTCCTTCACTCGGATCAGCTTCAGACACAAGTGACAATTAAAGACATAAAGTTGGCGTTCACTCCCTTCGCACAGCTGGTAGACTAATGTGTTCCGTTCGGTTGTTTCCAGAACGACACCGTGCGCTGCATGTATTCGCCTATAAAAACAAGGCGCGTATATTAAAAATAGAATAGCGCGTCGCAGAGCTCACGGGATTTCTGTTCCATCATGTAAACTTTCGGATTCCGCGCCTTCGCGGGGCATTCTGGGAGTTCAGCAGCGGCTCGTCAGAAGGCCATTACTACCATCTAGTGGCCACTCTTAAAACTGCAAGAATCTATCTATCTATCTATCTATCTATCTATCTATCTATCTATCTATCTATCTATCTATCTATCTATCTATCTATCTATCTATCTATCTATCTATCTATCTATCTATCTATCTATCTATCTATCTATCTATCTATCTATCTATCTATCTATCTATCTATCTATCTATCTATCTATCTATCTATCTATCTATCTATCTATCTATCTATCTATCTATCTATCTATCTATCTATCTATCTATCTATGTTTTTGAAAGAAGACTCTTCTGCTCATCTGCTGCATTTATTTGAATAACAGTAATTCAAATTCAAAATGGCTTTATTGGCATTAATGTAAATCATACAATATTGCCAAAGCTAGGAATATATGAACATAAATAATAATACATATTTAAACATAAATAATAATACATATATGAACATAATAATAATTATAATACATATTTAAACATAAATAATACATATTTAAACATAAATAATAATACATATGAACATAATAATAACACATATATGAACATAAATAATAATACATATATGAACATAAATAATAATACATATATGAACATAATAATAATACATATATGAACATAATAATAATACATATTAAACATAAATAATAATACATATATGAACATAATAATAATGATAATAATAATAATAAACATAGATAATAATAATAGAGGCAACTATTACAACAACTTGCAAATTGTTTTGTTATTTCTATTTGAAGTACTTAATTCTTTATAATAATTTTGGAAGTGTGTATAGAGAAGTGTATGTTCTTTTTTTATTTGGTATTTTTAATTATATTGTAAGTATGTAGGAATTTATGATTTAGGTACATACATATTCTCTTCCTGTTATTCTTATTATTATTATTTTTTACATGTTCAAATAAAACACTCAATCAATCAAAAACTTCAACTTAAAAAGTGTAAACAAATTAGAACATTTGGAAATTCTATCTATCTATCTATCTATCTATCTATCTATCTATCTATCTATCTATCTATCTATCTATCTATCTATCTATCTATCTATCTATCTATCTATCTATCTATCTATCTATCTATCTATCTATCTATCTATCTATCTATCTATCCATCCATCCATCCATATCTATCTATCTATCTATCTATCTATCTATCTATCTATCTATCTATCTATCTATCTATCTATCCATCCATCCATCCATCCATCCATCCATCCATCCATCCATCCATCCATCCATCCATCCATCCATCCATCCATCCATCCATCCATCCATCCATCCATCCATCCATCCATCCATCCATCCATCCATCCATCCATCCATCCATCCATCCATCCATCCATCCATCCATCCATCCATCCATCCATCCATCCATCCATCTATCTATCTATCTATCTATCTATCTATCTATCTATCTATCTATCTATCTATCTATCTATCTATCTATGTTTTTGAAAGAAGACTCTTCTGCTCATCAAGCCTGCATTTATTTGAATAACAGTAATTCAAATTTAAAATAATGGTTTTCTATTTTAATATCTTTAAAAAATAATTACATTTTGTGATCAAAACTGAATTTTCAGCATCATGTGATCAAAAAATTAAAAAAGAATCTTTTGAAACAATTTTTTTTCTTTCTTTTTTGAAAGAAAATACTTTTGTTAAATTGATATAAAAAAAAACAATAGTAAATATTTACATCGTTAGAAACTATTTCTATTTTGAATAAATGCTGTTCTTTTGAACTTTTTATTCATCAATGAATCCTGAAAAAAGAATCACAGTTTATAAAAGCACATCTGTTTCCAACACTAATAATAAATCATCATATTAGAATGATTTCTGAAGGATCATGTGACACTGAAGACTACAGTAATGATGCTGAAAATTCAGCTTTGCATCACAGAAATAAATTATAATTTAAAGTATATTAAAATGTACAACCATTGTTTTAAATTGTAATAATATTCGACATTTGCAAAACAGTAAGTGCATTTCTCAAAACAATTCGTACAAATAGCAAAACACCATGGATTACCTGCAAAAGCCAGTCTCTTGCTCAAAATCCTTAGTTCATCTCTCTAAAGTAAATATCTGTCAATGAACATGTCATTGCCATCAGGTCCTTGTGTCATTGTGTAAGGATAAGACCGTCAAATCGCTTAGTCATGTTGTCAATATAACAGTGTACTCTGGAGGGATGTTCTGATGTAAACTACGGTGAAAGTTTTGACAAATATCTTTAGAAATAAAGTACTGGAAATAGAAATATGCTTGACATATTATGACAACTTGTTCAACCATTTTGCATGTAAAGACTATGCTATGAACTATTGCCTAAATGTTGTGGGGGGTGAGACTATTCTACAGAGACCCATTATAGCCTAATACATTTTGATCAACATGACATACGCAATTGATAATGTAGAAAACAGAGAATTGTTGTCCCAAAGGATTTGCAACTTGTTCAAAGAAATGAGAAACTGCTTTTTTGATGTGCACGAAGTGACACAATGATATGAAGACTGAACAGGTAGAGAATTGAGTTTGAGAATTTCAATTCTGGTCTGAGAAATGTACCAAAGCAACTGAGAAAAACTGTAAAAACAGTCATTTTTCTACTCTAGTCCTGTAGGTGTCGTTTGATCACAGGCAAACGCAGCAGATCTGCCGAAGAAGACCCAGCACCGGAAGTGAGGCTAAACTTTGCTCCACACAGCGGAAAACAGCTGTTGTTTAGAAACAGGGAAAGATAGGTAAGTTCAGTGCTCCACTTTATTACTGCTGTTTCTTTTTCTACTTATCATAATAGTTATATTTGAGTCTTATTTGCTTATTTGTAATATATAATCGACAGTAGTGAATGTCGTTGGCTTTATAAGGAGGCAGCTAACGGATTAGCCAGCTCTGCTAACTTTCTTCTCGACGTCAGACTGATGAGACACTTCAATCTCTGTTTAACTCCAAAATGTGATTTCTTTATTTAATTCATCTATACACTCTTCAGATCATCATAGCATGTTGTTATACACTGGGAATGGGAATAAATGACACGTATTCAGTTCATACTTGTCATCTTTGGAGAAACAGACTCTGAGCTGTTGACGTGTCGATGTGTTTAAATTAAGATTATATGATTTATTTCGCATTGCTTTAATACATTGTGGGTAGAGATTATAGGGTTATTGTTGATACTTAGTGTAGAAGCGTTTATTGTAAGTTTAATATTAGTGAATGGTCAGCTTTTGTCTCAGCTGTCACTTATGAAATCCCTTCAGGTGGATGACAGCTGCTCATCTTCTGTTATTATAAGTACTATATTAATTGTATTTTGATGAGTTAAGTTGTAAATTTGTAATTTTTTTTTTTATTTGTCAAACAACTCCTTGCGTACATCATTGCAGGAATTATTTGTTTTATAACTTGCTTTGTTGTTTCTCCTTAGGATGCCTGGGCAAAAAAGAAAGATGTCTTCTTCTGAACCTGATGTAAAGAAGTCAAAGATGGATCAGAGTCTTGTGGAGTCAGATAAATCTCACATGCCCAAGAAGTCTTTGAGAGGAAGACCCAAAAAAAATAATGGGTCGGGAATCCAGTCAAACCATCAGACACAATCAAGGGAAGAAAACGGGAAACCTGTTCGACGGTCCTCTCGCTTGAAAACGCCACAAAAGAAGGGCGCGAGAGGAAGACGACGGAAAGATGGGGTGAAGCCGAAATCCTCTGGAGATAAACCATCTCAGAATATGTCTGTCCTGAAAAAAGGAAACAAGAAATATGTTCCACGGGTAAAGAAAGAAAAGCCCTCCATCTCGGAAACGATCAAAACAGTAGCAGCCTTGTTCCCTGTGCAAATAGAGCACAATTATGGGCGATTGCTCGACTTGCATAGTGAGGAGATCACGTTACCCAAACCTGACAAAATCCATGTGGCCAATATAATTGATCTGGAATCGATTTGCGACCCGCGAGCAAGCAAAGTAGAAGAGCTGCCAAAAGACTCTATTGAGAAAATTACAGTCAGTGTGGATGCAAAAGTAGATGTGATGAGCAAGTCTCCTCCACCTTTAGAGGCTCTTTTCAAAGTCATCCAAGAAACCAGCATCACGAAACACTCGTACGCTGGTAAAGACATTTCTGACATGGATGAGTTAGAGGTGGTGAACACGTGTTCCCTGCAGGACAATGTACAAAGTACCGACATGGCGAAAGTGTTTCTCCCAGATTCGGAAGCGTTTCTCGATGATGACATTGAGATTGAACATTGTGTTGTAGAGATCGAAACCTATGAGGATTTTGATGACAGCAGTCAGCAGTCGGCTCAAAGCTCTGAGGAGGAAACGTCAAAAAAGCAAACAAGGTGTAACATCACCTCTTCGCCCTCTTTGCCCCAGGAAAGTGCGACGGACTCCTTACAAGAGCTTCCGAAAAAGCAAGCAATGAACCCGCAGGCTCGGACGAAGGCACGCCTTGCGGCTTTGGCCGAGGAAAGGGCGGCTGCCGCCAAGAAGCCCCCACCGCGACAGCTCAACCTCCTTGCTCTCTGTGAGGAAATCGCAGATGATATCGCCTCCGATGCTCCGGGAGCTTCAGATGCTCCGGGAGCTTCAGATGAGAAAGAAATTGAGCAGCAAAAGGAGGAGACTGAGTCTATGGAGGTAAGCGATACTGAGGAAGTGCCGTCTGACAACATCGTTCCCGCTGAAACCCCCAACGAGGAGCCTGCTGATCCCAAGCCCGAGGATGACACGCCCAAGAAACGTTTTTTCCTCAGCCAGGTGTGTCTTCCGCTCAAGACACAGGAGAAGAAGAAGCTATCCCGTTATCAGAGGCTCAGGCAGGTGGAGCTTCAGCGGGATAAGTTGACCTGGACCCGTGTGAAGAAGCTCAAGACGGATCAAGCAAGTCAGGCTGCTTCTCCCAAAGAGGATGAGGCTCCATCGATCTCGCCCAGCCCGGCCACAACCCCTGCACAGGTTCCTGTGCCAGAAAGCGTGCCCAAAGTAGGCTCGATTGAACCCAGACGAGCACTCCCAGCTCAGGCACCACCCATGCCTAATGGAATCACCAGCCCGAAACCCAAGCCAGTGGTGGAGTACAAACCCTACACTCCCAGACGCAAGTATTCCCCAGATGACTTTGAACTTGACTGTCTTGAAGATGAGACTACCAAACCAGCAGCCAAAAATGAGGTAAAACACTCATGCGCACAGAAATTCATACTTTTATTTAGCAATGATTTATTAATAGGTTCCCAGACTTTTCTTCTATAGAGAAAAATATTTTTAAGCCCCCCCACTCCTAGGGTGTGTTCACCCATGGCATTTTTTTAAATTAATACGAACCCTGATGCAATTGCTCTGTTAGTGCGGTTCATTTGAACGTGTGAACAAACGCTGCCTGAACCCAAGACCGCTGAAAAGATGGGTCTCGGTTCGCTTCCAAACGAACTCTGGTGCAATTTGA
Organism: Gobio gobio; assembly: GCF_949357685.1. NCBI lineage: Eukaryota > Metazoa > Chordata > Actinopteri > Cypriniformes > Gobionidae > Gobio > Gobio gobio. Next base: position 37,687,353 of record NC_137119.1, on the reverse strand, counting down.
ATGATATATGAACGCAACACGAACCAAAGACATGTAAACGAACCAAAAACAGGAGGAAGATACCCTAAAAAGGACAGGATGCTCACGCATATCGTTTTTTTCGCCATTGTTGCGACTTTGCCCATTACAGTTCAGTACAGGCATCAGAACTGCGTCTCCTCAAAGCAGATCTTGATTTGTGTGTGTGACGGAGGTATTCCTGCCACTGTTTTGACTCCTTTACACATTTTATAAGCTCTTCATGAGTTCTCAGCTGGTCAAAATACCATCATATTTAGCTACGCATATACACTCACCTAAAGGATTATTAGGAACACCATACTAATACTGTGTTTGACCCCCTTTCGCCTTCAGAACTGCCTTCATTCTACGTGGCATTGATTCAACAAGGTGCTGAAAGCATTCTTTAGAAATGTTGGCCCATATTGATAGGATAGCATCTTGCAGTTGATGGAGATTTGTGGGATGCACATCCAGGGCACGAAGCTCCCGTTCCTCCACATCCCAAAGATGCTCTTTTGGGTTGAGATCTGGTGACTGTGGGGGCCATTTTAGTACAATGAACTCATTGTCATGTTCAAGAAAACAATTTGAAATGATTCAAGCTTTGTGACATGGTGCATTATCCTGCTGGAAGTAGCCATCAGAGGATGGGTACATGGTTGTCATAAAGGGATGTACATGGTCAGAAACAATGCTCAGGTAGGCCGTGGCATTTAATGATGCCCAATTGGCACTAAGGGGCCTAAAGTGTGCCAAGAAAACATCCCCCACACCATTACACCACCACCACCAGCCTGCACAGTGGTAACAAGGCATGATGGATCCATGTTCTCATTCTGTTTACGCCAAATTCTGACTCTACCATCTGAATGTCTCAACAGAAATCGAGACTCATCAGACCAGGCAACATTTTTCCAGTCTTCAACTGTCCAATTTTTGTGCAAATTGTAGCCTCTTTTTCCTATTTGTAGTGGAGATGAGTGGTACCCGGTGGGGTCTTCTGCTGTTGTAGCCCATCCGCCTCAAGGTTGTGCGTGTTGTGGCTTCACAAATGCTTTGCTGCATACCTCGGTTGTAAAGAGTGGTTATTTCAGTCAAAGTTGCTCTTCTATCAGCTTGAATCGTTGGCCCATTCTCCTCTGACCTCTAGCATCAACAAGGCATTTTCACCCACAGGACTGCCGCATACTGGATGTTTTTCCCCTTTCACACAATTCTTTGTAAACCCTAGAAATGGTTGTGCGTGAAAATCCCAGTAACTGAGCAGATTGTGAAATACTCAGACCGGCCCGTCTGGCTCCAACAACCATGCCACGCTCAAAATTGCTTAAATCACCTTTCTTTCCCATTCTGACATTCAGTTTGGAGTTCAGGAGATTGTCTTGACCAGGACCACACCCCTAAATGCATTGAAGCAACTGCCATGTGATTGGTTGATTAGATAATTGCATTAATGAGAAATTTAACAGGTGTTCCTAATAATCCTTTAGGTGAGTGTACAACGAACATTTATGCTGCCTTCACGTGCTATCGGAAATATGATGATTCCGACTTCTGAAGTCGTGATTACGAGCGCATTGCATTCAAGTTTCAAAATGTGAGGGCGTTCATGTGCAATGTTTACCTAGGAAACTCGTATTTACGATAATTCCGAGAGCACGTGAAGGCAGCATTAGCCCAGCACACTGCATTGTTTTGGATGTTCGGTAAGTTCTGTTACAAAATATACGCCATAAAACTGACCAATCATGTTGTGAACGTATCACTATGTCTTTAGGTTCAGAATCTTTTGGTTCGGTGATAAAAATGCCAATCTGAACGTTAAGATGTGGACCAAACAAACCAAGCAAACAGAACTACAAGTGTGAACACACCCAAAGACATGACCTTGCTGGCAAAATCCTGTAGGATTTATTTGAAACATTGTAATTATTACAGTACCACAACTTCTCAAATTCAATAGGTTTCTCTTTGTGTTCGTGATCTCTAAGTGGCGTCTTAACTTGTTTGACTCCATTCTGTCAGAATTTAATATTTTAAGGCACGCAACACTCTGTGCTCTGTCTTCCTTAACCACCGTTGTACTGGTGAATCCGAGAGCGAGAAACGCCTCTTCATGTTTTCTTGTCTTGAGGTTGTAAGCACTGGACGCATCAAAGCAAACGTAGGAAATCCATTTGTCCTTTCTGTCAGACGTTGAGTGAGCGCTTGCAGTACGTCAGAAATAGAACGGGGCATTAGTTTAGTGTCGGGATCCAGTGTGAACAGCATCATTGATTATAATAGGTTCAATTTGTTATTGGCACGTCATGATATTCGTGTCTGATGTTAGACCCATTGTTTGGGTAGTTGTGACGTTTAAAGTAGATTCATTGTCTGCTTTTGTTGTGTTTAAATGGCATTGGCAGTCCTTTCACAAACGTGTCCATGCTCAGTGCAGAACCATGTAGCTTTCATTTATAGTTTTACATGGCTGCCTTCAATACTCAATAATCGATTCTTCAATCATGCCATCTAGCAGTCTGTTACTCCAGGACAACAACCGCTGCAACTGATAACAGACTGCTTAAGTGAGTACCTCATATTGAGGTAATAAAATGTCATATTGATATTTTGTTCAATTATTTACTTTTGTGGCAAGTAGTGGTATATTAAGCAGGATCATTTTGCAGTGGGGTCTTGTATCACCCTGAAGAGGATTTTTAATCTGCTGACTGTACACTATCCTTTAGCCTTGCAATGCCCCTCTTTTTATAACTCCGGGTCCCCCAGTTTGGGAACCACTGCATTAATTTTGATCAAAAGTAAAGACATGTTGTTAAATAATAATATTTCAAATAAATGCTGTTCTTTTGAACTTTCTATTCATTAAAGATTCCTGAATAAAATGTATCACAGTTTCCACAAAAATATTAAACTTTCATGAGCAGCAAATCATCATATTACAATGATTTCTGAAGGATCATGTGACACTGAAGACTGGAGTAACGATGCTGAAAATTCAGAATAAATAAAATTAACATAACATTTGAAGAAATGTCTTCATGCTAACAATCTAAATAACCACTACATTTCTCACAGGTCAAACCAGAGCAGTCCTCTTCATCATCTCCAGTGCAGCCCAGACCACCAGTGAAGAAGAAGCCATGCGCACACACTACTGCAGGTAGACGTTGTATTGATTTGTTTGTTTTTGAGCAGTACACATAAGCCTGACTTCTGTCCATCTTGGACACTCAATGCTAGTTTCATGGTTGGTGTTTGTAGAGCTTATCATACCCAGATAATGTATCAATATTTAAACACATGCTAAACTAGTTCTCTTTGACAGTATGTTTGATACTACAGAATGTGCATTTTTTTTTAAAATTAATTATTACCTTGTGGTGCATGTGTCCGCAGATATTAGTAAGCCGAATCCCTCTCCCCAGCAAGAACCTATCCAAGAGACACAAACAGAAAACAGCAACAGGTAAATAGTCGTTATAAGATTTGAAAACGAAATGCCACTACAAGTATGCCATGGTTTTACTTCCCTGAAAAATGTAAACGCTAAGTATCTGCTATGTTAGTTTTGAGCAACATTGACACAACCAATGCCATGAGTTTGAAGTGGGGCTGTCTTTTTGTTCAACAAATAGGAAGTGTTCAGGACAACTTTTTGAGAGTAATTTTGGCAATTCCATTTGGTGACGCTAGTTGAGCAGAAATTACACACTTCACCTTAAAATGTATTGTTAGAATGATATTCTCAAAGGAATCAGTGTCATCATTGCAGTAATGTATATATTCACAGTCTATTAATAATTTTAGAAAACTTTTTGGTGTCGTTTCAGGGAAAATTCTGATGTTGACCCTGAAGCAGAACAGAAGAAAGAAGTCAGAGACAGTCCCAAACCTACAAACACAGCAGCACAGTCCAGCAATGTAAGTCAGGTATATCCTAATGAACTTTATCTGGTTATTATTTAATCCTAGTTTTATTATATTTCTTTCTTTTTCATTCTTTAACTCATGGATTGTGTGTTAAATATACAATTACTATGTTACGACTAGGGTTGGGTACCGAAATCCGGTTCCAATATGGCACCGGTACTTATATAACCGGTATGTACCGGACCGAATCAGAACGCAGATTTCGGTTCCTCATTTCGGTGCCAAAATTCAAACGTGCTTTGGCTGAGCCAGAGACAGACGCTCAGCGCTGGTCACATCACAACTCATGACAACTATTCAGTGTTTTCAACGACATCATGTTTATTTCAGGTTTCAGACATTTAAATGCTCATAAGTACTAGCAAAAAACACACACTGATGTCTATGAAAGCGGCAATGACAATCCTTTCAGACGGTTATAATTTGACTAACGTTACGTGTTTTATTCACATCAGATAAATGCACATTATACAGTAACTATATAGTTTACTCTATTCTTCTTCCAGTTCACTGGTCACTTACTTTCATGTATTTCGTGAGACGAGAATGAACTCAAGTGTTGTAAATCCGACAGATCCGATTCTGAGGCGCAAACTAACATGGCGCCGCCCATTGCGCTTTATAGATCAACTAACACACATTCACTCACACATTTGAACATCAGATAGTTCGTGACACAGTTAAGAAGTTTGTGAATATTTTGAATAAAAAGAAAAAACGAAATAAACCCGATACAGCTGAGCTGTCAGCGCTATTGCGGCTGCTGTGTGTCATGTGAGAAACATGACGCGTCACCATGGAAACATTAAGGCGATGTGTTCTAAAATATTTAGCCAGAGAATATGATCATATTTCAAAATAAAGCTGAAGCTCGAAGCTGGTTTGTAGCAGAGCAAGAATACAGACGACTGCTGTTATTACTGTAACTGTTTAGAGTTATATTAGGCTTGTTGTAGTTGGGTGGCTTAGGTTTTACTGTGAATTTGTAAATATGTCAATTATAATTTGTAAATAAGTAAATTGTGTTTTGTATTTATTTATATTCATACATTTAAGTATACATTAAACTTTTAATAAATGGTTCAATTTAAATAATAAATAAATAAATAAATAAATAAAAAGCCATTTAAGGTCATCCACCTCGTTTGGTGGCCTTTAAAAAAAAAAAAAGTATCGGTTCAGGCACCGTTTAGGCACCGGAACCGTTTTAAAAGTATCGGTTTGGCACCGGAATCGAAAAAAACCCAAACGATACCCAACCCTAGTTACGACATTGAGATTGTTTTGAAATAAACAATTAAACCAAGAGAAGAATACATCATGGCCATCATTATATTATACATTGAGGCATTTTGGAGCTTTTTGTGAAGGCTGTTTTTGTGCTTTGCAGGATGCTGGTCAGAAGGCTTTTGGTGCGGTGACGTGTAATGTGTGTGGTATGCTGTACTCCCCTTCGAGTCCAGAGGACGAATCCCAACACCTCCTCTTCCACAACCAGTTCATCAGCGCTGTCAAATACGTGGTGAGCCACATATTTGTTATTATGTGATTCAAAGTTATTGACAAATTGATGCTGTTTCAGTCAGATTCATTAAAGGTGCTGTATGTAAGTTTTTCACTTTACTAAAACATAAGAATACCATAATATGCTTGCAGATATTTAGGAATCATGCTAAATTCACCTACTTGTTTCTCAGGAAACCAATGCTGCAGCCAGTTGTTCTACTTTGAAATGTGCGATCCGTGTCGGAATGTCTGTTTTGTTTTGGTCTGTGTGAAACCGCACGCCGCCAGTTTACCCAATAGTATTTCGACACTCCAGGTTGCCAGTTGGCAGAAAACACAGCGGATTGCATATTAAAACACGTATAAATCAACTCATCAACTTACGTAAGTCTCTTTGGCTTCCATTAGGGATGCACCGAAATTAAAATTCTTGGCCGGAACCGAATGATAATAAAACACTTGGCCGAAAGCCGAAAACCGAACGCGGTTTTTCAATTTTTTTCCATTTATTTTGCCAATTTTTTCACCATTGCATAAATTAACTCTTTTACTATTTTTTCTTGCTTTTAAAATAAATTACCAAAAATATTTATTTAACACTGAACATTTTTAGCATTCCAGCAGATGTTATACAAACAAAGCACAATATAACTAAAAAAAGAAAAAGGAAAATAAACATATTTTGTTTGTCCATCTTATCTTTGGCCTATTATGCCTACAGGTATCATAATCAAATCATAATCAAATTGTGTTTGTTTGTTCATGAGAGGTTTTGCGAGCCTGTATAACTCAGCACTGAATAAAAACTCTGGCGGTTAGAGCAGTGAGTGGAGTCTGACTAACTTTAAATGCATAGGCCATTGCGTACAAGAGATCAACAACTATGTCACCGCTGCAGAAACGCGTTGTAAATGGATTCATTTGACATTCTACAGACACAAATATGCACTGGAGCATTTGCCAATATATTATTACAGTATCAACTGAGGGTGCTCTTGCTTGCATAGAGGGTGCTTAGACAATTCAGCAGAAAAGTGTCTGCAAACGGCCATTTCTGCATCTTTCTCTGACACTTTAAAGCCTTCTTCCTTGTTTATACTCGAAGCGTCCGCACGAGCGCGTGGGTGCGTGTGGCAAAAATGACGTCAGCGCAGAGTGTCAAGCGGAGGCTCACACTGCGGTACCAGACGAAAGTATAAACAAGGCTTAATGCTTCCACACTTCTGACATGTGCTGCATTTAGAGCGTAGGTTATTATAGTTTTGCATTTTTTTATTTGTTTTTTATTTTATTATCGTTTTCAATTTTGCTACAAATTTCAGTTTAGTTTTAGTTAGTTTTATAAATTGTTTTGCTAGTTTTAGTGTTTATTTTGTAAACACATTTCTATTTAGTTTTTATATATTTTGTTTCAGTTTTAGTAATTATAGTTTAGTAGAGTTACCAGAACAAAGTGTAAAGACCAAATCAAGATTTTTAATTTCAGCAAAGTTTAATGTTTGCACAGATTAGAGTTTACTCTTATGCAGACATCTTAATAATAATAATAATAAAATAATGGAATACAGATTTATTTATTTAATGCCATGTCAGTATCTAAGGCTATATTCAAAACCTTTTCATGCATAATCTTACTCAACAAATCCTTAAGGGAAATAACTTGATAAAAGAGCATTCTTGTTTTAACCCAGGACAGTCCAACAAAGTATGTTTAACGGAGAGGGGAATCTTACCAAACTTGCATAAAGTTGGGTCTTCACCTTTAAGAGTCAAACTATGACCTATACGACAAACAATGGTCTGAGATTGAAAGAAGAACCAAATAAATGCAATGTAAAAATCTAAAAGTAAAATTGATCAATTCCAGACAAACTCAATCATATTAAATGAAATATTGTTAAACAATTATAAGCTTATTTTAATTTCTTCAGTAGTACAATGTAGGCTAGCAGTGTGACCACAGCTAAAGTCATCTGACTACAGCCAACACATTGTTGTGAAGACAGTGTGATTAAATAATGAAGTGTGTGTGAGTGTGTCCTGGTATTCCCTACTTTGTGGGGAAATGTCTCCACACGGATAATATTATTAGTAGTAAATGATTTGTAAAAACAATGATAACACCTTTGAGCCTGTCAATATTATGCAAACATGAAATCTCAAATACACAGTAGTAATGTTACTAGTAGTTGCTGTTGCACCTGCGTCTCTCGTCGCGTATGAAACGGCGTTCTAAAAGCAGTGATCTTAAGTTAAAACATCTCATTACCTTGTGTCATTTCCCATTTCACTGCCACGAACGCATTCTATGTGAGCAGCTGCTTAGGACTAGCGATGTGTGTTCACTGCACGCGTCGCGTCACAGGACAGTGGTTAATCTCCTCAGCTCACTTCACGCGCATTAGCGTCATATACAGACACTCCCTCAACCGCTACAGGTCAGATTTTCCGCCACAGTAAAGAGAGCTTATTAATTACGAAAACAAATATTTTATATCAGTTAGTTTTTCAGTAAGAGTTGTTAGTTTCGTTTAGTTTTAGTTTTTCATTTATGATTTTTTAAAATTTTATTTCAGTTTAAGAAAATGTTTTTTGACCAATAGTTTTAGTCTTAGTTTCAGTTTTTGTTTTACGAAAATAACCTTGGTGTGCACACCTCTCTCACACATGCTGGCTGCTATATTTGATCGCGTCATCAAAACCCTCATTGTTCTGTAAAATGTATTCGGCCGAACTGTTTTCTGCCAAATAATTTCGGTTGCCGAACATTCGGTGCATCCCTAGCTTCCATTGTCAATTGCGCTCGCTCTTGTTGCGTGTCCTCCTGACAACCTGCTTGAGCGACAAGTCTGAGGAGGAGGGGGTGGGGGAAACGACAATCTCCAATATATATATATATATAGAATTTGGACTGCAGTACCTATATCGACCACTAGCTGTCAATCTTACATACCGCACCTTTAAAGCACTAAGCAGTCTTGAGTGGCTTATAGCTTTAATAATCTTATAAGATCAGTGTTTAAAATAAGATGGTTCTCTTTCATGTATCATAGTTTATTAGCATATTATGTAAGCTGTAATGTAGCTTATATGTGTATATATAAAGAGAGAGAGCTCAAATTTGAGAGACACAATTACGTGTTTCATTTTAGGATGGAAATAATACAGTCTCAAAATAACTACATACCCATGTCTCAAAATCATTATTGTAATATGTGGTCCAGGGCTGGAAGAAAGAGAGAATCCTGGGAGAGTATCCTGATGGCAAGATTATTCTTGTTCTCCCTGAGGATCCTAAGTACGCATTGAAAAAGGTACTTGTTTCTTCCTCATTTATTTCCATTAACTAGCCCTCAAACTGTCTGCTGCAGCCATACTGCATGTTTAGAGGATTTCTTCCCTGATACATATTATGTCTGTTTATGATATTTGTCTTGTTTGATTTAAGGTTGAAGAGATCAGAGAAATGGTGGACAATGACTTGGGCTTCCAGCAAGTGGAGACCCAGGTCCCATCACAGACCAAAACCTTCCTCTTCATTTCAAATGATAAGAAAGTCGCCGGCTGCCTTATTGCAGAGCACATCCAAGAGGTCAGCTGAACATACAGGTGTTTAATAGCATGTTTATAGGTGTATATCTGTGTTATAAATTATGCAAAACCCCAAAATTATTTGTTTATAATTTTTTAACTTTTATTAATAACATTTAAGAAACATTCCTCCTTTATATGCAATACTCAAAAAACATAATTAGTTCTAGCTAAGTTTTTGTCATTAAACATATTGTCGTGTATTAGATATAGATATTACTATATATAAATTAGTTTGTGTCCATATTTGAATATATTGAACTGCATATGTTTTTTTTGCATCATAAATTATCTAATTATATCTGTTCCCTCAGAATTTAAAGTTCTGTATTTTCACCACCTCTTGCATTAAATGTTGTACAAATCTTTGCATATTTTAGAATCCAATACGAATACAGGACTCTAAGCTCTTTTAAAAATATATATATTTTACAATATTTCAGATATCAGTAATTCAATACATCACAATTTCTCTGGTTTTCCCCCTCAATTAGCACAGAAAATGAGAAAAACGTATATTCCATGTGGGCCTATTAACTCTTTCCCCGCCATTGAAGGAAATTTCCTTAATTTATGAGACTGCTTTCCCAACAATGACGGAAATTTCTGGCTTTCCATGTTTTCACTGTTATACGGTAGGGGGCCCTATGAGACTGCTTTTGAAAGAGTACTGAATCTCTGGATCAAAACACAGGTGAAAAGAAGCAGAAACAAGTGATATCGTATATAAGCAGATGCATATGTATAACAACACGATCATCAACATTAAACAGCCTATATAACTGCCTAATGTTACTGAATTAAATGTCGACCCAGGATAAGCTATAGGACTGTGCAAGAATTAGGGATGTTGATGGACTGTGAAAATGATCAAAATGCTGGCAGTGGCTGGCGGGGAAAGAGTTAATAACCAATTGAAGTCATTGTAAAGTGCTGCTGCTTTATGTAATGTTCATCTTAGTCTATTCTGCATCTGATGGGTTTGTTTTGGCTGCTGTGTGCAGGGATACAGGGTTATAGAGGAGTCGATTCCGGAAGGTTCGGAAGGAGAGAAGGTCATGTACGAGCGTCAGAGAGCCTGGTGCTGCTCTACCGTACCTGAGCCGGCGCTCTGTGGGATCAGTCGCATTTGGGTGTTCAGCATGATGAGACGGAGAGGTATCGCCTCACGTATGATCGAGTGCCTCAGGTAAAGCGTTGGATGGATGCATATGAATAATTGTAACCGCAGTTAAAATGTTGTAGTACATAAATGTTGGTAGTTACACTTTTAAAATGTACAATGCATCGACACAATTATTTGTGACAAATATAATGCAGTACAATGTGTATTATAATGTACTGTGAATACATTTAGAATACTTTAAAATACTTTACATTACACAATATTCAATTATTAATTTAATTCTGCAAGGATGCATTAAATTGATCAAAAGTGACTGTAAAGACATTTATAATGTTAAAAAAAGATTTATAGATTTAAAAATATATATATATGTTTTGAAATCTTATATTCATCAATAAAATACTGAAAAAAATGTATCACCAATTCTACAAAAATATTAAAGGGTTAGTTCACCCAAAAATGAAAATTCTGTCATTAATTACTCACCCTTATGTCGTTCGACACCCGTCAGACCTCCGTTCATATTCGGAACACAAATGAAAATATTTTAGTTGAAAGCTGATGCTGAGAAAGGCTTCAGATAGGCCTCCATTGGCATTCAGTACATTTACTCTCCCAAGACCCATAAAAGGCACTTAAAATGTCGTTACAAAGTCCATCTCACCACAGTGGCTCTACAATAATCTTACGATGCGACGACAATAGTTTTTGTGCGCAAAAAAAAATCAAAATAACACCTTTATCCAGCTTGTTATTGCCTTCCGCGTGTGCCTCCACGACGCATGCGCGAGAATATGACGTAGCGCCGGGTTTCGGGAATCCATGAAATGCACACTTAAGACCGATTTTGAGAACTACGCCGAGACCTAAAGCACGATCAATGTAGAATCCAACAGCTGAGATACGCGCGTCTTCCTCTGCTTGTAAACAAATCGCTTCTGGGTCATGTGTCCGAACGCCGGATCTGCGTCATATTCTCGCGCATGCGTCGTGGAGGCACACGGAAGGCAGTAACAAGTTGGATAAAGGTGTTATTTTGATTTTTTTTGCGCACAAAAACTATTGTCGTCGCATCGTAAGATTATTGTAGAGTCACTGTGGTGAGATGGACTTTGTAACAACATTTTTGGGAGTATAAGTGTATTTTCAGTCTTGGGAGTATAAGTGTACTGAATGCCAATGGAGGCCTGTCTGAAGCCTTTCTCAGCCATCAGCTTTCAACAAAAATATCTTCATTTGTGTTCCGAAGATGAACGGAGGTCTTACGGGTCTCGAACGACATGAGGGTGAGTAATTAATGACAGAATTTTCATTTTTGGGTGAACTAACCCTTTAAAGGGATAGTTCACCCTGAAATGAAAATACAGTCATCTTTTACTCACCCTGCTGTTGTTCCAATGCCCTATGTCCTTCTATCTTTTTCGGACCTCAAAAGCAGAAATTTCAAAAATAGTCCTGCACGTGCTCCTTCCTATAATGGCAGTGAATAGCTACCAGGCTAAAACATTACAAAAATGATACAAAAGTATCACGCAATGATACAGTGAGACGCGCGCCATATATGGAAAGTGTTCTGGAGGCCTACTATAAGGTTTTGCAAGAAAGAAACCGTATTATTCAGTCAAAATACTGAGCTCGGCCGTTACTCTGTGCGCATTCCTGTAAGTGCGTGCGAGCCGTCAGCTGCCGCCGGCGCTCATGCTTACTATAACTCGCACTGTTGTCATGATACCCAGGATAAGCACACACACGCACCATTTTGAGAAATCAGGCTCAATAGAAACAAACGCGACTCTCGTCTTTTCTATAAGGTATATGATAAGAAATAATACAATAATACTACTAATAAAATCTCCTGAAGTGAATGTTGTGTACTGGTTGTCATGATAACATTGCGTGAGTGGCTGCTGACGGCTCGCACGCACTCACAGGAGCGCGCAGAGTAGCGGCCGAGCTCAGTATTTAGAATGATTTCTGAAGGATCATGTGACACTGAAGACTGGAGTAATGATGCTGAAAATTCAGCTTTGAATCACAGGATTACATTTCATTTTAAAATGTATTCGAATAGAAAACATTTATTTGAAATTGTAATAATATTTTACAATATCACAGTTTTTTTCTGTATTTCTGATCAATTAAATGCAGCATTTTTGAGACTTCTAGCAAAAACATTAACAAATCTTACCGACTCAAAACCTTTGAACGTTAGTGTACTTTCTACAGTGTTTTCTGAGACATTAAAAGAAACAAAATTATGCATTCGTACAACTTACATTCATCTTCTTTTTCTCCAGGAATAATTTCATCTATGGGTCTCATCTAAGTAAAGATGAAATCGCCTTCTCCGATCCCACGCCTGACGGCAAACTCTTCGCAACACATTACTGTGGAACCTCTCAGTTTTTGGTCTACAACTTTGTAAGCGGCAATCGCTCAACCTGACAGGATGTGGACAAAGAATTTTAAAATATTCACATTTAAGAAGAGGACTGGACTTAAAGACTTTATTTCACTATACCAAACAGTGCAAAAATGAGAGAACACTATGGTGAGAGACCGAAACGGACACACTTTTGTTGAGAGTCTTGGTTTGAATTGGAAAAGACTGGCCTAGTCTCCTCACAGGAGGTGTAGGATGCAACGTTAGACACTGATATCTAACACTCACGGCCAGGTGACGTATTTTAATAAGCCTGCACACACAGTAGCTTATACCTGATGAATTGTTTAATCAAAGACATCTAAACTGTTCTCTCAGGTTTAGGTTGCAGCCTATCTTAGGACTCACCGTTTAGTGGAAGCCATGTAGTCCAGTGCACAATTGCAGAATCAGTGTAAGTACTTCTTCCTGGAACATTTAGGAAGACGTGTGAACTTTTCTACTGTAAGCAATGCCTCGGTCATGAGGCGACAATTTTTGAATCTCAGGTTGAAAAACATCATGAATTTGTCATCGAAAACTCCCTTCGACCCTTATGTCATGTCAGCTATTTTCAAAGAGAGCATATTTTCCTGATAGAATGTGTTACATGTGCATTTTAAAGAGGTTTACATGCATGGCGTTGACATCGATAGATGGCAGATGATTTCATAGAAGTCGCTGGTTTTGCACCGCACTGTGCAGAATGAATTTGATTCATTTGTTTCTAAAACACAAGTGTAATAATTCAAAATGTTTGCCCGGCCATAGTATTCCATCTCATTTTAATATTTTTAGAATGATTTTATGTATGTATATGTATTTTGATTGAATTATATTAATTTACCCCTCGAAATGACTGCAGATGGATCTTTCTTTATCTTTAATTGCAGGACGAAAACTTTTTTCTTTTCTTTTTTATATTATAATTTTGCTCTCTGCAGCTTTACATTTTAGAAGCCTTATAAAATCATCAGGACAAAAGGGTTTATCTCATATATAAGGGATTTACCTCATTTATAAATTGGGATATTTGCTCATTCTTTACAAACTGTGAAGAAAAACAGCTTATATTAGTTAGTCATACAAGTTACTTTTAACCTTATTTTAAGGTGTTATTATATAACCTGGATTTTTGTATTCTTTATTTTACTTTAAAAGGGACAGTGCACATTAATTAACAAGAGCACTCAAGTCCATCATGTAAATGTGCCAGATCTAGCCATACAGGCTGTTGTATTTTTTATATATTTTATTTATTTAGTATAATTACCTATGTACATGTGTTGTTTTCACCTTTGGCATACTGCACCAAGATGCAACTGTGCTGAAGTATCCGGTACAACACTTGTTTTCAAGTTTTTATTTTTTCCCCTAGCTTTGAACAATATGCCTATTGACTTTTATAGTGATAGGGACTCTTATTATGAAGTATTGCACTATTTTTCCCAATAGCTATGAACAATATGCTTTTTGACTTTTATTATGATGGGGACTCTTATTATAAAGTATTGGACTATTTTTCCCATGGCTGTGAACAATATGCTTTTGACTTTTATTATGATAGGGACTCTTATTATAAAGTATCGCACTATTTTTCCCATGGCTATGAACAATATACCTACGACTTTTATAGTGATATGGACTCTTATTATAAAGTATTGCACACTTTAGGGACTCTTATTATGAAGTATAGCACTTCCGGTGGGAGTTAAAGGAGTCTACACGTTGCTGTAGGCATGAGAAAACCCTATGGAGAAAACGTATTCTACTTTCAACGGACTTTAGTGTTTTAAGCTTTTTTATAAACTCAAGGTATAACAGGTTTAATAATATAAGTAAATACATATGAGGGACAGTGTGTCATCTGTCTCTTAAAGACTAACTGTATAAACACGTGTTTTGTAGTCATGGGGGATCATGTCGAGTTAGTCGCTGGCTGTTATGAACAGATAGTGTTTGGATATCGAGTGTGCACCAGTGACGAGGTAATTATCATGTTCATGTCTTTTATATAATCTTTATTAATCTTGATAGTTAAGCTGTAGTTGTGTCTTGGTTTATTTCGGCCTGTGCGTTTGCTTTTTCAAGAGTGCAATATTTTGATATTGATTCATATTTAAACTGTCATAATTGTAATAACAGTCCTATTACTTCAATACTAATAATAAGACTTAATTTCAGATACTATCTTAGTAATGTTCTTTATGTCTATTTCAGGAGTGGACACTTGAGCCCAACTTTACCCATCATGCACACACAGCATCACTGACTGCAGTTTCATCCAGTGATCGATTCATCGCCACAGGAAGCAAAGATGAAACCATTCAGCTGTATGACATGAGCAAGAAAACTGAACATGGGGCTTTGTTGCACCATGATGGTGAGGACATTTGCTTTTTCAGGCTCTCAATTTTGAAAGATTCTGCATCACCAACATTTAGGCTACATGTGATACACACAAATCATGACCCCACCTTCCTCGACAGGCTCCATCTCGTGTCTGGAGTTCTACGGCACGTCCCATTTGCTCAGTGGAGGGCAAGACGGTCTCATCTGTGTGTGGAGCACCCAAAAATGGGAATGCTTAAAATCTATCAAAGCTCACAAGTAAGTAATATGAACACACAGAATTCAGCAAGACTGCATTAAATGGATCAAAAGTGACAATAAAGACATTTACGTAACACTTTACTATAAGGTTGTATTAGTTAACATTAGTTAATGCTTTAGTTAACATGAACAACACCTCTGTTCAGCATTAGTTAATCTTTGTTAATGTTAGTTAATAAACATACAGCTGTTCATGTTTGTTCACAGTGCATTAACTAATGTTAACAAGATTTTAATAACGCATTAGTAAATGTTGAAATTAACATTAAAAAAGATAAATAAATGCTTTAAAAGTGTTGTTCATTTTTAATTAACTAATGTTTGCTAACAAACCTTATTGTAAAGTGTTACCAACATTTATCAATGGATTTCTATTTCAAATAAATGCTGTTCTTTTGAAGTTTCTATTCATCAAATATTCCTGAATAAAATGTATCACTGATTACACAAATATATTAAGCAGCACAACTGTTTCTTGAGCAGTAAATCATCATATTAGAATGATTTCTGAAGGATCATGTGACACTGAAGACTGGAGTAATGATGCTGAAAATACAGATTTGATCGCAGGAATAAATTACATGTTAAAATCTACTACAATAGAAAACAGTTATTCTAAATTGTAATATTATTTCTCAAATTTTACTGTTTTTACTGCAATTTTTATTTAATGAATGCAGCCTTGGGTGAGCAGAAGATACTTCTTTCACAAACCTTTTATTTATTTAAAAATGACATGATCTGGGTTTTATTTTTTTAGGGGTCATGTTACTTCACTGTCCGTACACCCTTCTGGGAAACTTGCACTCTCTGTTGGATCAGACAAGACTCTGAGGCGAGTACAATGATGTTTTTATGTCAACATGAAACAAAAATGTTGGTCAGATTGTACGCGTTAATTCATCTTTGTGGCTTGTTTTGTTTATGTTGCTCAGCAAAAAACTAATTCTTATAACAATTTAATTTCTCCTATTCCAGAACGTGGAATCTTATCGAAGGACGTTCAGCTTTCATCAAGAACATCAAACAGAGTAAGTTAGAATATAATGCTATACTTTGATTCTGTATTTTCCTTCCTTTTTAATTATTTTTATACAATTGCTGTAATGCATTCAGAATTTTCAGGTAAATCCAAAACTTCAATAAAGATAAAAAATGCTTTGTATATAAATTGACTGGTGTGTGTGATGTTTTGCAGCTGCAGAGATCGTCTTGTGGTCCCCAGACGGAGAGCAGTATGCAGTGGTTGTGAATAATAGAGTGGATATTTACACTGTGAACACTGCCACAATCATTGGAACCTTTGAATTCCCAAAAAGGATTTCATGTGTGAAGTTTCTGAAGGTGAACAGTCTTACACTTTATTACTGTTGCAATATATGTCTATTCAGCCAGTTCTAGTTTAGTTTGCAATTAATACGTTAAAATGCCCCTATTATGCTGTTTAAAATGCTCCTAATTTTGTTTTGGTGTCTCCTACAACAGGTTTATACACATCCAAAGCCAAAAAACACTTGCATTTTCTTATTATATCAGTTATTTTCTCACAGAATCTAAAACGATTTTATAAAAGATTCTCATTAAATTTCTCCTTCCTGAGAACTTGGTCAGAATAAGATTGCCCTGATTGGTCTGATGGTCCAGTTTGTAGTGATTGGGTTACTCTGCTCTGATTGGTCTGATGGTCCAGTTTGTAGTGATTGGGTTACTCTGCTCTGATTGGTCTGATGGTCCAGTTTGTAGTGATTGGTCTACTCTGTTCTGATGGGTCAGATGGTCCAGTTTGTAGTGATTGGTCTACTCTGCTCTGATTGGTCAGATGGTCCAGTTTGTTGTGATTGGGTTACTCTGCTCTGATTGGTCAGATGGTCCAGTCTGTTGTGATCGGGTTACTCTGCTCTGATTGGTCAGATGGTCCAATCTGTTGTGATTAGGTTACTCTGCTCTGATTGGTCAGATGGTCCAGTCTGTTGTGATTGGTCTACTCTGCTCTGATTGGTCAGATGGTTCAGTCTGTTTTGATTGGTCGAGTACTTACAGCGCGTGTCTGAAACCAAACACACATTACCAGCTCTTCCTTAGCACTAACTATGGCGTTGGTTTAACCGTATTAATTCCAGCACGAGTCCTCATCCGTCGGAAGTGCAGCAAAGTGGATTTTTCTTGTGCGGCAAAGAAAATAGCGACTTCTTGACATGTCGAGAACATGACCCAAACTCTTCCAGTCTCAGCTACAAACTCTTCCAGTCTCAGCTACATCTAAAGTGTTTGATGGTCCAAAGTAGAGGTTGTTCGCAGTCAGCCAATGAAAACCATAGACTGGCATTTTGCAAATGTGTTACAAACCTACATTGGTTCATGCAGGAAGTAAGACTGGAATTACTGACGACTCGTTTCAGGCGATTCAGAATCGCTTCTTTCTTTTGAGAGACAATACCTTAATTTATCTGCACGTTGAAACTTTGCAGACGTTGTACATTCACAAACAGCTGTATCACACACTACATGAAGGGTAATATCTGAAAAAGCTTAATAGGGGCACTTTAACTGAGTTTTATTTTTCTGAAATGTTGCTGCCCTGCTTTGTCAAATGTACTTTGCTCATTTGATTATACTGTATTAAAGTCTGATTCCAGTCTGTGTTCTCTCTCTTCAAGAACACACTCTTGGCTGTGGCAGGAGATGATGAGAGTGTGCGCATCTATGACGTGACCTCACAGAAGTGTGTTTTTGAGTTCAAAGCACATGAGAACAGGTATGACCACCACTTCATTATGGGTGCGTCCCAATCTCACAGAATAATTTCTATGGCTGTTCCATTATCAATATCGTGAATTCCCAGAATCCAGTGAACATCGGCATGGAGAGAAGTTGTATTTTTAATTGCTTTATTTGTAAATGTTTTTTTTTTCCTCCAGAGTAAAAGCAATTGAGAGCTTCATGAAGGAGGATTTTTGTGTCCTTGTTACGGCGTCAAACGATGGATTCATTAAGTTGTGGAAACTCAATCTTGAGGTATTGTGCTTGACCTGTTGGAGCAGAAAATAATACACATTTCCAAAACTGATTGACTAACATTGAAACTCAATTTCTGCATAAGAAACAACCTTTAAGTTGCTCTTCTAAAAAATATTGTCTACATTCTCACTGAAACTCAACCTTGTATCCAAATATGTTCCCAGATATTTTCCACAACGGTCTGATTATTTAACTTTAGTTTCCCTAATACATGGTGTTCACTAGAATAAGCATTATTGTACAATTTGTGCTCAATTTACTTAATTAGTATTTTACCCTCCGTCCTTCCTATACAGAAACTTGAGACTCCTACCTTGCTCGGCCAGGTGAACACCACTGCCAGACTCACCTGTCTTTCCGTTTGGATACCTGGTGAAGCGAAAGAGACAACTGTGGAGAAATCGGCCCAGCCTGCAACTTCTAAAGGTGTGGGCTCAGCGAATTTTCTCAGGCGAAATCCTGTCATTTCAATAGGAATTTGTGAGAGAAAGTGAAAGATTTCCCTTCACAGACTTTACAACGGGTTCAAGATTTGATAAACGGAAGCTCAAGCATGCTTCTTTGACGTGCAAGAACCAATGAGGTTCATTCTCGTGTTACGCAGCACATTTGAGCTTCCTCAAGAACCAATGAGGTTCATTCTCGTGTTACGCAGCACATTTGAGCTTCAGCAAGAACCAATGAGGTTCATTCTCGTGTTACGCAACACATTTGAGCTTCAGCAAGAACCAATGAGGTTTGTTCTTAAGTGTCACGGTTATTGTTGAGCTTCTGTTGCCAATATTTGAGTCCTCTATGTATGTTCACTGATCAATGTTTATATGTGAATAAAAGATATAACATAATAAAACAAAAATGTTCTTTTCTCAATACAGCTGTTGTGGAGCCCCCTGTGCCGGCCAAAGGTAAAAGAGTGAGGCTACCAGGAGAGGAGGTGATCCTAGTGGAGGAAAGCAGCTCCACAAAGAAAGGAAAAAAGAAGAAAAGACAAAAAGTGCAATAAACACTTTTATTGAAATTATTGGTGGTGTTGTGTTATTTACATTTCCCCTTCAGTCGTGTTATTATATAGCAGTGCATTTATTAATGTCAAGAACACTGCAGAGTTTTTTTTTAAGTGAGCATTTTTCTAATGCGTAAAGAAAGACTTTGAATGCCAGCGAACTGAAAGAAAAAAATACTTTTTTTTTTTTTATCCATCTATAAAACGGAATAATGTAAAAGTCCTCACCTGCACTGGTTGACTTTTATTTTGAAAATCGCTAGTATGCAATGTTTCAGGAAGTTAAAAAGTGGATAAGATTTAGCTATTTTCCCCCCTAGCAATCATAGCGTCTTTCTGTTTTATTTGAGAGATAATCAAACGTGCAGATATGTCTGTGGATTGGCTTGGTTATGGTTATGCAGCTCTAATAATGATAGGAGGGATTGTTGGTTATGCTAAAGCAGGTAAGGATCCCATGCGTGGGACATACGACGGTGTTTCGTACTCTGGTTTAGTTTTGGGGTAGTTAAAATATGTAAAACAATTAAAATATTTCAATATGATTGAAAATGTTTTTAGCACATTTTAATTGTGTTAATGTTGTCAAGCGTTTAACTTTTTTTTAAAATTATCATTACCTTTTACAACAAGTCTTGAAACGTTAATGAATGATCTCACCGATATATGCGAGTAGATTATAAAACATTATATGTTATTTTTTGTTAACATTTACCGGAACCTCCTAATATGGCCATGTTCCGGCTGTAGGTAGTTTTATGTCTTTGGTTGCTGGGCTGATGTTTGGCATTGCAGCATTTGTTGGCGCTTATCAGATGTCAAAAAATGCCAAAGATATCTGGGTTTCACTGGGTAAGTCTCTCTTTATTTCTATTCACTTTTATAGCATATATATTCTACAAATAAGGATCATATATGGCAAATTGGACTTGTTTTTATTTTTGCAGGCACCTGTGGATCACTGACTGCTCTTATGGGAGTGAGATTTTTGAGTTCATGGAAGATCATGCCAGCTGGACTCATGGCAGGAGCAAGGCAGGAATATTTTCTTTATATTTTCATTTTTATTTATTCAAATTTTTTGAGAGACTTTGGTGAAATATCCCAGATATCCTTGATGTTTTCATACAGACAAAAGATCAAATATGTAGATGTAAAACGGCCAGGATATAATATACGGAAGCTTGTTTCTGCCAGGGAATCAAAAATAAAGGTAATAGCGACTTTTTTATCTCGCATGAGAAATAATCTCAGACTTGTGAGATATAAAGTTGCAATTGCATGTTTTAAAGCACAAATTGTGAGATATAAACTCACAATAAAGCCATTTTATTTTTATTCTGTGCCAGAAACCAGCTTCCATTGATATAGGTATGTGTGACATTAACATGGACGAATGTATTATTTTGGCTGTTGAATAATATTTTGTTCTTTGTCTTTCTTGCAGTTTATTGATGTTCCTGAGGATTGGTGTTAAAGTGCTGCAGAATTCACAAAAAAAGAAAAGATGACACCATTCAGAAAGTACACGCAGATCCTGAGGACACCGAAATAGATTCATTAGACATTTTATACAATATAATAAAGTTCAATTTATAGGCAAATGCTGTCAAAACTGTAGATGAACAAATTAAAGCAAATAAAATGTATTACATTTCAAATATTTGTTTATTTATTATGTGCATTTACATTACAGAAAATGTTTGGGTTCTCCTGCTACATCTTGGGCAAACTAGCTGGTAATTCCTCAAAAATATGTATTAATGCCAGCTCTAGATTTATAACTTCTTATATAAAAGTCTTACATTATTTTGTTATTTACAGACTGAGCTGTATTTACTTTGACCTGTAGAGGGCCCAAAAACCAATATTTTTTAGACCACACAAATGGCTGTTCTTTTTAAAGGATATGAAGATGCATCATATTTGGCCAGTTTTATTATAATCTATTTTTCCCCTTACAAAATCACAGGAGTGTAACATTATCCATAGGAATAAATCTTCATTAAAAAAATACTCATTGTTATTAAATGTTAATTAATGGCACTTTATTTTAAAGTGTTACCAATTTTTCTTTTAAAAGATGATACCATTGTTTATTCTCACATCTCTGCTGCTGCTGTAAACAGTGTTGGTGGTAAAGTATTACAAGTAACGCGAGTTACATAATCAGATTACTTTTTCAAGTAACTAGTGCTGCTGACCCTCGACGATCCAATTCAACCTCCGCCCTCTAATGTACAGTTGAGAATTTGCATACATGTCCTTCAACCCGAGGCTTATTCATTTCACTTTTGGTGGGAGAGAGCCATTACATTTGCCAAAAATAGAACTATTATTGTTATTAGGCTGCGATCAAACAAGCCACCCGAGGTTATAAAAAGTAACGCAAAAGTAGCGTAATGCATTACTGAACGTTACTTTTTGGGGAGTAACGAACGCAATATTGTAATGCATTACTTTTATAAATAACTTTCCCCAACACTGGCTGTAAATGTAGGCTTTTTTGTTTAATATTGTATTATTCCTGGGACAATTAAACGTATTGCCTTATTACAATCACATTGTTAGTGACTCGCTGTTGTTATTATAATGTTCCAGTCTCCAAATACTTCAGGTGTGCTCATTAAATGTCTCATTAGTGAGCCTGCGGGAGTCTCAGGGGTATAAGCAACCTCGATGCTCAAACAGTCTAGACGACGATCCATCCAGATCCCTCAGCGGGGATTTATAAGCACAAATCACCCGGCGCGAGGACAAAAACGCACCTAGATGACCCCACGTGTGTCCACCGGTTTTGTGCGGCTGGGCTTTTGGTTTCATTACGGTAAGGTGGACCTGCACTGTCAGCACAGGCAGATGTCAGGTGATCCACCGACTATTGCGCGTAGGTTGGACTGTAAGAAATCACAAAATGGCATTTTTTAAATACAAGAGCATCATTTTAGGATTACGCATGGCTGGAAAATGCACCATGTACTGTCAGCTCATGTGATGATGCGCTAAATCACTGGGAAATACAGCGTTTGTTGTGTATTTATGATCAAATATCAGCAGTGAGCGCCTGGCCAGAACATGGGGCTGTGTTACAGTCTGCGTCCACGCTTGTTTGGGGACCTCAGTGGATCCATTTCCAACGCCAACTCGGAGTCAGATCACCAGCCTCCGGATCCTGGAATGATGATGATGCCGTCGTGCGTCCGGGGCTCCAGGCAGCGCGACGAGGACTCTGGAGGGAATAGCGGGAAGACATCATCCACCTCCCCTTTACGCACCGGGGACGCCGGCAAGATCCCGGCCGGGGAGCTCCGCCGTGGCGACGCGGACAGAGCGCTCATCCAGAACGGCGGAGGTGGAGGTGGAGGAAAGAGGAGGCTGCAGCTGCTCCAGACTCCCAGCAGCGCACAGAAACACAAGAACTGGGACAAATTGGTGGTGGAGGAGAAGGAGGCCGAGAAGGAGGCCAAGAAAGTCAGCAAGAACATTGACAGGGCCTTGAAGGAACTCAAACGGGAATATAAACAGACGCATCGGCTGCTGCTCTTAGGTGGGTGATGCTGCCATACCTGCCGTGTGCTGGCTTTCTTTATTACTATTATTGTGCTATTGAAAATAGGCAGGCATTGATGTCAGAAAGCATGTATGCCAGCACTGTACTTGAACCTGAATGTAGCCTAACATATATTCTCAATGCTTTCATAGTGCCTCAGTCATAATAGCTATACATCCAGAGATCAATCAATACTTATCTTAATGACTGATACCGATTATTTTAATGTTTAAATGTCTATATATACACACCAATATGAATTTGACATCATTCGACTAGACTACACCAATAGAATAATCATTTCGTAGTAATATTTATATAATAATAGGCTACCAATATTATTTTTTGGTATGCCACTGCTTCCAAACAGTGTATATCAGTCGAAATTACAATAAAAACACGATGTACAGTATGACATTTTTAATAATAATAATAATAATAATAATAATAAGAAGAAGAAGAATGAAATCCGTATTATTTGAAGGTGGATTTCTCATTTGTTTTAATCCATTGCATTGCATTACAAGTATAACAGGTAAATATGCAAATGTAACTGGGGTTACAATGATTGGTTACACTTTATTTTACAGTGTTCTTGCTGTTACACACGTTGCATGTAGTTATTCTAATAACTATAAATTATGCATAATTACATGCAACTAACACCATAAACAAAACCCCAATCCTAACCCTATAGCATGCGGTTAATTAATATTACTAATAATTACACTGTAACATGGACACCTTAAATAAATAGTAAGTAACCCTTTATTTTAAGATGTCAACGTTACAGTGCAATTATATATTTAAGTACTGAGTAATATTAATTCATATGTACTTACTATAGGGTTAGGGTAGGATTAGGACTTAGCATGTAAGTAAGTATATGTAACAAGGACACTGCAAAATAAAGTGCAACCCTATAATTTATTAAAAGATAGAATGTAATGTTATGTTTATTACAAGGCATTAAGATTATTACTTCTGTATGTTAAGGCTTCAAGAAAAATGATGTTGCCATACATTACATTATGTCTATTTGATGCATCAGTGTTTTCTTACCTAGAAGTCTGTTTTTATTAGCCATATAACACTAGGGCCATTAAATACAAGAGAAATAAAAAAAGGGAACGTTCCATAGACAATATATAGATCTTATGGTGAGTTAAGATATCAGAAAATAAAACTGAGCTCGTATAGTTTGTCAGCAAGTACATGATGCTTTGATAAGATACTAGTATAAGCCACAGTAAAAGAATCTATTACTTTGACCTCTGGGACACTGATAACTCACACACAGTATCCTAGTCTTTCAGTGTAATTCTTGGAACCAGCTAAACAACCTGCGAAACTACACACATGCCCCATTGATTTTAAACAACGCACTACAGAAACATACTGAATATGCCTATCTAATTAGTTTTAAATGCTCTGAGAGCATTTCCCTCTGTCTAAAGAACAGATTCCACGTCTTGTGTGCTGGGCTGTAAAGTTTGCTATGTTGCTAAGTGATGTCTGAATACGTGTTTCATGAGTCATTAAGACTAAAGGTATTAGACTTGCTGTCAATTTGGATTTCATTGCTTTATTGTCCTTTGCTACTGATAACAATGGATTGGCTAACTTTGTAATCCACACCGGGGATTTATAATCTTACTCTTACTCAAATGGCACTCGACATAAAGAAAGACAGAAGCCTTGTCAATCTGACCTGCACGAAAAAAGGTTCAGTGGGGTTCTATATAGGGTTCACTGTAAACCCGAACACTCAAAATAAATCATTGGTTTGAGTAGAGCCAGCTCAAATTAAATAAATCAAATGAACTTTTATGAGTATTTAGAACTTTCTTTTTCTTTTGAGTTCACAAAACTGACACATTTTAAGTAATTGGAATGGTTTCGTTTTTTTTGAGTTTTATGAACTTAAATTTAACGGAAACTGGGCTGGGATTTCTATTTCCCAGCATGCTTTGCCATGACACTCAAAAGGGAGAGTAGGGATGTCACTTCGTTACCAAGTCGGTACTGAAATTGTGACAATACCAGCATTTCTGTAGTACCGACTCCCGAGTGTATTCGGTAGGGCTGCACGATTCTTGCTAAAATGTGAATCACGATTTTTCTCCATGGGAATTGAGATCACGATTCTCTTACACGATTCTCATTTTTTCTTATACTTTAAAATAAAATGAATCAATTTTAAATAAAAGTAATTAGTTACAATTCAATTAAAATGTAGAAACAACAAATGTAGACAGACTAGATGTAAATATATGCTTATTACTGTTTATTTCTATTTTTATGATTATTTAATAGCTTGCCTTGTGGAGAGAGGGTTTTTGTTGTCTTATTTTGTTGATTCATTTAGTTTTTGCGTTTTTGTAAAAAATGAAAACTATAAATATTTTTTTTTTTTATAAGAAAACGCTTAACGTGGCTTAATGTACTAAGACAGTGTTACAGACATCCCAACCTGAAAAAAGTCATTTCAGGGAGGTACGCCCCCCCCCCCCCCCCCCCCCAAAAAAAAAAAAAAAACATGAAAGGAGGAAAAGTATCCCGAATTTCACCACAGAACATGACTTTACTTGTATATTGTAATATAATATATCATTAATATATAATTTCTATATGCCAATGCAATTATTTGGAAAAAAAAATATGTAAAATTATGTAGATCACTTTTACTATTTATATAAGCTGCTTATACTATTTATGTAAACTGCTTTTATTTATATTTCATTGCAACTTTAAACAGGTCTAAGGAGTTTGTTGTTTTCATGTAGCCTTGGCAACTAGCCGACCTGAAAAATATGCACATGAAATGAAACTTGTTTAACTCAAACATAACATGTCAGTAACAAACTGTACAGCGTGCAAGATTGTCATTATGTTTATACTTTATACTTTCGTTTTTTTGGGGCACTCTCCCTCTGCCATGGCGCTCCAGTTTCTAGATACACTGAACTGATTAATTCGGTTCGGGAGAAGAGATAAAAGCCCGCCCACACTGACAATTGATTGGTTGACTTACCGAAACAAGCCAATCAGGACGCTCTCCGTCTTACATGCGCTTCATTAGGGTGCACACTAGCACACACACGCAAGGTCTCTCGCTCTCTCTCCCTCTCTGCCGTGCGCGCGTGCACAGTTTGCGGTTAATTTTTACCTCTTACCGCTACAAATCTGACTCCGTTTAGGTCTGCTCTGCCGTCTTGTTACACGTCAGTAACAGCGAAACATGGCCAATGAGGGAGAGGAGAGAAGTGGAGATTTATGATTGATTGGTTAGTGTTTTGTTATTGTGTGAGTGTGACAAGCTCTGGTGTGACCAATAACGCGTGAACGCAGCAGGATCTGAGGGAAATACACGGAAGTGAATCGCCAACATTAAGAAATGAGATCGCATTTATGTTTGAATCGAGATCGTGATTTTTTTTCGATTAATCGTGCAGCCCTAGTATTCGGTACCCGTAGTTGCATTCAGTCGCTTCCATGCGTGTTTATCTAAGTGCAGGGCTCCAGACTGTAGCCGAATATATATATACTAGTGTATGTGAATATTAAACTGCAAAATACTATTTAAATATTACTCCTGCATGTTCTGCGTCTCTGTGTGAGTGACGGGCGGTCGGGCGATATGCGCACGCGCACACACACGCACGCATGATTCTCGCTCACTGTCTTTGTAGTCTCTGCTGTGTGTCACTATATGAGGACACGAACGCATAAACCGCCACTTCATGAGAATTTACCGTTTCATTTGAGAAAACTGTCATATCATGAACACAGACACTCAAGGGTCTTCACAGCAACCCGTCAAAATAAAAGTTTGGTTTAAAAAAAATTGAAATTGACAGAATATATCAGGCTACTGTTGAAGCCTACAGTAGATTTAGCTACGTCTCTAATGTAATAATAATACATCTCTACTAATAATAATAATTATGCCTAGATGGTTGATTATTTTTCACTTAATCTTTTTTTATAAACAATGTTTACTTTTAAACAGCATACAGCCTTTAAATGTGTATGTATTGTTTACTTATAATGATTATCATCATAAATAATAAACTTAATACATTTAATAAAATAAAAAAAATTGTTAAATTATTTTATACCGTAAAATTTGTATGGTATTGGTACCGACTACTGGAATTTTGGTACTATGACATCCCTAAATGCTAAAATTACATTTGATATGTTCTTATGTGCAAGATTAATGTTAAAGGTGCAGTGTGTAATATTTATGAGGATCTATTGACAGACATGCAATATGATATAAATAACTGTTTTCAGTGGTGTATAAAGACCTTACATAATGAAGCGTTATGTATTTATTTCTACATACATACACCGCGGGTCTCCTTCAGAGCCGGACAGTAGTGAAGTATTTTTAATTTCCAAGTCATTTTATTTTTCAAGTATATGTACTTTATCAGTGTTCGTCTTTGGAAAACTTTTACTTCACAACATTCAAAACATAATATTGTCATTTTTACTACACTACGTTTCATTTTGAATATCATTTAATACTTAATTACATAAAAAATGGAGTACTTTCTTACTTTTACTCAAGTAAAAAGTAATTCAAAGTTTTACATGAGTACAAGTAAAAGTATTACATTTTTAATGTAATTAAGTATTAAAGGTATAATTACCCCCCCCCCCCCCCCCTGTAATTTATGAAATGTAGTGCAGTAAAAAGTATGACATTATGCTTTGGAATGTAGTGAAGTAAAAGTTTTCCAAAGAAAAACAGTGATAAAGCTTGAAATATAAATATAAAAATACTAGGGCTGTCAAAAGATTAATCGCGATTAATCGCATCCAAAATAAAAATTTGTGTTTACATAATATATGTGTGTGTACTCTGTTAATTATTATTTATATATAAATACACACACAAGCATGTATATATTTAAAAAAATATATTATTTTTAAATATAAAACATTTATATTTATATATATATTATAGATTATATAAATGTATATACATGCAAATATTTCTTAAATATATACATGAATGTGTGTGTGTATTTATATATAAATAATAATTAACAGAGTACACACACATATATTATGTAAACACAAACTTTTATTTTGGATGCGATTAATCGCGATTAATCTTTTGACAGCCCTAAAAAAATACTTCTACTGTCCACCTCTGGTCCCCTTACAATGAAGTCACCATTTTGCGCTGTCATGTTTCTACAGTAGCCCTAAACGTCTGCTGTCTCAGACGACGACATCTTTGTCCTGTGTCGGCCACTGTAGCTTCTCTATGTGCTTCAAAAAGGGAGGAGTGAGCGGTGGGCGGTTGCAATTCACAACCTCACCACTAGAGAGCTCTAGCAGTGAGGTTGTGAGGTCGTGAATCGCTAGCACCTTTTAAAGGTATAGTTCACCAAAAAACGAAAATTTTATATTTTTCTGCTTACCCCTAAGGCATCCAAGATGTAGGTGTCTTCGTTTCTTCAGTAGAACACAAATGAAGATTTTTAACTCCGACTGTTGCAGTGTGTCACTCATATAATGCTTGTCAATGGAGACGAATTCTATTAGAGTAAAAAAAGCATGGACAGACAACTTCAAATTAAACTCCGCGGCTCGTGACGACACATTGATGTCTTAAGACACGAAACGATTGTTTTCTGAGAGAAACCAAACGGTATTTATGCAAGTATATCACCTCATATCAGACGAACGCTTTAGCTCTCCAGACTGCCATCACTTCCCGTAGGTGAGGTAAAAATAGCGGCCAGGTCATAGATATACATACATAGATACCTCATTAGTGCCTGCGTGGATCATGGCGTGGATCGCTCGAATGAGGATTCTAAGTATACATATCTATGACCCGGACGCTATTTTGACCTCACACACGGGAAGTGATGGCAGTCTGGAGAGCTAAAGCGTTCGTCTGATATGAGGTGATATACTTGCATAAATACCGTTCGGTTTCTCTCAGAAAACAATCGTTTCGTGTCTTAAGACATCAATGTGTCGTCACGCGCTGCGGGGTTTAATTTGAAGTTGTCTGTCCATGTTTCTTTTTCTCTAATAGAATTAGTCTCCATTGACAAGCATTATATGAGTGACACACAGCAACAGTTGGAGTTAAAAATCTTCATTTGTGTTCTACTGAAGAAACGAGACACCTACATCTTGGTTTCCTTAGGGGTAAGCAGAAAAACATCACATTTTCGTTTTTGGGTGAACTATCCCTTTAAGGGCACTGTAAACCCTAACTCTCAAAATAATCAATTGATTTGAGTAGAGACAACTCAAATTATACAAATTAGTTCAATCAAATGAACTTTTATGAGTATTTAGAACTTAAATTTTCTTTTAAGTTCACATTTTAAGTAATGATTAAGTAATCAATTGTTTCATTGTTTTGAGTTTTATGAACACGTCTCTTTTAATTTAGACCAACTTAAATTTAACTGAAACTGGGCTGGGATTTCTATTTCCCAGCATGCTTTGCCATGACACTCAAAAGGGAGAGTAAATGCTAGAATTAAATGTTATATAATGTTCTTTTTTGTGTGCAAGATTAATGTTAAGTGGGAGATTTAGTAGTGTTTAATGTTTTGTTATGCTAGTTTAGAGGAGTTTCTGTTATGTTGGGTTTTTTTTCAAGGTGACGAGTGGAGCATGAGCTTAGCTTGAGAACAGATGTATGTGACCCTGGACCACAAAATTTTGTATGACAAAAAATATTTGTGACAATAGCCAACAATACATTGTATGGGTCAAAATTGTCGATTTTTCTTTTGTGCCAAAAATCATCAAGTAAGATGTTCCATGAAGATATTTTGTAAGTTTCCTACTGTAAATATATTTAAAAAAAAATATTATTTTATAATAATAACATTAGTCGTAATATGCATTGCTAAGGACTTCATTATACAACTTTAAAGGCGAATTTCTCAATATTTAGATTTTTTTGCACTCAGATTCCAGATTTTCAAATGGTTGGTCCAAATATTGTCCTATCCTAACAAACCATACATCAATAGAAAGCTTATTTATTCAAATTCAAAGAGGATTTTTTTTTTTTTTATTTACCCTTATGAATGTTTTTGTGGTCCAGGGTCACATACGTGAAATTGTTTATATTGATGTACTCATTCAGCAAGTGCTGTGCTATGCTAATTCTATCCAAGCATTATGTTGCTAATTAACAAGGTAGCATTTATTGAATTAGCTATAAGTTTCACTACTAAAAATGTTTAAGTTGAGATTACATGATAATTTTAAGTTAAATGTATATGAATTAGTCTACTCAAATATTTCAAGTTAAGAGCTATTAAAATGTATGAATACAAAATAAAAATCTGCAAGTTCTGCTTACTTAAACTTTACATTTCTTAACTTAAAACATTTGATTAAACTGATTACCTCAAATTTTTTGAGTTTTGTCAACTTATTTTGGTCTACAGTGTTCTTGACTTAATTTTAAAGAACCCTTTATTCCAAAAACGTTCTATATAAGGAGAAATGTTTTGCATGAATGCATAAAGGGGCGGTTACACTGCACTTTTCGTCCTATTGACTTCCATTCAAACGCATGCAAATGCGTCAAACTGGCAACGCAAACTCATGCGAAAAGTTTTGCATTCCGCTGCGTTCCAAAGTTCAGGTTTGTTGAACTCTGACCTGCAAATTTGCATCACGTGAAGATGTGTGACCAGTAGATGATCGATACGTCACTGCGTGACCTCTTTGCTAAATTAAAAGAACAATATTTTTGCAGTAAAGTCGAGTAGATTGTATATTTTCTACATTTTGAGTGTATTACTATTTGTTGTATGTTGAATTCATGTAAATTTCGCATGCTCGAAGTCTAGTGTGACCGCGGCTTAACACATTTATCTCAATTTTTTTCTAGTGATAAAGTACGTTTACAAGCTGTTTAATTCATAAAATGTAATCAAAAAACTGAATTCTAACACAACTAATTAATACTAAATCCATAAAATGATGGGAACCCCTAAACGGTTCCTTATATGAAGTGCCTGACAGAACCCTTTAGAGCTCTATAAACTCCGCTTCTTCCGAATCCAGCAATGATTTGGGATCTATTTATAAGGAGAGGGCAAATTTGCATGTTTTACTGGCGCGTGGCTCATTTGAACTCTGGCATAGTTGGCCAAAGACAAATACAAATACAGAGTGGGATCTCAAATCCTTGCGCATTCAGTGTTGTGAGATTGAAATTTCATAAAGGCCAATTAAACAAGTTTGGCTGCAGAAAGAGGTGTTGTCAGTTTTTAGAAATTGATAATAAAAAGAGACAGAGAGAGTGCGAAGTCATCCAAGATGTGGCTTATAAATTAACTTTAATGGAGTATCATACTGAGTTATCTTTAAGCTTTATGATAGTTATTTTTAGTTCAGAAGAATGACACATCCTTGGGAATGTCTTTGTACAAGTTGTACTGTAACTACTTAATATCTGGTATATCGAGTAGTAGATAACACAGCCCTAAAGTGCACATCATTTCCTTGTAATAGAGGTAAACGGGTAGTTTTGCCTATGGGCTAAATAACATGACTATAGCTTATATTTAATGAAAGTGCAGAAATAGTCTATTTTAATGACATATATAGCCCATTTAGTCTTCTAATCGATGTATCACCCGTAAATAGCCAAAATGGGTTTAGGGAGGACGCCTATAAGCGTTGAATATTTTGATTATGGTTGTACCATAGGGACTCCTTTAGGGCAAAAACAAGAGATTGTCATGCTTCCACACAAGTTGGTATTGTTCCTTTCTGTTGCATTGCAATGTGAAGTGTGTGTGGTCTGTAAACTGAACTTTGTCACCCTGTAAATAGGTTTTATCATTTACTGAACGTGTACTTTGGCTCTAGCGTGGCCCTAACTGCATATCGCTAACTAATTGTAATGAACGCATTATGCAATATGCTCTGTTGTTTTGAAAGATGTGAGCTTTAGGTCAGAAACATTCATGTGGCTTTTGTCCTTGAGTAAATACAAACTGCAACAATTTGGCCAGAAATGGTCTTCCATTTAATCGAGTGCAGCGAAACCAATCGATAGTCTATCAATATGAGTTGTATTAACAGGAGTTTTTAAATATTTGTTTAATTCTAACTTAAAAAATGAGAAAAATTTACTGCATTAAAGTAATGAAAAAACATATTGTCTTGACTTATTGATCATAGTTTTATTTTCATTCTCTTAGTTATGAGAGAAGTTGGTTTATTTGAATTGTTTAATGTCGCCTTTATCAGCTGTTAAAGTACGGCATAACAATGATATTTGGTATGAATTGTTTTGTTCTATTGTTTGAAAATAATAATTCAGACATCCTTCAAAGCTAAGCACAACTATCACACATAAATGATGTAAAAACATAAAGATATTACATAATTAATAAAACTAGAAGATTCTGAATGAACAAAACTTCACATGATGTTGTGGCAATGTTGAAAAGTTGTCAGCTTATTTTATCGTGTTCCTTCTTGTGGCCCGCAAATAGGCGATGCCTATTTTTATTATTGTTGCAGAAATTCTCAGTGATTTTATGCATGTGTATATAATATATATATTTAGCATTTCTAAATCTTAATGTCATTTAAAAATCCTAAACCACCATAATAGTGCATATTAGCTTTTGTTTTCTATATTGTTATACCCATTTGAGCCACTGGAAGCATTTTCCTTTATATTTTTTTGACCTTGCATATCTCAATGTATGTGCTGGAAAAGATGATTTGGCATTTTTCTTCCTCAAAATTTCAATCCACGTTCGATTGTATTGGCAATAATGGAGTTAGTGGTCAGATTTTATGGTTTCCGCACAGTTGCTTAATGGTTTAACAAAACACTCTTCAGTTCACATGAATTGTATAAGCTTTTTTTAGAATTTAAATGAGAAGTGAAAGTCATATGCGTTCTTAAGTATGAAATAGGAGAACTGCAATTTCTAAAGAAGTCATTTGGTGATATGGTATTTTATATGATTATTTAGTCAAATATTTCATGCTGATTCGATCCTGCCAGGCCAAATTATTAATGTTATAAAAAATATGAATAAGATCGAATAAGGAAGACTTTCTTGTTGAAGTCACTTTTATGGAAGTAGTTTTGTTTCCTTTATATTATACATTTATATCTAGTTGGTGGTGGTAAATTCACTCATTTGAGTAAAAGAGGTTGTGCACTAACTCAATTTTATTTCAAATTTTATTTAATTTGTGGTTGGGTAACAAAATATGTTGAAATATTCTGAGTGATAACACGACCTTCCTCCTTTTTATTTTAATTCAGTGTTTTTAATCTGTCACATTTCTGTACTGGCAATATCATGTCTAAATGACATAACTTTGTCAGGCAAGTTATGCTTATTGATTTTGAGAAGGGAAAAAAAACATATATACACTTGTCTGAGTGTGTTTTTATAAGGGGGCAGACGTTTTAAGACCAGCAAAATCAGCTTAGACTAGTTTAATATGTTCTTTTTCCCCAGTATAAAACGTGACAGACTTTAGGACCCAGCCATTCATCTGCTACAATGATGTAGCAGACCATCTTAAACCATTTAAGATCAGCAAAACCTGCTTAGACTAGTTAATATGTTTTTCCCCCCAGTTCGACAGACTTTGAGACCCAGCCATTCGTCTGCTATATCATCCCATCCGCTACACTTTACATTGTAACATTTGTAAACTCGCGCTGTTACATTTAAACATCCGTTCGATTTCGTTCGTTCCAGCGTTTCGTCAGCCAGTCAGCGATACTTTGTAACAGTTTTCCTGGTTCCGGTCATTACCAGTGACAGACAGACAGAGGCAGTGCTGAGTTACAGACTACAGCAGAGATACAGGCAGAGAATATCACATAGAAAAAATACAGAGAGGGCGAGAGAACCGAAGAGAAGGGAAGAGCGCCTGGCAGGGGCTCACAGAGACCCCCGGATCCAGATACAAGTTCATATCCCACCTTACCGATCGATATGTGATCAATTTCATCAATCCCGTCGCTTGAATGACGCCCGGACTGCTTGAGACATTGTAACAGGGAGGAGAAACCAAAGCCTTCCCGGCAACCTTTTTTTTTTTCTTCTTCTCTCTTCTGTCTATTGTGGATCATTTTCTCTCTTTGGAATCGGAATTGGATTGATCATTCATAAGGACAGCGCACAGATTGGCTTCGAGGGAGTAAGATGGGGTGTTTGGGGAGCAGTAAAACCGAAGACCAGCGCATCGACGAGAAAACACAGCGAGAGGCCAACAAGAAAATAGAGAAACAGTTGCAAAAAGAGAGACAGGCTTATAAAGCCACACATCGACTGTTGTTGTTGGGTAAGAGGAGACTTGAGGCGTTATATCTGACATGCGAGAGCCTTCCGAGGCTGTGTTTTTAAACGCGCCGTGTTTGACAGCTCAATCTGGCATGTCGGATTGTACATATGAAGAACACACACTGAAGTATCTGAGAGACTTTGCATGTATTCTCACGGCTGTTTTTGCTTCCGTAGGGGCTGGTGAGTCGGGCAAAAGCACTATCGTGAAGCAGATGAGAATTCTTCATGTCAACGGGTTTAATGCGGAGTGAGTACATGTTTACTGTACTAATGACATATGTGTGCATGTAAGGGCGGTATATGAAGGTTGGGCCCTGTGTTCAGCCTCGGCATGGCGAAGGAAACCCTCGTACATGCTGAAGCAGATAGGGATGTAGCACTACGTGCTATCGGCTAGTGCTTCACTGCAACATCACTGCTAGAATATGGCTGAGAAGCGACTAAAATCAAACACCAAATGTTCATAAGGCCTCTAGGTGTTAAAGTTTCTTCAACACTTTTTGCATCATAAAAATAATTGTAATGGCATGTCTTAATGACAACTTTTTTGGGGGCAAGTTATGATTGTTGTGTATTTGTATTACAGATATATTGTGTAATATTATATATATATATTAACATTTACACTGTGGGTGGGATAATAACTGTCAATTTAAAGTAGTAGCTCAGCCAAAATGAATATCCCATGCTGTTATTTCAAAATGAGAATCTTTACACAGCACTTTTCCATTTAACTGTGTCCGGCTCTAAGAAAGCAACGTAAAAGTAGTTCAGATAGGACATTTCAAAGTCTTCTGAAGTCACATGATAGCTGTGTGTGAGGAACGGACCGAAATTCAAATTGTTAGTCACTGAAAATCTTTCCATATCTCGTTCTCCATTTCATGATGCATGATTTGCTTGAAGCGATGCATGTTTGGCATCAGGGAGTTTCAAGCTGGTCTATCGTATGGCTTCAGAAGGCTTGACATATAGCGCTCAGGTCATATAGACTGTTGTCATAATTAAAAACAATAACAGTATACAAGTTTGGAACGATATGAGGGTGATTTTAAATAATACTTATTATTTTTGGGGTGAACGATTCCTAGAAGCAGTAAATGCATTTCAACATTGCAATTGTTTTTTTTTTGTAGTTTTTTTTAGATTTGTCTGCCTTTTTACTAATTTAAAATTGTATTCATACAGGGAAAAGAAACAGAAAATTCAAGACATTCGCAAAAATGTGAAGGACGCCATCGTGGTAAGTGAGCCGCTCGCAGTCCCGATTCAGTTTCTAGAAGTTTTCTATATCTACTCTCTGTCTCATAGCTCTTTCATTTTTATTTCTAGACCATAGTGTCTGCAATGAGCACTTTAATACCACCCGTCCCACTCGCTAATCCAGAGGACCAGTTTAGGATCGACTATATCAAAAGCATAGCGCCGCTCTCTGACTTTGATTACACACAGGTAAGGAGCCTTGTTTTACCTAAGACATTTGAATGTGTAAATGAGTTGGGGTTTTTGAACCGCTTACCGAGAGGTTTTGTTTTGTATGACTCTTTTGCATGATTGCAGATTTATGAAAATATGAATCTTTTGCTTGGTCTTTTTTTAAATCCCGTACCTGAGGTGAAGTGCCTGCCACTAAGCTTAAAGTTTGAATATGTTTCTGAGGAACGTTGCTTTATGGGAAGACAGATGTTGTTTGAGTTTGCAGTGCAAATGAGTGGTAAATATTATAATCTTTTAAGAATAAAAATAAAAACAAGGCCCAATCATTTTGTCAGCATTGTGGGATAAAGTTCTAAAATGCTTTTTTAACTTTTAGCATTTTGTGTGTATTTACACGCATTTTCAGCAGTACTCAAAATATTGTAGTTATATTAAATAGTAGTCAAAATATTGTTTTGTTTTTTAAATCATGCATATTATGATATGATTAGCATGTTGCTATGATGGCTTGCGTTCAGTTTGTGGTGTGTCATGCATTGTTGTTGTGTCTGTGGTTTTTGAGCACATCAAGTCAAATTAAAACACAAGCTTTTTATGTTAAATTACAGGTTTGTGAGGAATATTTCGAGTTCATATGTAGGATTTAATTTCGAAATTGACTAATCCAGGAGACCTTGACTAATCCATGGGACAGAGAAATACAATGCAGGGTTTCACATTTAAACGCATTTGCATCATTTGCGTTAGTCATCAATAAACGGAGTGTAACTCAGGACAAATGTAGGCTTTTTGAATTAGTCAATAAGTGATTTTTGTAATGTAGATATTTTATATTCTTTAAAGTAGCTGTCTGGGATGGCTGTTATTTTTACCAGTCATTAGAAGACAGAAGTCATGCCGTTTTCTTAGCTTTGCTCGTTTTAAGGGATCAAATTAAAACTCTTGAATTGGGTGTTTTTCAGTGAAAAATGAAGAATTCCAGCTGATCTTGTCTGAATCAGACTGAAACTGACACTAAGTTCTCTCTCTCTCTATCATACTGATGCTGTCTGTTAGCTTTAGCTTAGCATATGTTTCTGCTGTGCTTGAGTTTTGTTTGTTAGCATTAGACTGCGTGCAATTGGGTCCGTTATTTTTTGATTTTGCTGTGGTAATCTTGCAAGTTGGACTGTAGTGTGGCAGACATCTTCACCCTTTGACTTTTAATGTTGGCTCTGGTTTTTTTTCAGACTGTCATTTTTAGACTGTGTGGATTCTGCTGAAATGGAGATCTGTAATTAGACAGTTTTTTTTAGACCACAGATTTTTTCTCAGCTCAAATTAAGTCCTGGATTTCTCTTTTTAATGAATTAATGGCAGACATCATCTATACTCACCCGTCAATTTTAGAATATTTGAACGGTTGGATTGTAAATACAGGAACTTCCAGTAAGTTCAGTTCTTATTTAGAGAGTAGTTTACTGTTTACTCTTGGATTCAACAGGTGATGGATACAATATTGACTGCCAACATGTTTTATTAGTTTATCTGAAACGTGCGTCAAATTTGCAAGATTACACACACTGGTGGAATTACTGAAGTTTCGGTAACGCTTTACGATAAGGTTTCATTTGTTAACTTTAGTTAGTTAACTACATTAGTTAGTATGAACTAACAAGGAACAATAATCTTAAAGGAACAAAAATCTTAGCTAATGTTAATCCCAACATTTTACTCAAAAGTTGTATCTGTTGATATTAATGCACTGTGAACTAACATTAAAGATGATGCTGTAAAAATGTATTTCTCATTGTTACTTCATGTTAGTTAATGCATTAACTAATGTTAACAAATGTACGGAGCCCATAAAGAGACATGGGGAAGGAATAAAAATGAAATGGGAAGAAAAATTACTCACACTTTAGATTAGGATCCGATTCTCACAATTAACTAACTATTAACTATGATTTTTGCTACTTATTAATATTTAGTAAGGTAGTTAAGTTTAAGTATTGGGTAGGATTATTAAGGGATGTAGAATATGGTCATGCAGTGTAAGGTATTATGTGCTTTATTGGCACTAAAAACAGTCAATATCCTAGTAATATGGTATAGTAGTATATAGTGGTATATGCAAGCTAATAATCAAATAGTTAGAAGTGAGAATTGGACCCTAAATTAAAGTGTTACTGAAAAATTATATGATATGCATATCGTGGTATGTACATTTTCGATATATCGCAGCGGCTTGCGATAACTGCATGATTTTAATACTAAAAAAGTTTTCAAAAAGTCCCAAGTTTTAGGTTGACTGGACACATGATTGTTACATACGTGTGACATGCTTAATGTTATTAGACGGCATAAGCGAAGCACTCGCGTGCACAGAAAGCCGCCTCTCGGACAGCACGTGATCCCGATTTCACTTCCACTGCTTATATGGCCAAATACACACAAAAATGACTTGTCAACCTTGTCTTGTTTAGTGTTCACATAAACACAGTCAGTTATGTCTTAAGTGGAGTAAACAGTTTAGAAAGAAAGTGCGTGTGTAATGATATATTGGATCCGTGAATCTCTTAAAGTGACAGTAGCCTAATAAACCTGTTTCTGTCTATGTGCTTAATGTTAATTAAACAACAAAATTAGGGATGCACGATATATCGGCTGATATATGTTAATTTTT
The DNA here is from genome assembly GCF_949357685.1 of Gobio gobio. Taxonomy (NCBI): domain Eukaryota; kingdom Metazoa; phylum Chordata; class Actinopteri; order Cypriniformes; family Gobionidae; genus Gobio; species Gobio gobio. The sequence continues at coordinate 37,649,141 of NC_137119.1, read as the reverse complement.
AAGGTTATGGTTTTCGGCCTGATTGGAAAATTTGGCCGATATAAAAGCAGATAATGTATTATTTCCTTCAGCTGAGACGCTTCAAATGCGCACTATTCGCTATGATGGTTTTGAATTGGTTGAAATATGATTGAAATCACTTCAAAAAGGAAAATGCAGTTAAGAGCAACATGTGCAATTCAAGTCTGTCATATAGGCTACATGAAATGATAATGTGAACATGGATTTTAAAGGTGAAACTTTTTGTTTATGTAATCAGGCTCTTAAAAATTATACAAAAATTGGTTTAGAATTATCAGCCGATATATCGGTTATCGGCTTTCAAATATAAAGAATTATCGGTATCGGCCAAAATGGTTATATCGGTGCATCCCTAAACAAAAGACAGAGAAAATCACTCACTGCTCATGACTGAATAACTTTTGTAACTTTAATAAGAATCAGTGTATATAAGACTAAAACCTAAACGCCCTGGTATGTCATTTTCCGTTTTTAAATATATTTAAATATAATTTATATTTATTTTACACACTTAAAGCATTATTGTATCACATTTTTCTTTAATATCGTGCAGCCCTATTTTTTCTACTAATATTTAGTCATAAGCTCATGAAAAGTACATGATTGTGAAAAGTAATAATTTCATATTTCAGTACATTATATAAAGTTGCAAACAAACTAAGAAAAGACTCATGATGGGATGTGCTCAGAGCAGCACTGAATCCACAGTGGTGGGCCGGTGTGATCAGTCAGTCTATTTCCAGAACAGCCAAAAGGCTTTTAACCAAACCACATTTTATGAATGTAGCTGGAAGTATGTAGTGGTATCAATTCAAGAAATATCTCTTAAACGAAGCGATGGTTGCTAAATCCAATCGTTTAGTTTTTTTAGTATGCATGCATATAAACAATTTTTTTTTTTTCCCCACAGGAGTTTTTCGACCATGCAAAGAAGCTCTGGGATGATGAAGGCGTTAAGGCGTGTTACGAACGGTCCAACGAATATCAACTAATCGACTGTGCGCATTAGTAAGTATACGGTTTATCGTAGTAGTTAACTTTACCTGAAGCCTATGACGATGCTGGCTTTTTGACAACTGTTTTGTGAACTGGCATAATTAAAACGGAAGTTGATTGCATATTGCTTAAGATGCAGCTACAAAAATGTCTTATGTAAGAGTTTTCCTCTGTTTATTTATGATAATAGCTGTGATTATTTGGTTGCGCTTTTTAGTGGTTCCTTTTGTTTGTGCAGATATTTATGGTAGTTGCAGTCAGTCATTTGGTTTTACGGAACAGAATCTCTTGATCTGAATTGTATTTAAAGGGAATATACTAAGTAAACACAGCAGCACTTGTATGGGCCTGTTTAAAAAGTTTGGGGTTGTTCATAAATTTACATGTTTTCCAAGGATGCATTCATTTGATCAACACTACAGTAAAAACAGTTTTTCTATGTGAATATATTTTCAAATGTAATTTATTCCTGCGATCAAAGCTGAATTTTCTGCATCATTACTCCAGTCTTCAGTGTCACATGATCCTTCAGAAATCATTCAAATATGATGATTTGTGGCTCATTTCTTATTACTATCACTGTTGAAAACAGTGACCCTTATTGTTGTGACACTTATTTTGTTCTGTCACTGACAGTGTGTGCTGTAAAACTTTCTTGGAAAAGTTGTGTCTATAAATCGGGGTCAGATAAACCTGAAACCAGTTCAGACTACCCACCAATTAGTCTGTTTTGAAAATATGTCGTTTTGCACATCCTTGTAAGGAACATGCCTGATCAGGTTCAGATGAACCTGAAACCAACCTATTTATTCAGCGCTTCCTTAAGACGTTCAGGAAACCCACTGCAAACACGTCGTATATGTATTTAAGTTTCTTTGCCTTGGAGATGGAGGCATTCTAGGTGCGTGAATGTCCACTGTTGGCTTTTTTAGTCCTGTGCAGACGTTTGTCCTGTACAACAGTGGCCGTGTGTCAGGTATGAAAGCGTGAGGAGGGTGGTCAGGTCATGGGAGTTGGTCAGCCGCTTTGTAGGACGCAGATACCATCACCAGCTAGTGCAGTGCCTGACACATAATGGCGACTGTTGTCTCTCAGTCAGAAAAGGCCCGGAGATACTCGGAGAATCATACAGACACCCAGCTGCTCTCAATACAGGCTTGTTCTTTGTGGACGACTTTTACAATACTGAGAATTCCTCTGTTATACAACTTCAAATCAATGTCTGCTCAGATATGTTCGCTGTTATCCAGGTCGATCCAGGGTGTGCAGTCGTTGAGAAAGTTTTCAGATAAATCTAATTGCTTCCACTTTGTTGTCTTTTTTTCAATATTTGGAAGAAAATGTGAGAGCGGTGTTTGCCCCTGCAGAACTCGCCGCCATGGTTCTAGGGTAGAGATGCGCGATTTATATAAATAAATGTATGCGCTGCGTGTTTCAGAGGGAATCGCGGCACTGTGTTCATTTACACGTTCGTATTAAATGGTGCTCCTCAACTCCATCTCTGCATCTGCTCTGAGTTTGTGCCGCTTATAACATTCATTACAGGTATGGGAAGATTGTTGGCGCATGTTGTGTTCACAAATGAGAGGTGCTTATTCCTAAAAGAGAAGCTTTAAGGGCTCCCTGCGGGTTTCTGTCAAAATAAAAGTTTGATGGTTCAATGATTTGAAAATAAAGCAGTTAAGAGAAATTAATATTAGTATTGTAATTTTACAGATTCTAATGTAAATGTAATGTAAATTGTTCTAAAATATTATTATTATTATTAGGAATGCACCGATATGAAAATTTTTCCGATAACCGATAATTCTTTATATTTGAAAGCCGATAACCGATATATTGGCCGATGAATCTAAATCAAAATTTGATTACAAAAACAAAAGTCTCACCATTAAATGCCATGTCCCAAGCACACAATTATTCTCATTACAACTTTATGTAGCCTGTATGACACATTTGTTGCTCTTAACTGTATTTTCCTTTTTTGAAGTGATTCCAATCATATTTCAAGCAATTCAAAACCATTATAGCGAACAGTGCGCATCTGAAGCGTCTCGGCTGAATGAAAATAATACTTTATTTATCTGCTTTAATTTATCGGCCAAATTTTCTTATTGAGCTGATAACGCTAACATTAAAAACTAACATATATCGACCGAAACCGATATGGTGGCCGATATATCGTGCATCCCCAATTATTACAATTATTATAGCATTTTTCTTAAATACATTTTTTGGATTTTACAGCAAAATATTACAGTAGTAATAGTTCTTATTTTAACTATACAAGTGTCCACACCAGCAGACAATATTGTTCTGTTTTGTCATCTGCCGCTTTAAATGCTCAAGCTTTTTAAAGCAGGATGAATTCTGATTGGCTGTCAATGTTTTTATTGTTATCCATCCTGCTTTAAAAAGCTTGAGCATTTAAATTCATTCTGAAAGTGATTCCGACGATATTGTTTCTCTGTGCCGTTGTGGTGTGGACTCTGCTATTCTTTATATTTGCTATTCTCTTTATATTTAGAATAATTTTTATAACTATATAATTATTATTATAGTTATCATCCTTGGTGTGAACGGGCCTTATTATATGTGTGTGTGTGTGTGTGTGTGTGTGTATATAAATTTAAAAAATCGATGAGATTTTGGTGCCTGTTTTTGTCCACCCAGGGTGGAAACGTAATAGCATACATTTCCTCAACAAACCACATGATTTGGATATGACATTCATACAGCACAAATGTTGCAGGACGAGTTATGCGCTAAACTTTAATACTTGGGGTTAAAGGTTAGTTCAAATCACTAACCCTAAGCATGAACAATTATAATAGTTATGCTGGCTTTAGCAAACACCTGTAATCCAATAATTCTATCTCTCAGTATAATACCAATAATCCAGTATTATATCTCTCTTTAGACTATCAACATTATATTTGACATTGATATATATATAAATGTGTAAATCAATAATTTAAGATAAGAAAAATACTGTAAAATGTACTAAAATGCCCCATTTTCTTTGCTAAATAAACAGAAGAATGATGTTTAAATATTATTTAATACTACATGTAAATTAAAATAAAAGTAACATTTTTCTACAACATTTTCAAACTTGTAAAATGCCATGCAGTGTTCAGACCCAAGCTCTACAATTTAAAAAAAGTAATTATTTGATGTTGTGCATGCTTAATAATTTATATTTCCATGTTGGGTTACCAAAAATGTAGATAATAATTTATAAATTATATATATATATATATATATATATATATATATACATTGCTATCGGAGAGTATTAGGATTATTTCAAATATTAGAATATGTACAGCTCAACCAGGAAGTGACATGTGTAGTTAAAAAGTTTTATATTGCAATTATGTACTGTACCCAATACTGTAAATCTGAGCAGATTAAACTCTATGCAGTATGATATCTGAGGCATAATCAACTGTTTTATTGCAGTGCATCTTAACTTCCCTTTGGCCTGTGAGATCATTGAACGATCCCTCGTGATTTTGTGACATCTGTCTGTGTTCGTTTCTATTTATCTATTGCGTGTCTATTTTAGGGCTAAAAGAAAACGGATTACACGTCAATGTCAAACCGCCGAGACGCACACAAACACACGTTTGTACATAAGTGGGTCGGTGAGAGCGGGACCGTGCTGTTGTGATAGAGGAGACTTGTACAGAAACAGTGAAAGCAGCAGTCCGAGCGAGAGAGATCCCAGTTGTGTGTGGCGTTCTGCAGGCCCGGCTGTATGGAGATTGTGGTTGGGCTGTCTGTCCCCCCTCCTCCCTCCGCCAGAGCTTATGTAAAGGAACAGCGCAGCCGGGGCAAGCAGGAGCTATTTATAGCGCAGCACTGCAGAGCACTCACTGGTGGAGGGCGTCACGTGTGTGTGCGCGCCGCCGAATCAAAGGGAGTATCCCGGCAATGCGCGTAAACAAAGGAAGGTCAGAAAGAGAAGGTGAGGCGCAGAAAGGGCCTGTGTGTGTGTGTGTGTGTGCGCAGTTATACATATCAGACCCTCATAAGTGCTTAAAGGGAATAAACATTCAGTGATGTGCAGCGGCGCTCTCTCTTTCTCTCTCGCCCTTCTTTTTTCTGCCTTTTCTTACATAGATACACAAACAAACACGCACATGTGCAGTTGATAAAAATAGCAACAGATTATGAATTCCTTTTTTAGCATTTCGGGTTTCTGTTTGGAGATTTTGCCAGCATTTACCTAAAAATAGAACGACCCCACACAACTGTTCAAAGCTGCGAAAACCAATAATGATTATTAAACCATCATGCAATTATGTTAACGTTATTTACCATCTTTAATCAATGTAACTATAGGGAAGAAAAGATTATCGCAAGTTCAATTTCATGCTGACTTTAAATATAGCTCTTTAATATGATTTACAATAGACAGATATCTTGTGTCGAGTATGTTGCTTCACTTTGAGTTTTGTTTTATTCTGTTATTCATTTTTTTTCCCCCTCTGGTCACACAAATGTGAAAATGTAATTTTATCAACATATTTTTATATTTGCAAAAGTATAATTTATTTTCTGAAAAAAGTTTTTTGCTGGAAAACAATGACATGTGACTCGTTACTGATTTGTTTATCATTTTTAATGAGTTTGAACTAAATTAAAGACTAAAATGATTTAACATTACAAAGAGTATAAGTTATGATAAGTTTTCAATAGCATTAAGCCTCATATCACAAAAAGTTTGGTTTCTTCTTTAAATAAAAAAAAAAGTATAAATATGCATGGTATTATAATGTTATACTACAATTAAAACCATGGAGGAAAAAAACCTGAAGATAACCTGTAGAAAAAAAAACACACCTTATGCACACAGAATAATGGAAGTAGAAGTATTTAGTAATTGTGATGGGCTTCATTGCATTCTTAAATCATATTTTAATTTATTTACAATTTTGTGTTTGGCAGATTAATTGCATTTAAGGTCTACAGTTCATGCATGCCCTCGGAATCAAAAAACATGACCTTGATGTTGCTATCACCTACAGGAATTAATATTTTTCATGAATAGTTCAGGCTTGAAAAATAATACTCTTATAGATGTATGCATGGGCATTAAACTGAAACCTGAACCTCAATTTGTGCACGTAGACCCAGATGCTCGGATTCTCACAGATCTGACTCGAAACTGCAGTGTGTTTGAGTGCATGAAGAATGAGTTGCGTTAAAATGAAAAGCAATATTTATAATAATAACTTCTTTTATTAATTAAAAGCACAAGCCCAATACCAACCAGAAGTTTGAGAAGTTTGTCTGGTCTCGTCAGATTCGGATCAGGCAGACCGCTTTAAAAGTAACTTTAAAAGTTTTGTGGATTGGAAGAGGTTCTTTATATTACAGGAGAAATTCAAGCTCAAAAAATAGCTTTCTCAGTCTAATTCAATAGAGTGCGACAGTTCTCCATTCTTTTTCTCCATAGGAAAACTAATGTTCTGTGAGCTTCGAGGTTGTTAATCGATGGTATTTCCCTCTGTTGAAGCCGTTAGCCCGCATAATTTCAGCTTATTTAAAAAATAATCGTGATTAACTGCAGATTTCCTGTTTAAACTACATTACCCATGATGCTGTACAGAAAATTCCACCAATCAGAGCTGAAAAAAGCAACACGTGCCAAAATAGCTCTTTAGCTCCGCCCACTCCCACGAAGCTAATGACGTAAACGAGTCGATCTCTCTTCGCTTTCAAAATATTTAAATGTTCGTATATGTATATGCATTGTTTTTAATTCGATAATGCTGTTTGCAATGCTTCATGGGATTGTAGTTCTTTACCTCACTTATGTTAACAGTCTTGTACCTTTTTTTTGCTTCAATTCAAAGTTTTAGTGTTGTGTTTCACCTCGGAGCTGATTGGCTTGGTTCATGGCTTATAACGAAGACTTTTTAAAAATCCCTATGGGAAAAATACTTCTGGATCCAGCGCTGCTCTAAAAGGGGACGGGCACTGTTGCTCTCTCCGGCCTAAGAAACCTTGCACCGATACCCACAGCTGGAGAGCCGTTGCACTCAATAGGACATGTGAAACGTGTTCAAACATTCCCATATTGTTCAGTGTGAACTGGATTTACAGGTTTTGTAATGACTCCCACTACAATTTCCCTTTTTTCCCTGTGATCTAGAATCAACCTCATGTTCCTAAACGGCGTACAAAGCGCCCATCGAGTACAATCTGGGCTTTTATTATCTTATCTTGTCTTATCTTATCTTTGGTACAGAACATTCTCAAGACTACCAAGAACCACAATGATAAATCGGATTAACAGTGTGAGACGTGTTATTTTCATCATAAGAGCAACGAACGAGATTCATTAAATTAAAATAAACACACATTCAAAAGAAATATTTTACAATGCATAACTTTATCTCTGAAATCTAATTAAGTCACACCATATGTGTGTGTGTGTATGTATGTATGTATGTACAGTATATGTATTTATGTGGTAACTGTTCACAATAAGATTCCATTTGTTAACATTAGTTAACTTCATTAGTTAACATGAACTAAAAATGAAAAATATTTGCTAATACATTAAGAAAATCAAAAGTTGTATCTTTTTTTTTATTTAATGGACTTGAGCTGACATGAACTAACAATGAATAGTTGTATTTTTATTAACTAACGTTAAAGATTATAGATACTGTAACAAGTATTGCTCATTGATAGTAAAAGTTAAAGGAACACGCCGACTTTTTGGGACTTTGGCTTATCCACCGTATCCCCCAGAGTTAGAGAAGTCCATACAAACCATTCTCATCTCCGTGCGTGCCATAACTCTGTCTGACGCACCCACCGCTAGCCTAGCTTAGCACAAAGACTGGAGGTAAACGGCTCCATCTAGCCTAGCTTAGCACAAAGACTGGAGGTAAACGGCTCCAGCTAGCATAGCTTAGCACAAAGACTGGAGGTAAACGGCTCCAGCTAGCATAGCTTAGCACAAAGACTGGAGGAAAACGGCTCCAGCTAGCCTAGCTTAGCACAAAGAATGGAGGTAAACGGCTCCAGCTAGCCTAGCTTAGCACAAAGACTGGAGGTAAACGGCTCCAGCTAGCCTAGCTTAGCACAAAGACTGGAGGTAAACGGCTCCAGCTAGCCTAGCTTAGCACAAAGACTGGAGGTAAACGGCTTCATCTAGCCTAGCTTAGCACAAAGACTGGAGGTAAACGGCTCCAGCTAGCCTAGCCTAGCTTAGCACAAACACTGGAGGTAAACGGCTCCAGCTAGCCTACTGCTCAATAAGTGACAAAATAACGCCAACATTTTCCTATTTACATATTGTGATGTGTGTAGTTACATCGTGTACTAAGACCGACGGAAAATTAAAAGTTGTGGTTTTCTAGACTGATATGGCAAGGAACTATTCTCTCATTCCTGCGTAATAATCCATGAACTTTGCTGCCGTACCATGGATGCAGCGGCACATATTTACGCAGCGCCTGAAAATAGGTCAACTTCCGTCAACATAATCAACGTGACAACCTGCTTGCACAGAGAGCGCTGGGGACTATTTTCAGGCGCTGCGTAATATCATTGTGCCGCTGCACCCATGGTGGCAGCAAAGTTCACTTATTACTACGCAGGAATGAGAGTTTAGTTCCTAGCCATATCAGCCTAGAAAACCGCAACTTTTCATTTTTCCGTCACTCTTAGTACACAATGTAACTACACACATCACAACATGTAAATGGGAAAATGTTGGCGTTATTTTGTCACTTATTGAGCAGTAGGCTAGCTGGAGCCGTTTTCCTCCAGTCTTTGTGCTAAGCTAGGCTAGCTGGAGCAGTTTACCTCCAGTCTTTGTGCTAAGCTAGGCTAGCTGGAGCCGTTTACCTCCAGTCTTTGTGCTAAGCTAGGCTAGCTGGAGCCGTTTACCTCCAGTCTTTGTGCTAAGCTAGGCTAGCGGTGGGTGCTTCAGATAAAGTTATGGCACGCACAGAGATGAGTGGTTTGTATGGACTTCTCTAACTCTGGGGGATACGGTGAATAAGCTAAAGTCCCAAAAAGTCGGCGTGTTCCTTTAATGCATTGAAAAAGTTACGATTATTTTTATAGAAGTGTTGTGTATTTAATGTTATAGAATAATTCATTATTTAAAGTAACTAGATAATTATTTGTTTTTGTTCATATAATAATAGATTTGTTTTATATTATTTTTATACTATAAAACAACTGAAATATCTTTTGGCTTTAGTTTCAAATCCAGTCATGGTTTTGCACAATGAAGTTCAAAGTAACTTGATTAGTTCTTTGTGGTGTTACGGCAAATTTAGTTTTTGTTGACGTGACCTTTTTATTTTTGATCGTAGTGTCAGTCTGTGTATTGCAGTTCTGTCTAAATCAACCCGTGGAGTTGGTTTGGATTGTTCTTTTATGACCGTTGTGTCAAGACTGATCCTACGTCAGACAGCGGTCTGGAGACTCGCCGTGCAAATCTCGTCAATACGGAGTTCATCCTGTATGGCTGATAGACAGTCTGTCCCGCAATTTGTCTCTCTGCTCTCCTCTTGAACACACAAACACCTCCTCAGCCCGCCTGATGCAGATGAAGAGGGCTTTTTTATAGTCTTAAGATGTATGTGTTTTTAGAGCGCTCATATTAAGAGAAAGATATAGTTTAGGTTGCTCAGCCTGGACTTCAGTTAGGGAGGAGGACTTCACAACTCATCTCCAGATCTGACATGTGCCCTCCGGAGGTGAACACTGGAAATGCAAAGCCATATTTGATGGTGGTGAAATGCATTTTGGGATGCATAGGTGTTGTTTACACTTTGTTTGGGCGATTTTGTCCCCACCACTTAAAGGGATAGTTCACCCAAAAATGAAAATTAGCCCATGATTTACTCACCCTCGAGTCATCCTAGGTGCATATGACATTTTTCTTTCAGACGAACACAGTTAAATGTCATGGCTCTTCCAAGCTTTATAATGGCAGTGACTTGTTGGTTTGTTTTTGAAGTCCATAAAAGTGCATCTATCCATCATATAACTGCTCCACACGGCTCCGGGGGGTTAATAAAGGCCTTCTGAAGCGAAGTGGTGCGTTTGTGTCAGAAAAATATCCATATTTAAAACTTAATAGACTAAAATATCTAGCTTCCAGTGGTATGCAAGTCAACTTACGGCAAAAGAGTAACCCCTTGACGTGATATACAGGAGCATCACACGCTTTGACGCCTCTCACGGATAGTGCTGGGCAACAAACTCAAGCCCCTCTTCTCTTATATCAAATTCCTCCGCCATTTCTCTTTAAAAATTGTCGTTTTAGACTCTAATTCATGACCGGTGTTTAGTTTTGCTCTATCCTCTGTGCTTCTGCGTTCGTCAATACGCATGCATCAAGGGTTCAAGGGTCAGGGGTTACTCTTTCGCCATAAGTCGACTTGCGTACCGCCGGAAGCTAGTTATTTTAGTCTATTAAGTTTTAAATATGGATATTTTTCTTACACAAACGCACCACTTCGCTTCAGAAGGCCTTTATTAATCCCCCGGAGCCGTGTGGAGCAGTTTTATGATGGATAGATGCACTTTTATGGACCGTTATAAAGTTTGGAAGAGCCAGGACCTTTTTAATATAACTCCGATTGTATTTGTCAGAAAGAAGAATGACATATACACCTAGGATGACTTGAGCGTGAGTAAATCATGGGATAATTAAAATTTTTGGGTGAACTATCCCTTTAACTATCCCGTCTCACGCCAAAGATGTGCTGATACAGAAGGATCATCATCTGTTGCTGACAAGCAGTTGTTGTCGTCATTCAGTGTTTATTATAATGAGTGGCGGAATTTGTAATGTTTTGCTGACCAGTTGTTGAGGTTGTTCTCAGTTCTGAAAAGCCACAAAACAAAATGCAAAGAAATGTCTCTGCTGCTGATGTACAATGTTCTGTTCATACTGGCATTTTGTTTTTAAAAAGCGACAATCAGTTTCTCTGAAGATTTAATTTGCAATATTAAAGATAATATGAGCAGGTTTATTTAAAAGACTTTGATTAGATGGTCAATAATTGTCATTGGATGTTTAGTGGCAAATATCTAATATATTTATTCCACTAAATATAAGTAAATTTTGTTTATTTAAAATTGATTTATGTGGTCAGTGGCGTGTAATTAACCCAGAATATTGTTTTAAATACTGAAATGTAATTGTACATTTGGGGTCGGATTTACATTGCGAATTCTCTTATGCTCACCAAGGTAAAAACAATAATATTGTGAAATATTTTTGTAATTTAAAATAATAAATCTATTCGTGCTGTCAAATCGATTAATCACATCGAAAATAAAAGTTTGTGTTTACATAATATATGTGTGTGTACTGTGTATAATTATTATTTTTTATATATATATATATATAAGTAAACACACATGCATGTATATGTTTGAGAAACAAATATATATTTATATATAATTAAAAAAAGTGTATATACATGCTAATATTTCTTTATGTATATATAAATACATACTCATTCATGTATATATTTAAGAAATATTTGCATGTGTATATACACATTTATATAATTTATATTATATATATAAATATATATTTTTTCTTAAATATTTACATGCATGTGTGTATTTATATATCCATAATAATTATACACTGTACACACATATATTATGTAACAAACTTTAATTTTATTTAAAATAATAACTGTTTTTTTTATTGTAATACATTTTAAAATGTAATTTATTCCTATGATGGTAAAGCTGAATTTTTAGCATCATTACTCCCAGCTTCAGTGTCACATGATCCTTCAGAAATCAGTCTTGTGCTTCGTTCACGGGATGTCCTAATTACTGTAATCTTTAGATGACAACACGTGACGGTGTACTCGGAGCTGTTTGAGTCTGGACTCAAAATGATGCATTTATTTTTCAGCACTATCAATGCCTAAATGAATCTGCAACGGTCAGAGCTCTCCGAAAATTCCCAGTTTGCAAGTTGTAATAACGAGTTCTATAAGGACGTGAACGCTTTTTGAATTATGGTACTTACGACATGGAGGCTCAAGAAACACGTCTTATTATTATCACTGTTGAAACACTTGTGCTGCTCAATATTTTTGTGGAAACAGTGATACGTTTTGTTTTAGGGTTCTTTCATGAATAGAAAGTTCAAAAGAACAGCATTGATGTGAAATTGAAATCTTTAGTAACTTTAAAAGATCTTTACCAATCAATTTTCTTTCAGTGAATCTGTCCTCGCTATTAATGATTTTAAGAGTATTGACCTGATCATTAGTAGGATTTTATACTTTATATGCATTTTCACATCTGAAAGACATACTCCAACATCACACAAAAATGAAAAGCAAGAGTCGAGATCTCCACACAAACCTATTTCCCTTTTATCTTTTTATCTCTTTTTTTTTTTTTTTTGGCAGTGTCGTTACAGATTGTCTTGTTGTCACAAGCTTGTGGGATGAGTCTATATTTGTCTCTGTTAGTGCTGATAGCACTAATATCACATGATGGTCACAGAGTGTTGGGCTAATATTCTGCCTTTCTGCAGGGAAGTAAGAGAAAGATATGGGCTTGTTATCTAACATTCTTCAGCTGCGTACTTTCTGTACGGATGCTTTCAGGGGTTCAGTTCTCATTCACATCCAATCAGTATATATCAGGTCCTGTGAATATATTTGATACACCAACAGGTATATGTAGACCTTCAAAGGGCATTGTTAGAATGAGAGCGCTGGTTCTTCATTGATCGTTTGTGACACTTTTAATACCGTTTGAAATGCTGAAAGTAGCCGAGTCTCATTTGAGACACAATCAAAGTGTTTTTGAAGACGATTATGTATATATGTAGATGTCATATTCTTTTCTGGTGTCAATGACACTGGTACTTGAGCAGTGTCTTTGATATTAATTAGTGACCATTGTATTATTTTTTTTTTTTTTGAACAAGTCACTGATATCGTGATGTGTGTGTGTGTGTGTGTGTGTGTGTGTGTGTGAAGAAAATATGAAGCAGCACAACTGTTTCAACATTGATAATAGCCTACTAGTTTATAGTTTAAAGATGGGACATGAACGCCCTCTCAAGTCAAAATTTGAATGTAATGAGCTCGTAATCACGATTTCAGAAGTGGGATGTAGGGCATTTCTGGTAGCATGTGAAGGCAAATCATCATATTAGAATCATTTCTGAAGGATCATGTGACTCAGCTTTGATCACAGGAATAAATTACATTTTAACATATTCAAACAGAAAACGGCTTTTTAAAATTGTAATATTACTGTTTTTTTTTTAGCAAATAAATGCAGCCTTGGTGAGCAGAAGAGACTTTTGAAAACAAAAAAAATCTGGATTTATGGGTGGATGGATGGATGGATGGATGGATAGATATATGGATGGATGGATGATAGATGGATATGTGGATGGATGGATAGATATGGATGGATGGATAGATATATGGATGGATGGATGATAGATGGATATGTGGATGGATGGATGGATAGATGTGGATGCAGGGCTCCAGACTGCGCCTAAAACGGTCGCATTTGCGACTAAAAATATTAATTTGCGAGTGATATTTTTGCAGAGATCGCCACTGGCGACCATACAAATTTACATATCATGATTATAAAATGTGCATGTTATGTGCGTGTTCTGTGAAGAGTAGCCTATCACATCATTTGTTGTGTTGACATAGTAAAATGAGACGCTACACGTGAAAGTTTCACTGTGATAGAGCGCCAAATGTGATTGTGAACGGGTAAAGCGAGACTCATCTTTACGCGCTAAAAAAACCATGTCAAAACGAAAAATATCGGACTTTTTCAAACAATGGTGATGACACACCTGCTTCTAAAAAAGCAGGCTCCAGCAGCTGTGCCAGCACACCCGTGAGAGAGGACAGAGACACAGAGGATCTTTCCATGTCAGTCAATGCGCACCGTGTTGATGTCAAAAGACATTTCAAAACTTCTTGGATTCAAGAATTTTCATGGCTAAGGTATGACCGCAAGCCATTTCAAAAAAGAGACTGTGAGAAAACACGCCGATAGTAACTAGCATAAAAATGCTTGTGATCACGTTATCGCGAAGAGTGCTCCATAGACTACACCATTAGCACGTGCAGTTTCTCATGCATGCGAACTGCGTGACGAAAAAGAATGGACGGAGCTAAAAATGAAGTTTAACACAGCCTATATGATAGCATGTGAAGAGCTGCCGTTCACTAAATTCACCTCTCAGATTTTGCTTATGAAGAAAAACCCTTTCTGCAAAAAAGAAGCGGTGGCCAAACTACACTCAGTGGCTTACGTCAACCATTTACAGGATCATTTTATTATGGAGAGTGATGGAGATGAAACATTGTTCCCATTAATGTTAATGTTATTCTTGTATTTAGCCCTCAGGTTTTCAATATACTCATTGGTGGTCAAATGTGACCATACACCTTAACTATTTTTAAATTAAATAAATGTTCTATATTTTAGTTTAATAATATTTATTGAATAGTTTGAGGAGATCATTTGGTACTAAATAGGCCTACTATTTGTGCAATAATTATGGTCCATTAATGACCATTTAATGAATTAAAATATTTTTCTTCTAATATTTTTCTTATTTATATTACAATTGGTGTAGTAATTAAGGTTAAAATAGAGAATTCCAATGCAAAGAGGCAAATTAGAGTCATTTTGTGGCTGGAAAAATAATACATTTCATTTGAAATGCCATGGTTTACCCACTATAGGTGCCTGTATGGCTCTTTAATAAATATACATGTATCGAGTAGCTCAAAAAAGTATTGCAGATCATAACTGCTTACTTATTTTTAGGTTTTGCATTTGAATACATATTTAGTCATGATCAAACACTAGATTTATTTAAATGTGAAATTTTAAAACGTTAATAACGTACATCCTAATATTTTTTAATGATACTTATATAAGCACACACAAGTGAATATTAATGAATGCGAGCAAATATAATTTAGCTCAAGAAAAGTTAAAAATAGTGCTGAAAAGGCTAAATTATTTTTCCCTATATGTACAGTAGGCTATATGAATTGATACTGAATCAAGATATATAAATCGATATTTGTGCCAATCACCAACCCCCAAATTCCACCCCCCAACCCCGCCCCCGCCCCCACAAATTGGTTTCTAATCTGTGGGAAACACTGTATATAGTTCATAAGTTGGAAAAGACATTCAGTTCCCAAGTGAACTTCAGTTCCAACATTGGGCCGGTTGCATAAACCGTTAAGACTAGTCTTACAAGTTAGACATACATTTTTTTCTTGAATACTGTTCATAATTTTTTTTATCAGTTACATAAAAACATAGACTGGCCTAATTTGATGCAAAAAGTAAGACTGAATGCCACTTGCCTAACTGCAAGTGGCTCATACTAGATCGTAAGACACTGTCTTAACATAATGGCTTAGTTCATGCAACTGGCCCATTGACAAGATGAAAATGCTGAAACTGTAAAAAGAGGGGAGATGTACGCACAACAGGATGATTAAAAGTAAGTGATTTAAAAAATGTATGTTCATTGTAATGTGGCTCTTTAAAAAAATATTTGGCGCCTGGTTTTTTACCCTATAGGAGCCAATGGCTCCTTAATTAATTTTTTTGTCTGGAGCCCTGGGATGGATAGATATATGGATGGGTGGATGGATGGATAGATATATGGATGGATGGGTGGATGGATGGATAGATATATGATAGATATATGGATGGGTGGATGGATGGATAGATATATGGATGGATGGGTGGATGGATGGATAGATATATGATAGATATATGGATGGGTGGATGGATGGATATATGGATGGATGGATAGATATATGGATGGATGGGTGGATGGATGGATAGATATACTGTATGGATATATGGATGGATGGATATATGGATGGATGGATTGATAGATGGATGGATGGATAGATATATGGATGGATGGATAGATATATGGATGTATGGATGGATTAATATATGGCTGTATGGATGGATTGATATATGGATGTATGGATAGATTGATATATGGATGTATGGATAGATATATGGATATATGGATGGATGGATCGATTGATAGATGGATGGAT
This sequence comes from Gobio gobio, assembly GCF_949357685.1. Lineage (NCBI taxonomy): Eukaryota > Metazoa > Chordata > Actinopteri > Cypriniformes > Gobionidae > Gobio > Gobio gobio. The sequence goes on along the minus strand of NC_137119.1, from coordinate 37,633,011 downwards.
TGATATATGGATGTATGGATGGATTGATATATGGATGTATGGATGGATTGATATATGGATGGATAGATATATGGATGGATGGATGGATGGATGGATAGATATATGGATGGATGGATAGATATATGGATGTATGGATGGATTAATATATGGATGTATGGATGGATTGATATATTGATGTATGGATGTATGGATGGATTGATATATGGATGTATGGATAGATATATGGATATATGGATGGATGGATGGATTGATATATGGATGGATGGATCGATTGATAGATGGATGGATTGATATATGGATGTATGGATGGATTGATATATGGATGTATGGATAGATATATGGATATATGGATGGATCGATTGATAGATGGATGGATTGATATGGATGGATAGATAGATGGATAGATATATGGATGGATGGATGGATGGATGGATGGATAGATAGATGGATAGATATATGGATGGATGGATGGATAGATATATGGATGGATAGATGGATGATTGATAGATATATGGATTGATATATGGATGGATGGATGGATGGATGGATGGATGAATGGATAGATAGATAGATGGATTGATATATGGATGGATTGATATATGGATGTATGGATGGATAGATCGATGGATTGATATATGGATGCATGGATGGATGTATGGATGGATAGATAGATGGATTGATATATGGATGTATGGATGGATAGATAGATGGATTGATATATGGATGGATGGATGTATGGATGGATAGATAGATGGATTGATATATGGATGTATGGATGGATAGATAGATGGATTGATATATGGATGGATGGATGGATGGATGGATAGAGGGATGGATGGATGGATAGATGGATGGATAGATGGATGGATGGATGGATAGATATAAGGATGGATGGATATGGATATGGATGGATATATGGATGGATAGAAGGATTGATATATGGATGGATGGATGGATGGATGGATGGATGGATGGATAGATAGATAGATGGATTGATATATGGATGTATGGATGGATAGATAGATGGATTGATATATGGATGGATGGATGGATGGATGGATGGATGGATAGAGGGATGGATGGATGGATGGATAGATAGATGGATGGATAGATGGATGGATAGATGGATGGATGGATGGATGGATAGATATAAGGATGGATGGATATGGATATGGATGGATATATGGATGGATAGAAGGATTGATAGATAGATGGATGGATGGATTGAAAGATAGATAGATGGATGGATGGATGCTGTAGTTTGGTTATGAAAATATATTCATAAATGGAAAAACCTGCATGTGTCAAAGTTGAATATTTTTTTTCTTAATTTGTGTCTTTGTAGCTTTCTTGACCGGATTGATGCAGTAAGACAAAGCGACTATACACCAACAGACCAGGTACTGTTTGAGCTTTTTCAACAACACACACCGTTCATTTGTAGATGAGAGACGGCTCGCTCTTTATTTTCCAGAAATTGCCCTACCCTAACACTTTCCCTCCATCTTTCTTCTTTCAGGACTTGCTTCGCTGCAGAGTGTTGACATCAGGGATTTTTGAGACGCGATTTCAAGTAGACAAAGTCAACTTTCAGTGAGTCCGATTGCTTATTAAAAAGCTCCTGAGACACATGCTAAAGAGGATATTACTGTCATTCCTGCTGTGTGGTGAAGTGTCATGTCTTCATATGTCCACTAGAGGGACACATTTCACTTCCTGTAAACCTCAGGTCTCTGTTCTTCTCTTTTCAGTATGTTTGATGTGGGAGGTCAGAGAGACGAAAGAAGAAAATGGATTCAGTGTTTTAATGGTATGTGAAGTGTGTGCGTTACATATATTTAAACATGTTTAGAGTGCCCCTATTATGCTGTTTTAAAGGCTCCTAATTTAGTTTTGGCGTCTCCTTCAATAGGCTTACATGCATTCAAGGTCAAAAAACACTTGAATTTTCTCATTATAGTCTGAAAATTTAGCACTTTGATCTTAAAATTAGCAGCTTTTTACATTCACAAACTGCTATATTACACACAGCATGAAGGGTAACATCCTAAAAAAGCATAATAGGACACTTTAATGCAAGATCTTTAACAATTTCACATTACATACCTTAACATTTGAAGTACTCTTAAAAATATTGAGTTAGAAAAAACACGAAGACACACACACACACGTGGTGCTGATTTGCTGTTTCTCTGCAGACGTCACAGCGATCATCTTTGTGGTAGCGAGCAGCAGCTACAACATGGTCATAAGGGAAGACAACAACACAAACAGGCTACGGGAAGCACTCGCTCTTTTTCGCAGTATCTGGAACAACAGGTGAAACCTTAATTCTCTCATTTTTTTTTTTTTTTATTGCTTGTTTTTGAGTGTAATTGCGAGCTTTACTGACTCCTCGCCTTTCTTCTTCCTGCAGATGGTTACGAACAATTTCTGTCATATTGTTCCTAAACAAACAGGACATGCTGGCAGAGAAAGTATTAGCTGGGAAATCTAAAATTGAAGATTATTTCCCTGAATATGCTTGTTACACCATACCAGATAAAGGTTAGACTTTTCACTCAGACGTACACATCACAAGAGACCCAGAAATCCGTTTTTAAACAAGTGGGTAGTTGACAAATACGTTTTCCGGTTGAAGGAAAAATGAAAATTCTGTCATGAAAAAGGGCGTACAAGCTTCATAAAAGTATCATAAACATAGGGTGTGTTCACACTTGGCATGTTTGGTTGGATTAAAGGGATAGTTCACCCAAAAATGAAAATTAGCCCATGATTTATTTACCCTCAAGTCATCCTAGGTGTATATTACATTCTTCTTTCAGACGAATACAATCAGAGTTGTCCATAATGTGCATCTATCCATCATATAACTGCTCCACACAGCTCTGGGGGGTTAACAAAGGCCTTCTGAAGCGAAGTGATGCATTTGTGTAAGAAAAATATCCATATTTAAAACTTTATAGACTAAAATAACTAGCTTCTGGCAGATTAGCGTACGCAAGTCGAAAGAGTAACCCTTGACGTGATGTACAGGAGCATCACAAGTCAGAGATGGGCACTCGAGTTAGTGACTCGGACTCGAGTCGCATTTTATGAGACTTCAGACTCGACTCTGGACTCGACCTGAAATGACTTCAGACTTGACTCGACTCGACAAAAGAGACTCGTGAAATTTTAAAAACAACTCAAGTCTTTAATCCTTATCTATCGTAAATTAAAATAAAAATCTTTATTTGAATGTTATGATATCTGCTTCACATGTACGTGACGTGGTAGATCGGACCCTTGGATGTCCGTGTATTGCTTCGGTCATAAGAGTCCCATGAAATGTGACAGGATCCATCGTGCCATATGTTCTCACATATGGATTTATTACCGTGTCAGATCGGCTAGATGCAAAGAATGTGTGGAAAATAGTTCAAGACGCAGGAACGTCCTTTTGTTAGACATCGCGTCCACACAGGTTAGTGACATTAACTCACACAGCTCGCTGTTTTACTGTGGTGTAGCCGGGTGGCTCTTTTGGATCGCCAGCCTATTAAAGGTGAACTATGTAAGATTTTTGCAGTAAAATATCCAAAAACCACTAGGCCAGTGTTATATATTTTGTTCAGTTGAGTACTTAGAATATCCCAAATGTTTCCAACTATTTGAAAATCGTGAGTAATTGCTAATTTAACCAAGGAACCGGGACGTGTGAGGGAGTCGCCTGTCGATTGCGTCATATCTGCGGTCCCCTCGGTTTCCAGTTTTATTCTGCAGAAACGCTTTACTCTCACTGCAGTGTGAACAAGTGTCATAGCAGCCGCCGAGCGAACGTCATAACTTACTTTTCAACACACTCAGATATATCTAATACGATAAACAGAGTTGCGTTACCTCATACTCATGACTGGAAAAGATGAAGTGGCACCTATGCCATAATAACAGTCCCGCTCTTCAATCGCTCCTGCGGCCTTGCTCAGCACCACAACACTCGGTCCTGCTCTGCTTCATACTACAGTAATGTTAATAATCGCATCCATGAACATGATTTCTGCCCGAGTCCTGTCCTGATGCACCGGCTGTGAGGTGAAGACCACATGTACCAAGATTCTGCGCTCAAACGTGGCGTCATCAAACTACGCCTTTGTTTTGAACAGGCGACCTCTAGTGGACGGAAAAATTACATAGTGTAGCTTTAAAACATGAAGAAAATCCTTTAAACCTAGCACTACTAGGGATGCAACAATACAGTTAGTCCACGGTTCAATACATACCTCGGTTTTTACCCACGGTTTTCGGTTCGGTTCGGTTCTGATGGCTTGTCACATAAATTTTTTGTTATTCTATTCTAAGGCGACAGGAACCGCAAGAGGTTAAAGAGAAAATAGACTATTTTTTTTATTGCAATACTCTTTCTTTATTTTACTTAAAAGAATTGAAAAACCTTACTTAAACTTAAAACTTTACTTAAAAAAAACCTTGTACACATTCCTAGTGTATTGGATAATATAAAATAATATATATAAAGATTTATACTGGCAGCTCTGAGTATTAAATTGAATGAATGAATGTAAAAATAAAACACTAGACTTCATTATAAAATATACACAGTGATTCTTAGCTACTGTATTAGTTTTTCAGTCAAGAGCAGTGAGTGATTTTCTCTTTGTCTTTTGTTGTTGTATTAACATTAAAGGGACATTTCACTCAAAACTGAAAATTGTCATCGAGAATGAATACAGGTTTGAAACGATATTAGAGTGAGTAAATTATGACATCATTTTATAGGTGAACTGTCCCTTTAAGGACAGCGTGTTCACTGGCTGCGCTGCTGTCAGTTTAAGACCTCTACACATCTACTATACAGACACGATTGCGATTTTACTTTCACTTTAGACATAACCGACTGTGTTTATGTTAACCTTGTGTGTATTTGACAGTATTAACGCAGTAAGACGACTACTTAGTTCAGTATTCACGTGTTTGACAGGCGTTTAGTGCGCGCGCTCTGAAAAGCGCATGTTAAAACCGCGCACGCGAATGAAACCGGCAAGGCTTTAAAACGCATGCAAATAATGAACTTTGGTGATTGTGAATTACTATAGTGTTCCGTGAGTATAACTAATCTAGTCTACCACTAACGGTGATGTGAATGTATGTCGCGTTGTTCAGAATTGGGATGGAGGCAAATTATAGAATTTGTAGAAAATAATTAATTAAATGTGAAACCGAAAAAAACGCAATTCACAAGCGCGTATTGAACCGTGAATGCCGTACCGAACGGTTCAATATTATATTGAGAATTGTGGCATCCCTAAGCACTACGTTTTACTTTTATCAATCTTTCGCAGCTTTTCTCTCTCTTAATGTAGACACGAGAGAGAGATAGAAAGATGTTAATCCATTTATTGCTTAAAGCGCATATTTTATAATATCGCAATCAGCATGCGTACAGTTTTCTATTTACTAGAAACAACTAGAAACGTTCAGTTTGATTATTTTCTGATAATGTCTGTCGTCAATAACAACGCTGTGTAACAAACGAGACTGGCGTTATCTTTTGTCCACTCAGCGGCTATATTGAAAATGACTACTTGTCTTGTTGCCAGGACAATAGTTTTTTTTACTTTACATTATAATGGATTATAACGTAAGGCTGGATGTATCCCTTACATCTTAGGACTTTTATTACAAACAAAACAGATGATAGAAAGGTAATAAAGATATAAAGAATTCAGACTTGAATCGGACTCCAGTGATAAAGAATTCAGACTTGAATCGGACTCCAGTGATAAAGACTCCAGACTTGAATCGGATTCCAGTGATAAAGAATTCAGTCTTGACTCGGACTCCAGTGATAAAGACTCCAGACTTGAATCGGACTCCAGTGATAAAGAATTCAGACTTGAATCGGACTCCAGTGATAAAGACTCCCGACTTGACTCGGACTCCAGTGATAAAGACTCCTGACTTGACTCGGACTCCAGTGATAAAGATTCCAGACTTGACTCGGACTCCAGTGATAAAGACTCCTGACTTGACTCGGACTCCAGTGATAAAGACTCCAGACTTGACTCGGACTCCAGTGATAAAGACTCCAGACTTGACTCGGACTCCAGTGATAAAGACTCCAGACTTGAATCGGACTCCAGTGATAAAGAATTCAGACTTGAATCGGACTCCAGTGATAAAGACTCCAGACTTGAATCGGACTCCAGTGATAAAGAATTCAGACTTGAATCGGACTCCAGTGATAAAGACTCCCGACTTGACTCGGACTCCAGTGATAAAGACTCCAGACTTGACTCGGACTCCAGTGATAAAGACTCCTGACTTGACTCGGACTCCAGTGATAAAGACTCCAGACTTGACTCGGACTCCAGTGATAAAGACTCCTGACTTGACTCGGACTCCAGTGATAAAGACTCCAGACTTGACTCGGACTCCAGTGATAAAGAATTCAGACTTGACTCGGACTCCAGTGATAAAGAATTCAGACTTGACTCGGACTCCAGTGATAAAGACTCCAGTCTTGAATCGGACTCCAGTGATAAAGAATTCAGACTTGACTCGGACTCCAGTGATAAAGACTCCTGACTTGACTCGGACTCCAGTGATAAAGACTCCATACTTGACTCGGACTCCAGTGATAAAGACTCCAGACTTGACTCGGACTCCAGTGATAAAGACTCCTGACTTGACTCGGACTCCAGTGATAAAGACTCCTGACTTGACTCGGACTCCAGTGATAAAGATTCCAGACTTGACTCGGACTCCAGTGATAAAGACTCCAGACTTGACTCGGACTCCAGTGATAAAGACTCCAGACTTGACTCGGACTCCAGTGATAAAGACTCCAGACTTGACTCGGACTCCAGTGATAAAGACTCCAGACTTGACTCGGACTCCAGTGATAAAGACTCCAGTCTTGAATCGGACTCCAGTGATAAAGACTCCAGACTTGAATCGGACTCCAGTGATAAAGACTCCAGACTTGACTCGGACTCCAGCTTAAAGACTTGTGAACATCTCTGGGCATCAAACACAAGCCCCTCTTCTCTTATATCGAAATCCTCCGCCATTTCTCTTTAAAAATTCTCGTTTTAGACTCTAATTCATGACTGGTATTTTGTTTTGCTCTGTCCTCTGTGCTTCTGCGTTCGTCAATACGCATGCGTCAAGGGTTCAAGGGTTACTCTTTCGCCATAACAACATTGTCCTAACTACGCGCAACGCGATAAGATTCCAGCGACAAGCAACTTGTCTGTCCACACCAGAGGCGACACGACTACGAGATGCGACCAATCAATCAAAAACCACAGCCAATCAGAACAGCGTGTGGGCGGGCTCTCGCGGCAAGTGCACGGCACCAGAGATTAATCCTGACGGCACTCGCAAGGATGGATAAGTACATAATCAAATTCACAAATATTACACCATTTAAACATTACTAAAAATACATACCGAGTCACTAAGACAATCTTTGTCATAGAAAACACTTGTTTGTTCACAGTTTGAACGTTCTTGTTTCCATTTGTTTAATATCAAGATCTGAGGTGAATTATCCATTGTTGCTTTTAGTGTGATAAAGCTGTGAGCACTAAATGATATTCAAAAAGTCAAATCACATGCTTTTAACATTAAATAAAGCACATAAACATTACCTGAGATTATTATTGCCATGTTTTGGGTTGTTGTTCCAGCCGTGACGTCGCAGAAATAGAAACCGTTTCTAAAATAGATATATTGTGTGTCGCGGTCGCAGCTGGTTAGGACAAAAACTCGAAATAACATGGAAAAGACGCCTTTTATCGCGTGTCACAGCGTTGCGTGTAGTTAGGAGACGGTGTAAGTCGACTTGTGTACCACTGACCACCGGTAGTTAGTTATTTTAGTCTATAAAGTTTTAAATACGGATATTTTTCTTACACAAATGCGCCACTTCTCTTCAGACTACGCTTCAGAAGGCCTTTATTAACCCCCTGGAGCCGAGTGGAGCAGTTATATGATGGATAGATGCACTTTTATGGACTTCAAAAACGTCACTGCCGTTATAAAGCTTGGATTAGCTACGACTTTTTTAATATAACTTCTGAAAGAAGAATGTCATATACACCTAGGATGACTTGAGGGTGAGTAAATCATGGGCTAATTTTTGGGTGAACTATCCCTTTAAAACTTTATAAAAACCCTGATGCGATTGCTCTGTTAGTGCGGTTCATTTGAACATGTGTTTGAACGCTGCCATCTGAACTCTGGTGCGGTTGGAATGAAATATGAATGCAACACGGACCAAAGACATGTAAACGGACCAAAAACGGGACATGTCGCAAGATGAGACCCTAAAAGGACAGAATGCTCACGCATATCTTTTTTTTTTGTCTCGTCATAGTCGCGAGTTTGCCCATCAGAGTTCAGTACAGGCGTCAGAACCGCGTCTCCTCACAGCAGATCTTGGTTTGTGTGTGTGACGGAGGGATTCCTGCCGCTGCTTTGATTCCTTTACACATTTTATATCAACTGGTCAAAATACCATCATATGTAGCTACACACACAACAACAAGAGCATTTATCCCAGCACACAGCATTGTTTTGGATGTTCAGTATGTTCCATCTCAAAGTAGGCAATACATCATAGAAGCCAACCAATCAGGTTCCGAACGTATCCCTATGCTTTTAGGCTCCGTGATAAAATGCCAATCTGAACGCTAAGCAGACCGGGACTAAATGTGTGTTTTTTGTTGTTGTTTTTTTTTGGTCTGGGCCAAACGAACCAAGCGAACCAAACTACAAGGGTGCTTTCACACTTGGTTCGATTTCCCGGACCGAACCAGAGTTCGATTGCTCCCCCCTCCCCCTGCCCCCACTGGACTGTCGCCATATATTATTTGGGTCCAAACCGGGGTGCGTTTGCGTCATCAAAGCAGCAGCTGTTTACCCGGTTTCTTAGGGCGTTTTCACACTTACCTTGTTTGGTCTGGATTTTCGGACTTTTCAGTTTGGTCCGAATCAAAATTGCAGGTGTGAAACCTCCCCCGTACCACGGTCCGGACCAAACAGACGAAATTTGGTCCGACGAAAAGAGGTAGTCTCGGTCCGGATCAAACTGAAAAAAAGGTTCGGTTCGTTTCTAGTGTGAAAGCATTTTCTGTATGGTTTGGACTTTCAGACCATTTACAGGAAGTTCCTGTTTATGTTTAAAGGGTTAGTTCACCCAAAAATGAAAATTCTGTCATTAATTACTTACCCTCATGTCGTTCGACACCCGTAAGACCTCCGTTGATCTTCGGAACACAAATTAAGATATTTTAGTTGAAATCTGATGGCTCTGAAAGGCCTCCATTGGCACAATGCACGGTTCACTCTCAAGACCCTTAAAAGGTACTAAAGACGTCGTTACAAAGTCCATCTCACTACAGTGGTTCTACAATAACTTTATGAATCGACGAGAATAGTTTTTGTGCGCAAAAAAACCCTAAATAACGACTTATATAGTGATGACGATTTCAAAACACGGCATCATGAAGCTTCGAAGCTTTATGAATCAGTGAGTCGATTCAGCGGTTTGAATCGCCAAATTTCAGCAGTTTGGCGGTTTGACACGTGATCCGAATCATCATTCGGCTCACTGATTCATAACGCTTCGAAGCTTCATGATGCCGTGTTTTGAAATCGGTCATCAATATATAAGTCGTTATTTAGGGTTTTTTTGCGCACAAAAACTATTGTCGCCGATTCATAAAGTTATTGTAGAGCCACTGTAGTGAGATGGACTTTGTAACGACGTCTTTAGTACCTTTTAAGGGTCTTGAGAGTGTAAAGTGCATTGTGCCAATGGAGGCCTTTCAGAGCCATCAGATTTCAACTAAAATATCTTCATTTGTGTTCTGAAGATGAACGGAGGTCTTACGGGTGTCCAACGACATGAGGGTAAGTAATTAATGACAGAATTTTCATTTTTGGGTGAACTAACCCTTTAAATATTATAATATTATTTTTAAATTCAATGTAGGCTACATTGATTAAAATAAAAGTGAAAATATGCGCAATATGTCAGAAGACAGAAAGTCAGAAATAATTTTGTTATAAATTAATTTTGCTAAATTTTCTATGATTTTGCTTAGAAAGCATTTCTTTAATGGGAATTTCGTTTTGTATAAATTGTATCTTAATTTTTATCAACGTTTAATCAGATAATTGCCTGGATTTAATAAATAAGAAGCAAATAGTCTTTAGCAGACAATAATCGCGGGAGCGATCACATGCTTTACACATGAACAGGAGCGGGTCTCAAATAAACCAATACTCAGCAGCTACTTGCCTCACAAACATGAAAAATATGTGTATATAAAGCTTGAAATGTCCACTTTTAAACGTAACAAATAAAAAATAGTCAAGCAATGCGCACTGTTCAATAGTGGCAACGATATGCGTCCGTTCATTCTTGTCAAAGATGCTGATGTCAGACGTACGTCCGTTTACAAACCAATCAATGTCCAGATGCCGCCCACATAGATGATGACGAGTGAACGCAAGTGTCATGTAAAGTTCTTTAGTGCGCTCGCATAATTGCAATGTGAAACCAAACCAAAACTAACCGAATGTATAAAAAGTATCAAAACATGAACTTCGGTTCGGACCTTGGTGCGGACTTTCAGGTGTGAAAACGCCCTTAGTAACGACAGCAGCGTGAAGGCGGCAAAATGCATAGCGTTGCTCACCTCCCTTTTATATTTTCGTTTTTTAACCGTTGGTTTTGTTTCCAAAGCTTCAGTACGTAAACAGCACTCTAAAGAACGCTGAAGACGAGCAGAAATTAAATCTACAGCTCTCTGCTTGCAGTACATCAGTCACGCCAGGAAACACACACACAAACACACATTTTAATCAAATCATACGTCATTAATAGCAGTTCACTTCCACAATTTAGTACGATTGCGTTCACATCAGCAGCGAACAGTACCAGAGTTTTCATGAACCGAACCCCAGACCACCTTTTTAAGCGGACTCGGGTACAGTTCAAGGGAAGGGTGTGCACCCGAGTTCACATCCAAATGAACTGAACTCTGACGTCAATCGAACCCGGGTGCGCACCAAGAGGGCTAGTGTGAAATCACCCTAAGAGAGTTGAACTCCAGAATCAGATCAGTCAACTGTACAAGCATTCAGCTTTGTGAACTGAATCTACTGATTGATGTGCATGTCTTCTTCCTGAGTGTAAATCTGTCGACTCTTCTGTTTCAGTAACTCCTGAGCCAGGTGAAGATCCCAGAGTGACAAGAGCCAAGTTTTTCATTCGTGATGAGTTTCTGGTTAGTATTTTCAGATGTCACTTTGTTGTGATTTTTTCCTAGCAAAGCATGTGTTTATTATTAAGTGATGGAGAAAGCCCTGTTGATGGGCAGTGTATAGAGATCCACCAATAATCCATTTTACCAACATTTATTCTTTTCTGCTAATCCACATCATCTGGTAAACTGATAATCAGTGCCATCTTGTGGACCTCCAAAGAATAAACATATGCCGTTTACTTCCTCTTCAGCATTATTCATCATCCACAGTGGATCCATCACATTCAGTGGATTCACTCAATAATTCAATTGTGGGTTTGATAAAAAGATAATAATAAAAAATTTAAATAGTAAAAGTGTAAAATAAAAAAAATATGTTAAAAAACATAAATAAAAACAATCATTATAATACATATGCTATAAAGATATTTTTTCTAAAATATATTTTGTTATATATTTAAAAGTGTGTATATATACATTTTAATAAAACAATAAATTCAATCAATTTTATATATATTAGGGCTGGGTATTGACACAAATTTCATGATTCGATTCGATTTCCATTTACAAGCTTTCGATTCAATATCGATTATTGTAGATATTTATATTAGATACAGTACATGGCAAATTTTCTTTAGGAAAAAAATTCTTAACTAATGCTGTAAACTATACCTTGTAGTCAGTAGGTACATTACTAATATTGAAGGTTAACATTAACTGATTTAAATACAAACATAAATTACACTCAATGATGTATTTTATAATAATACAGTTATAATACTAACTTTACAATTACATAATCATATTCTAATCCAATTACTTCAATTGTTTTTTTAAATAAACATTTAAATGTGGGCAATCATAAAAAAACTTCAGTTCATGCCGCTTCTCTTGAGCTGAGCAGCGCTACAGTGATCTGTCACACGCCACATTAAACAGCGCCAAAACGGTATTTATTTTTAAAAATGTCATAATAAAATGGACGTAATTTGAAATCTGAGACTTTGTATCTTACCAAAAGTAACAAAGCACAAAGATTATTGCGATTTATTGGATGGGAGGGGCTCTACAAAGTTACATTCATTCATCAACTGAAAACAGGATAGACTAATTGATGAAAATGAGAATCGATTAAAATCAAGAAATCAATGGCATTCATTTATACAGTCAAGCCGGAAATTATTCATACCCTTGGTAAATATGACCAAAGAAGGCTGTGAAAAATAAATCTGCGTTGTTAAAGGGATAGTTCACCCAAAAATGAAAATTCTGTCATGATTTACTCACCCTCATGTTGTTCCAAACCTGTATGAGTTTCTTTGTTCTGCTGAACATAAAAGAAGATATTTTAAAGAATGTTTGTAACAAAGCAGAGAGAGCAACCATTGACTACTATAGTATTTTTTCCCCTACTATGGTAGTCAATGGTTGCTCTATATGCTTGGTTACATTCTATCTCTTTTTATATTGTACTATATCATATTTTATATATTATTTGAATTTGTATGTACATTTAATAAATTCTATAAATTCAAAATGTTATATAATAAAAAAATATATGCAGCTCTGGAAAAAAACTCTTAAATTATTGAAATATTAACTTAAAATCTTGGGCTAATTCATGTACGCCAGAGAGGTTCGGCTGACGAAAAAGTTTAAGAAACCCCGCGTCAGTTTTGATTCAGAACAATGTGAGTTTGTTAGGGTTTTTTTTTCTATTAAAAGTGATTTATTAATCACATTGATGACCTCTAAGGTGAAGGGTTCTGTTGCAGACATTTATACTTAGTGTTGTCCACTCAAATTGATGAACATAAATATTGTTTAACTAGTTAGTTTTATTTCCTAAAATAAAGGGTTACTTCAGTGATTTAGCATTAAGCTTTGTATTTAAACTGGGTCATTTATGTAGTAGAAATGGGAAATTGTTTTTGAATTTGGTGCCTTCTAGACTGAGAAAAGACAGAAAATGTATTTTTGTCTCATGTGGATGAAAGACAACAACTCCCAGAATGCACTTGCTTCACTGCCCTACGAGGCCACTCCGTACACCGTCGTTTTGATCTTCATAGTAATACAATGTTCAGTTAGAGAATAAACACTACAATTAAAAACTGAACGTGTCTTTTCAATAAAGTGTGAGTGAGCCGAACGAAAGTCATTTTATTCATCACGAAGAGCTGAGCAGAGCTGATGTAGCGTGAAGCGCCAGTCTGCCACGTTTTCAGATCGCATATGGAAGCTAAACTATCACAGGAATTCAGTGAAAAGTTGAAACACTCACTTTACTCTGTACCGCTCCGTTATGATTGTCCGTGCGGTCGTCTGTGTCTTACATTCTGTGCGTGAGATCTCTCCCCTGTGGGCGGGTTGATAACATGCGGAACAGCTCCATCTAGTGGCTGTAGTCTTTAGCCTCTGGCCAAAAAATTCTCCAATGATGCAAAATGACGATATATGCGTTTGGAGGACGATGGAGGATTGGAGGATGGAGGATTTTTTTTCAGAAATAAAATGCATAATTCTCTCGTCTCAGGGGGACATGAGGGGGGAAAGTACCATAATTTGAATATACTACCGGGTTTCTACTGATACAAAGCTTAAAGGGTTAGTTCACCCAAAAATGAAAATTCTGTCATTAATTACTCACCCTCATGTCGTTCGACACCCGTAAGACCTCCGTTCATCTTCAGAACACAAATGAAGATATTTTTGTTGAAAGCTTATGGCTCAGAAAGGCTTCAGATAGGCCTCCATTGGCATTCAGTACATTTACACTCACAAGACCCATAAAAGGCACTTAAAATGCGCACAAAAACTATTGCCGTCGCATCGTAAAATTATTGTAGAGTCACTGTGGTGAGATGGACTTTGTAACGACGTTTTAAGTGCCTTTTATGGGTCTTGGGAGTGTAAATGTACTGAATGCCAATGGAGGCCTATCTGAAGCCTTTCTCAGCCATCAGCTTTCAACCAAAATATCTTCATTTGTGTTCCGAAGATGAACGGAGGTCTTACGGGTGTCGAACGACATGAGGGTGAGTAATTAATGACAGAATTTTCATTTTTGGGTGAACTAACCCTTTAATGCTAATCGCTGAAGTTACCCTTTTAAAAAAAGTGACATGATGTCCCATACTCGGAATTTGCGCTCTGCATTTCACCCATCCAAGTGCACACACACAATAGTGAGTATTGAATACACACAAGCAGTGGGTGTGTTTTGCTGTTTTCCACGACATCGGGTTACAAGTCCGACTCTCTAACCATTAGGCCACGACTGCCCCACATGAAATGCCTAACTGTCAACCTCTCTCTTCACAGAGGATCAGTACAGAAAGCGGAGACGGCCGTCACTACTGTTACCCCCATTTTACATGCGCAGTGGACACGGAAAACATCCGCCGGGTCTTCAACGACTGTCGAGACATCATCCAGAGAATGCACCTGCGGCAGTACGAGCTCTTGTGATCTCACTCGGGCTCGCCGGGACCCTTGTGCTCCAAACTCCCACGCTCACGAGGCCAAAGCCGCAGGCTAAGAATACTACTGACGTTTGGCACACCACCCTTCGGTTTTTAGTCCTTTTATTTTAACTCATGATTCGGGTCGCTCGGTCGGTGGGGTGGAAGACGGAGAGGGCCACTGGGTCGTCCCCCCCGCCCACACACGTTTTTATTTGGATTGCCTTTGTTTTTGCCATTCCATGAAGCCTCTGGCTACCTCCTTTTTTTTTTATTTGAATAAAAAAAAAAATGATATCGTCGTGTATATTATCTGGCGCCTGCCAGATTATGAAGATCGCATCACCTTGTGACCTCCAGGAGTCCTAGTCTCGCACCCCGAACCTCGATCTTCTGACCTATCGGGCTCTCTGCTGCTCTTTCTGTTTCCGAACACTGAAGATCGCCCACGGACAGAGGCGGGGACGGGGTGGGGGGCCGGGGGTTTGTCGAACACTGGGAAAACGAAGTGAAGTAATGCACTTTTCCATCCGGTTTTGACTGACGTTTTTCTTTACGAAGATGGACACACAATGTAGCATCACATCATGAATTTCTGTCCCTCTTAAGGCTGCGGACAGGTCAGAGGATGGTGGGAGCGGCCACGCCCCCTTTCACGTGAAGGAGGCGGGGCATTTGAAACGAGGAGGAGGAGGAGGAGGGGCTCCGGGAACATTGCCGAAGCCTCGGTTTGGTTTTGAGAACGTGATGGCAAAACATCCGTGAAAAGAAACGCCCCATTTCTTATTATTTTACTTTCTTATCTTGTACAGACTGTGCAAGGTTGATTTGTTTCCTTTCCTGTACAGACTATAAAATGTTATATTATTTTGTACAACTTTATTGAAAGAGAGTAAAAAATCTACTTGTAGATCTTTGTGCCTTGATTATGGCTGTACCTGTAAATGAAGCTGATACATATGTTTTTGACTGCGCTGTACAGCTTGATGTCACCCCTGTCGGCAGAAGGGACTGTGGATGGGGACCTACTCTGTAGAGTTTAGTTTCTTTTTTTTCTTTCTCGTTTTTGTTTTTCTGCTTTGTTTATATAAAAAGAGAAAAAAGTTCTTTATGAAAAAAATCAATAAATATAGGAAAGAAAATCTTAACCTGTATACATTATGCAAATTGACCCCCTTACCTGCGGTTATGATTGGACGAAACGGCACCATGCCTTCTCGTTTTTTTGTTTACCGTTTCATTTGAATTCTCAGCTTTAAAAACAGAAAAACTGAAGAAAAAAGAAAAAAAAAAGTTGAAGTGTCCAAAATCACAACCTGGTGTTGTTTTCAAAGGAACCTTTTTGGATATGAAGTATGTCTGGGATATATATAAACACACACACACACACACACACACACGTTTGTGTCTGTGAGTGCGTGCGTGTTCGCGTACAGGAGACCAACATTGAGCCACAGACGCATGACATTTGTGAGTGTGTGTGCGCGCGTGCGTGTGTGCAAGAGTGCATTGTGTGCACTCTTTTATTAATGTGCGTACATGTAAATTTATACGTCTATATAAATATATATGTACAATTCTACATGTTTAATTATGTGTGTGTTGGTGTATACATACGTTAGTATGTATACAGAGAAGATGTGTACTTACACACATAGGTAAGCATGTCTAGGGTGAAATGAATAAATGAGAGTGCAATATTGAAAGCAACTGTGCGTGTCCGACGATTTTCACCATACACCATATAGACAGTGAATAATAAACTGAACGTTTTTTTTAATATCATTTCTTTAATATCAATATCATGTGATATAATACACATCCAAATATACTTTTATTTTTTAAAAGCAACAGCATCAGAACTTCAAGATGTACATTTTTATTTATATTTATTCAAGTTTTTTTTTTTCTTTTATCAGCTGAACACCCTTGGCATTCCTAATTTATTTTGCTTTTACCAAAACCTTTCAAACCATGTGATCCACCAAAACAACAAATTATGTTATACATGCAAATTTTGGTTGACAATTTTAAGTTCAAACACGTTTAAAAAAAAAAAAAAAATATATATATATATATATATATATATATATATATATATATATATATATATTAGTATTACTCCAGTAAATCTTAAAACTTTTTAAATCTGTAAATACTATGTGCTTAAAGTCATGTTGCACAAGAAATACTTTTTAAAATAAATCTTCTAAAGTCATTAAATAGATTTTGTGTTTGTTATGTTTTCTTAAAAATCTCCCAGCACTATTCTTTTGTCCGTCTACAAAACCGCATACATTCATATTTCAACACTAAAATGCTGACCACATCGAATAGTCTTCATTTCAAGATGACATATCCTAAGTGTTAGACCTCGGATTCAACAAGCCACAGTGTATTGATCTGGCTTTTTAAATGTTATGAATATATGTATTGCTGAGGTACATTAATTCCATACAGCACATACACATCTTGTTGTTGGAGTCCAAATAAGTTTAACTTGGTATTTCTTAGTATGTCCTTTAGACAAAAACACAAATTTGCACATTGATGTTGAACTTGCCGTTCCCAAGCGCAACCGCACATTTGGTTTGGCGCGTATGGGAACTCAAGTCATTAGAAAGTCTTCATTGGGTAGGATATAAAGGCATCGAGTTTGGCAAGTGAATCGCATGCGAAAAGTGTCGCCTCAACATGGAATGATCCAGAAGCTTTGCGATTGAATTAGATTGCGAGATTTTCCAGAAGTGTTCCCGTTTAAGACTAGGGCTACTGTATGTCCTGATTTTGCAAGTCAAAGATTCCATCCCGAGTGGTTTCCTCTGGATTACTGCTTTTCAAACGGCTTCCTCTTGCTGATCTGAAGAGTGACTTGTCCGGTTGGCGTGTAGCTGCAGGTTTGTGTGGACACTTGCGTTTTGAAGCTCTGCAGACCTCCCTCCTTTCCTCTCTGGACCTCGGAGCAGTACGTCGGCTGGACGTCAAACCTCGCGAAGCCACGGCTGGATGAAGGCTCTCCTGTCACATGAATGGGTATGGTCTTCTCTCGCCTGCTGCTCCCCGACGAACCTGGAGTAAACATGCTGGAAATATGTTCCTTGAAGGAACCGAAGAAACCCATGCGAGGCTTTGCGGACGCCACTGGACGTCCCACGTGCAGCAGAATGGGTTTGCCAATCACGGGCTCGTTGATTTCTCTCTGCAACACCGAGATCTCACTTGGCTTCTCAACGGGGACATCGGTGCGGCTGCCGAAAGTCTCACCTTCCTGTGGGACGTAGTCCTCCAGGTCTTCAAGAGTGAGGACTCGATTCCCGTCAGTCAGTATTTTGCAGTCTCGGGCACCAAGTTCGTCGTCTTCAGGCTCCAAGACAACAGTTCCTTCATCATCATCATCATCGGAGTCGACCAATACACATGGGTCACTATCGTCTCCTGTAACAGTTGGGTATGTTGTCACATTGTCAACCTCAGACACACTCTGCACAGTTTCCTCTTCATCCGTACCAGAAGACGCTTGTAGAGCCATTGCGGCACCCTCAACTAGCTTGTTGTTGGAGTTATTAGTGTTTGGATTTGGGGAAAACTTGCCGGGGGAAGCGCCCCTTCTCCTTGGTAACTTGGGTGATTTGTTCACTTTATACTCGATTATTTCCTCGACTTCCACCCATCTTGGGTTCCTGGCCGTGGCCCCCTCCGACTCTTGAACGTATACTGTCGGTACAGTCTTCCTGGCCAGGGTTCGTCTCTGTCTGGGCGGGAGTTCGGGAGTGGACGTCTCTGAGCGGTAAGCTCCCATGGGCGATGGGCGTGGGGACGCGTGGCGTTTCATACGAGTGTTCTTCACCACTGTGGTGATGGTCTCCTCGCTTAAAGTGGAAAAATCACATTTGTGAGTATGATTCATGATGGATGCACACAGAAGACATAAACAGAATGCACAAATTTTTGTAAGTAAGGTCAGATTACACTTATCGGTGCATCAATTTTATAAACATTATAGTTAAAATCAGAATTTTCAGCATCATTACTCCAGTCTTCAGTGTCACATGATACTTCAGAAATCATTCTAATATGCTGATTTGTTCATCAAGAAACATTTCTGATTATTATCAATGTTGTTTAATCAATGTAATGTGTCCTTGCTTAGTTAAAGTATTAATTTCTTTTTTTTAAATCTCACTGACCCCAAACATTTCAATGGCTGTTTGTTTAGGTGCATGTATGAGACTTACATAATTATGGTTTTCTTCGGTATTTTCGTCTCTTGTTCCGTTACTAGTTGAAAAACAACATAAAGATGGTATTAAATGTGTTACACAATCAAACACACATTTATTTTCAGTTGTCAAATTTAAGTGAATTCACTGCTTTTCAAAGAGGTATAAACTGAAATATGAAAAATTCATTCAGTCAGACCTTTAAATATATGTAAATTTACATGACAACATATGCTTTTCGCATTTTCTGGACCTGATCATTTCTAAAACCATCTTTCATAGTAGCCCCTTTATTAAAATCAATAAATAGTGTATAACAATTTGTAGATTAATCGCATCTAACGTAAAAGTTGATGTTTATATGTGAGTCTGGACCACAAAACCAGTCATAAGTGTCAATTTGTACATCATCTGAAAGCTGAATAAATAAGCTTTCTATTGATGTATGGACAATATTTGGCCGAGATGCAACTATTTGAAAATCTGGAATCTGAGGGTGCAAAAAAATCGAAATATTGAGAAAATGGCCTTTAAAGTTGTCCAAATGGAGTCCTTAGCAACGCATATTAATAATAATAATATGGTAGGAAATTTACAAAATATCTTCATGGAACATGATCTTTACTTAATATCATAATGATTTTTGGCATGAAAGAAAAACAATAATTTTAACCTGTACAATGTATTGTTGGCTATTGCCACAAATATACCCGTGTGACTTATGACTGGTTTTGTGGTCCAGGGTCACATATGTGTGTACGTGTGTGTGTGTGTGTGTGTGTGTGTGTGTGTGTGTGTGTGTGTGTGTGTGTGTGTGTGTGTGTGTGTGTGTGTGTGTATACGTATGTATGTGTATGTATGTGTATGTATGTGTGATTTCACTTACTGAAAAACATGCACGTACTAGTGATGTCAAATCGATTAATTGCGATTAATCACATCTAATATATATATACTGTGTGTATGTAAATATTTTGTAAATTTTGTATATATACATTATATATATATATATATATATATATATATATATATATATATATATATATATATATATATATATATATATATATATATATATATATATATATATATATATATATATATATATATATATATATATATATATACACACACACACACACACACACACACACACACACACACACACACACACACACACACACACACACACACACACACACACACACACACACACACACACACACACACACACACACACACACACACACACACTATATATATATTTTATGTGATTAATCGCAATTAATCGATTTGACATCACTAGTACGTGCATGTTTTTCAGTAAGTGAAATATAACAGATGGGAGAGGCTGGCATACTTTTACTTTAATTTTTTTAACTAGTTGGCATATGTGTGTTGACAGATGTCTCTTACCTTCTATAGTGATGGCCTGATCTGCTCTACGCTCTCCCGCCATTGCCACAGCAGGAGTGATCAGCTGCGCCGCACACCTGGCACTGCCCAGACGGTTCGACAGCTGCAAATGAATCATTTTGATGATCATTGACTTGTTTTCCTCAGTAAAGTAAGAACTCACTAACGGACTAAGGATCTCCATACCTCACACTCATAGTGTCCGAGGTCTCTTTCTCCAGGGTTCTTGATAACTAGAACCAACACTCCACTGCGCGATTCACTGTATGTCTGAAACTTCTCCAGGTCTGTCAGTAGTTTACCTTCCTTAAACCATCTGTGCAGGGAAATGCCATAGTTTAACACTAACTCAACTAATTATGTCAGTGGGATGGATGACATGAATATTTTTTACATGTAACATGTCATTTATTCCTTTTCAGCATCATTACTCCAGTCTTCAGTGTCACATGATCCTTCAGAAATCATTCTAATATGATGATTTGTGGCTCAATAAACTTTTGTTATTATTATCTTTGATGAATAGAAAATTCAAAAGAACAGCATTTATTTGAAATAGAGTTTGTTTGTAACATAAATTACATTTAATAAAAAAAATCTTACTGACCCCCACATTTCTGAATGGCATTGTAAATATTAGTTTAACCCTCTGGGGGTCTTCGGTCATTTCTGACCGAATTTTTTTTTTTTTTTACATTTTAAAAATTGTAGCTTCATCGGAATGGTCCTAAACTTGGTGACTTTATTGGTACTTGGTATATGAACACACAAAAAATTGGGGACACGACTTGAAAAGTCTTAAGTGGTCGTAAAAAATGACCCGGGTCAAAAATGACCCCCATAGGAAATGAATGGGAAATTGGCAAAAATACTGAGTTTTTTTGTGCATACAATCTACAAATCAGCCAGGATGCAGAAAAAAGGACTCAACAGTGAAGGGGTGAATCTCTAAAACATCAAGAGTGCAAAACAGACAAAAAAAACCTCAAACACACACACACACAATTAGCAAAATTAACTTTTGGAATGGCACGCGTTAATTTGTGTGTGCGTGTGTTTTTGTGTGTATAAGTGTGTGTCTGTGTGTGTGTGTGAGTTTTTTTGTCTGTTTTGCACTCTTGATGTTTTAGAGATTCACCCCTTCACTGTTGAGTCCTTTTATTCTGCATCCTGGCTGATTTGTAGATTGTATGCACAAAAAAACTAATTTCCTATGGGGGTCATTTTTGACCCGAAGGTCCTGAATGTGACTATTTTTTTTACGATCACTTAGACTTTTCAAATCCTGTCCCCAAATCCTGTTTTTTGGGGTGCTCATATACCAAGTACCAATAAAGTCACCAGGTTTCGGACCATTCCGATGAAGCTACAATTTTTTAAAAATGTTTTTATAAAACGCAAGATCCACTATAGTGGTAAAAATGTGCTATTGCGTGATACAAATGCTCAATGTGTCCACCGGATGGCACCAATCTCATTTAAAAAATTGCTTTCATGAGGCCTAGGCTTGACTCTAAAATGAAATACAGCTTTAATAAAAAAAATTATATATACTATATATATACATTTTTTATTATAGTCAATGGGAAAAAATGGGTCATAATTATTGCATAAATATTAATCATAAAATTATCTTAAAACACCAAAAAAGAAAAGAAAAAGTATTATTGAACAAAAATATATTTCATTGATTTTACTCAAATCTTTTTTTATCTTAATCCCGCCCTCCGGGTCATTTTTGACCCGAAGGTCCTGAGTGTGACCCATAAATGAAGAACCCCAGAGGGTTAAATGGAGTGAAGGACTACCTTATCTTTGGACTTGGTGCACTCTGAATGGTGCAGGTGAATTGAGCATCTTCTCCTGGAAAGAGTGTGGCGTTCCGGATTTTATTCACAAAACGTGGAGGTACTGCAAGAGATTGGATAAAAAACAACAACAACAATAACAATCTTTTGTGAAACTGGCTTTACAGGGTAAGTCACATCAGGTTGCACTTAATTTGCTCACCCTGCACAGTGATTTTGCCCAGTGTGCTGGCATTTCCTGCAGAACTGGTGGCAAAGCACATGTACTGGCCGGAGTCGTCTGCCGTCATGTTGTCCAATATGAGTGTGCAAGAGCCGTCTGGGTCCTCAATGATGATGTGATGAGGATCCGCTTCCACAGGTCGTCCGTCTGTTTGTGAGAGTCAGATGGATGAATCACTTCACTTCTTAGAAGACATCAAGAAGGGAAACGCCCAAGATTAGGTTCCTTACCTTTGTACCAGGTGACCTGTGGTTTAGGGGAACCAGTGACCTTACAGGCGAGCTTTACTGTCTGTCCGAGCTCTGCTGTTAAGTCTGTCAACACGGAGTCGAAATCTGGAAGGCCTGTAATAACAGTAAAACGCTAAATATTATAGAATGTTTTTTTGTTGTTGTTGTTAAATGTCTGAAATAAGGTCTGTGGTGCACACATGCTCAACATATTTTCATGTTTTATAAAATAAATCAGATAAAATAAATCTGTATTGATTGTGATTTTTTGTAAAGCTTTTATGTGTCTTGAAAAAGATGGTTGCTAACAAGTGGCTAAATGAGACTACAGAGGTTATCAGGGACATTGAACATCATCGTGGTGAATGGGTAAACTCCTCTACTCACTATTTCGCTCTTACAGCCTCATTATGTTTATAATTGCGCTCTAGCAAACTATTCTAACTCAAACTTTCCAACTTGTAGATTTCAAATATTAAAAGAGTTTTTTGAAGCTTAGTGGTGTTGTTGACATGGTGTTGTTTGTTTGAATGTCTTCCAGAAATTAAAGCAAAATTGCCAATCTCCTCCCGAAAATCCTGAAAAAAGTCAGTTGGTGCCTCAGTGACAACTTCGCTCAGAGAAGCCGTCAATCTCAGCTGTCAATCATGACGTCACACCCCCGTTTTATAGCGTCAAATAACTAACTAAAACCAAACTCAAAGGGTTAGTTCACCCAAAAATGAAAATTGTCATTATTAAAGACTCATTAATGATCTCCGTTCATCTTCGGAACACAGTTTAAGATATTTTAGATTTAGTCCGAGAGCTTTACTGTCCCTCCATTGAAAATGTATGTACAGTATTCTGTCCATGTCCAGAAAGGTAATAAAAACATCATCAATAAAAACGCTGTTGCAGTGGACTTCTTCCCGGCAGTCAAAGCGGCATTACGTCGTGAAAGTGCGGACTCAGAGGAAGACCGTTAGGGTTTAGGGTGCCATTTGGGACAGGGCCTATGAGGGAGATGCACGCTGTATTCAAGCTATGGAAGCTTGTGCGCACCAGATAACACGAGTCGTGAACGCGGATTGACAACAGACCGGAAGAGAAGACAATGCTGAATAAAGTCGTAGTTTTTGTTATTTTTGGACCAAAATGTATTTTCGATGCTTCAAAAATTTCTAACTAACCCACTGATGTCACATGGACTACTTTGATGCTGTTTTTATTACCTTTCTGGACATGGACAGTATACCGTATATACATTTTCAATGGGGGAACAGAAAGCTCTCGGACTAAAGCTAAAATATCTTAAACTGTGTTCGGTAGATGAACGGGTGTGGATCTGTGGAACGACATGAGTCATTAATGACACAATTTTCATTTTTGGGTGAACTAACCCTTTAATTAAAAAAACTAATACTCATCATCTTGCCTAGAAATCTAGACGCACCCTAGGGGCAGCAAATCTAATTTGCAGTGAGTGTAGTCTAGCAACTCTCGGTAGACCTGTGAGCTGGAAAATATAAACTCTGGTCAGGCCAATCACAGCGTGTATAGAGTCGATGGGTGGGCTTCGTCACGGCAGAGTTGCGGAGGTTCTACGTGCTACACGTAAACAAAGAAGCTGGCGAACAGCGGTTTTTCGAATCGGCTTTGGCCGCGACTCTGGAAGACGTGGAGTTTAGCTTTTCGTTGAGAAAAGAACAAAGAACGGCACTGAAGTCATTCTTTACCCTCTGGGGTTCTGCATTTATGGGTCACACTCAGGACCTTCGGACTCAGGAGGGCGGGATTAAGATAAAAAAGATTTGAGTAAAATCAATGAAATATATTTTTGTTCAATAATATTTTCTTTTCTTTTTTGGTGTTTTTTTTATTTCTTTTTATTTTATTAAAGCTGTATTTCATTTTAGAGTCAAGCCTAGGCCTCATGAAAACATTTTTTTAAATGAGATCGGTGACATCCAGTGGACACACAATAGCACATTTTTACCACTATAGTGGATTTTATAAAATGCAAAACAGACAAAAAAACTCACACATACACATACTTATACACACAAAAACACACGCACACACAAATGAATGCGTGCCATTCCAAAAGCTAATTGTGTTTTTGTGTGTGTGTGTGTGTGTGTGTGAGTTTTTTTGTCTGTTTTGCACTCTTGATGTTTTAGAGATTCACCCCTTCACTGCTGAATCCTTTTTTTCTGCATCCTGGCTGATTTGTAGATTGTATGCAGAAAAAAACGTTTTCATATTTTTGCCAATTTCCCATTCATTTCCTATGGGGATCATTTTTGACCCGAAGCACCTGAGTGTGACAATTTTTTTTACAATCACTTAGACTTTTCAAATCCTGTCCCCAATTTTTTTGGGTGTTCATATACCAAGTACCAATAAAGTCACCAAGTCTCGGACCATTCCGATGAAGCTTTTTTTAAATTATAAAACGCTTCATTTTTGACCCGAAGAACCCCAGAGGGTTAAGAAAGGAAGATGTGTTCAGAGTTTTTGCCGACCGGATACAGCGAAAGTTTAATCTATCAACTAACGTTAGCTCCGCTTCAGCTTCTTCGTTGCTCTGGTTGGTTGTGGCGCTCATGGCGCTATCCAATTGTGTGCAGAGGGAATTTGAGAGACAACCGTTTATCCCGCCCCTCGGATTGAGCCCTGCCAATGGTGAGTATCCAGACACAACATGTGTGGGTCTGGCTTGTCAGGCTACTCATCATCATCAGCGTGATAAAAACAGCCTAAAATGACAGAAAACCATCTTTGGAAAAAATGTATTTGAAGTGTAATTTGATTGTTTAGTTTGTTTCACGTTCTATTAGAATACATGGAGGGGGAGGGGTTTATGAGCTATTCTAGGACCAACCACCTGAAGGCGATTGAGATGCTTTGGCTTCACTTTTTAGAACGTGTGCGGCACACTTGCTTTATACTGTTGCAATTGTATTAAAGGTGCAGTGTGTAGTATTTATGAGGATCTATTAACATAAATGCAATATAATATACATAACTATGTTTTCAGTGGTGTATAAAGACCTTACATAATGAAGCGTTATGCATTTATTACCTTAGAATGAGCCATTTCTATCTACACACACTGCGGATCCCCTTACAGTGAAGTCACCGCTATGTTTCTACAGTAGCCCTCAACGGACAAACTGCTCTACAGAGCACTAGCTACTCTCTGCTGTCTCAGACGACGACATTTTTGACCTGTGCAGGCCCCGTAGCTTCTTTATGTGCTTCGAAATGAAGGGGTGAGCGGTGACCGGTTGCAATTCGCAACCTCACCACTATATGCCGCAAAAATCTACACAGTGCACCTTTTAAGCTTCAAAATGTAAAAGTTCTGTTCTGGTCACAGAGCTTATTTTCTGCAATAATCCAAAAGCCAATGGAAAAATCCTATCGTTTTTTTTAAAAGAGGAAACTAGGGTGATCCTATCTAATGGGTTTGCCTAAAAAAAACAGCCATGGTGAGCCATGCTAACATGTACATCATGCTAACGCTGGCGACTTACTCCACGCTGGCATGCTATAACGCTGCTGAAGGTCACGGAGGTCGCGGAGCCATGAGTTCTTGATGATGACAGTCCGCGCCTGCAGTGTGTATTTTCTCACAGAGTCCTCACGCTCATGCCAGATCTCAAATGCTCTCTCATCACCCTCCACGGACTCGTTCACATCAATGTTTGTGAGCTAAAGCAAAACAATAAAATATTTTTTACTATACATTCGATTTTTTATACAATATTATTTTATAAGTGACATTATGAGGCAAAACCAGTAAGAAATCCGTCAAGACACTTAGCCAATATTGCTCCATTTTGAGTTATCGGCGTAGATGCTTGGCTTTGTGAATTTTTAGTAAATGTTGTGTACAATACACTGCCCTGAAAAGTCGATGTTTGGATTTAAATAGGCAAATGCTTAAAAGTCTATGACTGGATGATTATTGCTGTGGTTACTATGTTTCTATCATGTTATATGTTTGGGAACAGTTCTTCTAACCCTCATTGATGGAGTGTGTAGCTTTTCATTTCTTAAACAACCATGTAAGAAGACACATCATGGCCATATTCCAGGATGACAATGTCAAGATTCCTCAGGCTCAGACTGTGAGAGAATGGTTGGGAGGGAGCATGAAGAATCATTTTCGCACCTCTGAGTCCAGACCCTAAATTCACTGAAAGTCTTTGGGATGTGCTGGAGGAGACTTTACAGAGTGCTGGACTCTTGCATTGGCAATACAAGATCTTGACCAAAAATCGATGCACCTCTTGATGGAAATAACATCACAACATTTATATCATCAAGAGGTGTGTCAATTGTTGGTCCCAAGAGTCAAGCACTCTGTAAAGTCTCCTCCAGCACATCCTAAAGACATTCAATGACTCACTTTCACTGCAATAATCATCCAATCATAGACTCTTAAGCATTTGCCTATTTAAATCCTTACTTTTGTTTTGGTCTGGCAAGTGACACACATACACTATGTGTCACTTAATTACAGTCATTTAAAATGCTTTTGATAAGCTCCAACCTTCATCATATTCTTGAACACATATGTTTGGGTGTCCATATTTGTGTCTCTCTTCTGCTTGCAGATGACCACATGGTTTTTGAAGAGGAAAACGTGGCGGTGGTGACCTCTGGAAGATGTTCGAATTCCAGGAGCTCCTTCCCAAATAGTGAAAGGCCCCTGAGGAACCAAGAAAAATCCAGTACTTCACTACAAGCAAGTTGGTAGTTAACTACAAGAACGTGAAATAGGCGATGTGAGAGCACTTTATCACAAAGCAATTATCCTTTACGTTAAAGGGTACCTGTCTAATAGGTTCTCCCAACGCCTCCAGATTGGCGGGGTAGTTCTCTATGAGAGATACATGGTGTGTGTTCTCCGAGCGCTGGGACAGGGACGACACCATTGCATAGGCCTGCTCCAACAAACAGCAGTTCTGACCGTTCTTTGCTTTGTTCCGGATCAATTCCTATAAAGAAATCATGGGGAATTGGAAAGGGATGCTCACTTTCGATTATTATGCATCACAGAATACATAACACAATAGCACATTTTTAGATCGTTATTCAGCATTTTCCAAGTGGAGACTGGAGATTGTTCTTCACACAGAAACACAGTATTGCGGTATTCAAGGTTTTATTACCTTCAGTAAAGCCCTGTACTTTTGAATTCTCTCTGATGGTCTCTGAAGGTAAGCGTTGATACTGAGCACTGGACCCTCTGAGGCGTCAACATTTGCCAACTCTGAGACTGTATAATTCTAATGAAAGAAAGATATACGGCATGTTATGTTCTGCGTCGACTGAATACAAATTGTTTTAGTTTACAGACAAAGAAAAAATACAGTTTTTTAATCATACTGTCAGTATTTTGTAAACCCACCTTGAAATATTGGTGCACTTCTTTCTCGCTGATGGCGGACTCAGCCTGTGATTGTCCAATGAGGTACTGCAGATATTTCTCAAAACCTTCAGAGTTTCTCAAGAAATGCATGGCAATGTCATCATCCGTGTCACAATCACGCAGACCAGGTAGCAAAGAGCTGGAAAACAGACAACAGTCAAGTCTTCATCAAGCTTTTTCCTGTTGTCACATCTGTATGACAAAATAGTTCCTTATACACTATTTAAGAATGAAAATTTAAGATACAGGCCTGGTTTCACACACAGGGCTTAGATTAAGTCAGGATAAGACCTTAGTTCAATTAGGGCATTTAAAGATGTCATGAACTGGCTTTTTACTTTTTTTTTTATACTGTTGTCTGGGGTCTACTTGTGATGTTCGCATGGTTTTTACATTCAAAAACATCATAATTAATAAGTAATAGGCTATTTTCTACCCTGGTTTTGAGTCTCTCTCAAGACATGCTCGGTTTTAACGGGCGTGCCGCACTGAAGACTTGGAAGTAAACAGCCACTGCTATGATTGGATAAGCTTTGCATATTTAATGAGCTTCGGCTCCCCCATGAGTACGCGTGAGGCATTGTTTTGAAAGCGTACGGGGAAACGGCAACCGGAATGATTCATCCCTCATGGCTCGCAAAATGTCTTTATCAAACAAACACAATGATTTATCTCTCATCCACCCGCAATTAATATGAATGTTATTTTATATTACTTGGCCCGCTCGATCGGTGGATATATGCGCGCGCCAAGTACGTTGCAGACAGCATGATCAAAACTTCTGCGATTGTATTTTTCCTTCAAATATCAAGTCAAGAGAGAGAACAACGCGCATCAAGAAAGGAATGTTATTTCACTATTTAAGATGATACGTATTGGTAGCCCATCTTGAAAACACATAGCCCCGGGACGTTGGGCTTTGCGAGCCGTGTGACAGCGTGGTAAGTTATGTTTAGTTAGACATGTAAACAATGTAACATTGTATTTGATCTGTAACAATGCAGTACCATCACATATAAAAACATTTTTACTCACATTAGTGTGTTGCTTCATTCATGTAATCTAATCCTGTCTGCAAATCCAGTCTCTTGTTTATAAACGAATCTGTGGTTAAATGAACATATGTGCAATGTCTTCCCCACGTGAGCTGGATATTCATTAAAAATAAAATTCAACCACACATTTCCAATATTAGAATCCGAAGGAAGCTTATGCAGCGACTGTGTTCTTCCACAACCAGGCACAGCACAATATGGTGCTACCTTCGGCGTGTTTATTGCTCGGTAGTGGGATCTGTTTAGCTCCACAAGTCCACGGTGGGCGGGGCTACAGAATCAGGTGTACATATTTATCTGTTGAGGTGGCGTTTCAGCATTCGATGACGTCAAGGGTCGACATATTCTGAGATCGAGCGTTTTCTGGGCCTGGTGTCAATAAAAGCTTTTCTTTGACTAACAAGGACGTTTTCAGCTCCGAAACTTACAGGATATTCTTATATCACGATGAAGCTTTATATATCAAAGGCTCAATGGAAAGTTGATTTCTCAATTAATCACCCCTTTAAGTAGCTTTTATAAACGTGCCTTGGAAAAAAACATTACTGGTGTTCATCTTGAGACAAAATAATGGCACTGACATATTTTAAGATATGCAAGTGCTAGTTGCTTTCAGTTAAAACCAAACATGCATTTTAGTCTGGGACTAGGCTTGTCTGAACTAGGACACTAGGCTAGTCTGAACTTCGTACCTGCTGTGGAAGGATTTCAAATCACCGATATTACGGAAAATGGTTTCCTTTTGGCTGGCGATATCAGGTGGCGTGCTCTCCTCATCCACACGCTTCAGATGGTGTGATGTGAAGAACTCAATCTCCTTGAGAAACTCAGTCTCTGTGTTGATCAGCTCCTGAACAAGTTGACTAGACGCACGTGAAACGGAGGTAGAATGAGTAAAGTTCTAGTACAGAATAAAATGCACATTTAATGCGTCTAAATTTTACCAGAGTTTCTTCTTGTACTCCGTCTCTGTGACTTCCTCTCTGTTAGTCTCTGGGAGGTCTGCTACATCTGCAGACAGCTACAACACAACCAATCCATCATTAGTAAGAAATTATAAGGACACACTGTACTTATCATTACATTATGTGCATTTTTAACCCTAGTGTCAAATTTCAAACCTACTAGTCCATTATGAATGTCCCTAATTTAAGTTTCAAGTGCTATCACATTAACCAGTGTCACCAGTTGCACATCTATTAAATAAAAAATGTAAACAGACCTTCAGTCTTTTGTCAAGATACGCAGGTGAGACCCATCCCTGGCGAGACGGGTTGGATTTGGTAGGCTTGGTGCGGACCAGCCATTTAAGTGGGTGGGCGGAGTCCAGAACCTCCACATACTGGCCCTCTTTCAGAGCGATGGTATCTTTACTGACACCCATGGGGTTGTAATCAGCTGTCACCACGTAGATATCAAACATCTGGACAGATGCATTGAAATAACAGTACATTTAGAAAATGTGCAGTGCTCTCTTAACTCACATAATAAATAATACAAACTACAGAATTATTATTCTATCAACACAATTTTCAATGAATGGTATAAAACTCTTATTTAAACAGAATGCAAAAGGTCTGACTTATAATACTAATAAAATTGTTGATGCCATCAAGAGGGTGATATTTGTGATACCTCTCCTCTGGCATCTCCTTCATCCGATTCAGATGATGAGTCTGCGATCAGAGATGGAGGGCGTGATCGGCCGTGATATGGAGATGCTGATGGTGTTTTTGTGTCATCATCACTGTCAGCTCCCGGGACACGTAATGAAGCTTGAAGCAGACAGTGACAGAAAGGATAGAGGAAGAAAGAGATAATGTGTCAATTATGCTCATTTCCAAAGACACAATAATGTTTAAGTAGGCTATCAGCTCTGACAGCAATGGCTTTAGCATCACATGTGGACTACAAAACATTTGCTCAGGTTATGGTATTTAATTAAAAGCCAGCAGACTCAGCATCTAATTTAATAATTTCAATCTGGACATGAAATTTGAAAAATAATAATAATACACACACACACACACACACACACACACACACACACACACACACACACACACACACACACACACACACACACACACACACAGTGCACATCTTTAACATACAGTATGTACTTCAGAGTTGCAATGGTTTCCAAAATACAAACTTGATATATGATATTCAAGTCAAGTCACCTTTATTTCTATAGTGCTTTTCACAACACAGATTGCGTCAAAGCAGCTTTGCAGTGATGATAGGACATTAATTTTGTTCTAGATGAAAAGCTAAAGTAAGTTTCTGATTGATTAATTTCTGTTGTAAAAACTGATTTCAAAATGTATAAAACACATGTAAAAAAATGTATTGTACAAAATGAGAACAATAATGTAAATATTATTATTATAAGTTCGAATCAAAGATTTTTAAGTGCATAAAAAAAGAAGAAGCATGATTTCATCTCTTAAATGTCTTAGTGTGTGTTTTGGTCATAATTTATACTTTTTTAAAATCAAATTTCAGCTTTTTATCCCATAATTAGGACTTTTAATCATAACTTAGATTTTTAAGTCATCATTTTGACTTATCCAAAATATTGAATTTTATTTCAGAAAGTCAATTTCAACTGTTCATCTCACAATAACTCAACATGTCATATTTGTGACTTTTTATCTAATAATGAGGACTTTTAAAATAATATTTTCAACATTTGATCTCTTACTTATGACTTTATGATAATTGAAATGAGCTGATCAGTAATATAGTTGAATATTTAGTATCCCCAACTGAGCAAGCCAAAGCCAACGTGTGTTTGCGTGGTAATGATTTACTTACAGCAACAAACTGTGGCACATATGGGGGCGGCATACGATAATTAATTTCATTATAAATTCACAAATTTGACATTTGACATGATGTCATACGTCAGTGTATTATTACCCCACAAATACATCAATTACTCTGCTGTGAAATATTGCCGCGGTTAACAACAAGGCTGTAGCACCTGTACGCTAGCTATAGCCTACAGACGTTTGTTTAAAAGTTAGACAGCCCGCGAAGAGATAACGTAGTGGTGGTATGAAATAATATCGCCAAAATGGATGCCGAGAACGATTGAGGAAAAGTGCCCAGTTTCGCTGCCCTAAAGAGAAGGTAAGCTAAGCTTATTCTTATTTAGCCTACAAATGCAGTATATTCTCTTACAATAAGTGAAAATTGGGTCAGTGACAACTTCATATAAAGAAGATATAACTAGTAGTGATGGTGTTGGTGGTGGTTTAAACGGTTTGGGATTTAAATCTACTGAAAAACAACATAGGCTAATTGTGTGTTTACAAACTAAGTTTACCCAGTCAAATTCTTCCAATTGAGCATGTATTCGAGAATATTCAGACAGGCTTTATGTACTGTAGAGCTTTTTTCATTTTGTTGAAACAAAAAAAACTAAAAAAGAAAGAAGAAGATGCAAATAACAATAGTAACAGCATAACTAATGCTGTAAACCATGTTTCTCCTGTGATTTAACATGCACTATCATGCTTGTGTAAAAACAAAGTTGTACCCACACAAACATTAATGTAGCTGCTCATGCAATTCCATATCTAAATGAATGGCGGCGAGCGTTCATCCATTTTCTTTGTGTATACTGAAACAGAGACACCTTGAAAGTGTAAAAATGAGACACTCAATTTCAAAATGTCCAGTTTATTCTGACTTGTGACAAAATGGCCCTGATTTTAAAGAACCATGACTTTATTACCACTAGGCGATACTTCAAGCATTTTGTTCTTAACATTTCAGTATCTTAAATTTAGGGATTTCTTTCTTTCTTTCTTTCTTTCTTCAATGTTGAGAACCAAAGAAATAGACAAGCAACGTGATAAACAACAGCATAGCCTCGTGGAGAAAAAGTCAAAGTTCTGGTGTGATACACTGGAGGTTCTGCAGATACATACTGGTTACTTTGGGCCAAGATTTCATCCACTGGAGCACTTGAGGGTTCTGTAAGCTGTCTGAACAAATCAATGCTTCAATGAGAATGTGATTGAATAGAGGGATGAGAGGATGGATGGATGGATGGATAGTTTGATGGGTAGACAAAATAATGGAGTCAGTGAACTGCACAGGAATTGGGGGATCCAGAGAGATAAGGTTTTATATATTTAGTCAGTGAACTGCATATGAATTGGGGGATCCAGAGAGATAAGGTTTTATATATTTTGTCAGTGAACTGCATCGG
Source organism: Gobio gobio (assembly GCF_949357685.1). Lineage (NCBI taxonomy): Eukaryota > Metazoa > Chordata > Actinopteri > Cypriniformes > Gobionidae > Gobio > Gobio gobio. Next base: position 37,599,666 of record NC_137119.1, on the reverse strand, counting down.
AATTGGGGGATCCAGACATCCATATATATATATAAAAACAGAAGGGAAGTCCAGGAAAATGTTCATAAAAAAATTCCTGAGTATTAAAAAGTGAATTAAAAACAGGTGTACTCCATTTCAGTACTCAGTACATCCTGTGAGATAAATTCAAAGCATTTGGACACACGCAAAGCTCATTCAAAAACAGTGCATACTGTTTTGAGTGAATATTAGGATGCATCTGTAGAGTAAGACTACATTAAAACAATATAGTTATAATTGCGTAAAATAACAATGGTATAAAAAGAATGATACTTTAACCAAAAAAATGTACAGTACAAATAGGACACACATTTAAACATATTGTGATTCAGTGTAATACTGCGGCAGTGCAGGTTTTAAAAATATTAGCTCAATAATATTGACTGAAAATTATCTAAAGGAAAAAAATATAGTGTTTTCTCTTACCTTGAGTGAACTTGGCAGATACCATTTCTGTGATTTGGTTTGTGAGTTTTTGTAAGAATTCCTCTGAACCCACTTCACCCATATAAGGTAGTTTGATCTCTCCTAAGATGTTATCACAATAATCACTTATATTGTTGCAAATTACATCACATAGCTGTCACTCTCTCTGAAATAATCTGACGGCACATTGATAGTATAAAGTAGTTAAAAAATTAATTAAAACTTAAACTTAAACAGCACATCATATATCAAATATTCACCTTTGCCCGCTTCTTCTGGTGGGCTAATAGTAATTCCCAGAGCCCTGGAGAAAAAATATTATAATTAAATATTTAATCTGTAAAGTTGTAGAATGTTTAGGGTGTTTTCACACTTGAGTCCTCTTAAAATGAACGGAACTCAGACTCCTTTAAGTGGACCAAGAAGTGAACCAAGTGAAAAAGGACCCAGTTCTCTTTACGTTCACTCAGATCCTTTTTTGGTCCTCTTAAGTAGGAATGTGGTCTCAGACCCCTTTGTGTTCATACTGTTGCTTTTTGGATCTAGTCCAGGTTAGTGTTTGATGGCTGACCCCTGTGGCCTTCAAAATGTAATCCCATTCACTTACATTGTACTTGCCTCACTAACCAAGATATTTGTTTGTAGTAATTATTATTCTTATTAATTATTCTTTTTATTTTGTAAAACGACATTGCTATAAATGCTGTAATAATCAAATGAAAAAATAAAACTGCATGTACTTCACTGTATGAATAAAACATATAGCCTACTCTACTGATTCTTATATTAGGCTACTGTCACTATGTAATGCAGATGTTTACATTCACTTAAGACAAAACCAAAAGTTTATGTGAACCTTGTGTGTTTTTGACACTTTAAACGTAATAAGACGCTAAAGATAATTCAGTTTAGTAGCTACATGCGCTGTGACAGCTGGCTTCTGTGCATGCGCTTTAGGTGTGTGCGCTTGTAAAACCATTTTAAACTGGCAAGGTAAATTCGCTCAGTCTCTCTTGCACAGTTTGGAAATGGTTGAAAGTACAATAAACAAGTGTACGTTGCGAATAAATCATTCGTAGAGATCTGCCAGAAGTAGAAGGCGTGACAAACAGCCGATTTGTACGGAGGCATCTGATGACCAAACTACATTGGAATTCGCAAACAATCAAGTGAGCCCAGAGCGGTTTGTGTTCAGATGACATGTTTTTAGCGAACCATACCATAAGATGAAATCGAACCGTACCCAGATCACCTCCCGAGATTGCTTTAAGTGTTCACATATGGGCCAAAAATCACGCGAACCGCGCTCGGACCCCTGAAAAGGACCAAGTGTGAAAACACCCTTAGATGAATAAAAGAATTGAATTGACAGCTTTTATATTTAAACTTACTCAGACCCCACTTTGCTCTTTTGCTCTGGTGCTGTTGGATAGAAAAGTATAAGCATGATGATTAGATCAGGTTATTTATTCATAAAATTCTATTTAAGGAGTAATAAAGTCAAATAGGTACATATACCAGCAATAATCTTGGTAAAAATAATATTTTTTTTAAAAGTCATGTGATCTTGACATCACTGTGGTCAATAACTAAACCATGAGTTCCTGACCTGTCTCCACATCCAGGCGGGCTGTGTTAACCGACTGTCCAGCACGGTTTGTGGCAATGCAAGTGTACATGCCACCATGTTTTTTTTCCACTTCCATAAGGATTAGACTATGCTGACGGCCAGAGCTGGCCACCTTGTAGCCTGGCGTGTCTGCCTTAATCCACAAAACATCCTTATCTGACACTTCCTTTAACCAGTTCACAGATGGGGTAGGGGAACCTTCGGAAGACAGTGACTTAGCTTTACATGTTTTCATCTTATGTAACGTGCAACTGAAGATTTTGCTTAATGCTTTTCTGTATTTCTCAATATTGCATTTATTTAATGTATTGTGGTAACACACCATACCTTCCACTTTGACTGACAGCGTTATACTTGCTCCCTGTTTCACCTTCTTGTTGCTGAACCTCTCCAGGAAGCGTGGTGGCACAAGTGGCACCTTTGAATCTATTTGTGGAAAAAACAAGTGGCATAGCAAATGATATGCATGCTTAATCTTTCTTATTACTGAAATGTCAAATAGTGTTGTCAAAAACTGAAAAACTGAAATTTAAAAAAGGTGACACTTTGGGCGCTGTTGAGCTGGAATCGTAAAAACCTCTGACTGGCCATTGTGCTCACACGCTCATCGGATGTGTCTGTGATTGGCTACAATTATCAGTGCACGGGAGCATTTGAAAGTAGTGTTAGACCGATATATCGGGCCGATATTTGCGATTTTTACGTGTATCGGCATCATCCGATACAAGGCTGCTGCGTTCGCCGATATTTTTTCCCCTGCATTATTTACAGACAGACGTCCACAGGGCAGCTCTCACCGTCTTCAAACTGTCTTGCTCTCCCTCCCTCGCGCATATTAATCAAAATCAATTGAGAATTGACACGATGGTAAAAGGTCGAAAGACTGAAGTTTCACGTGGAGCATTGGGAGATTTTTTCCTGAATTACCGCTGGTGTTGCTCTACAAGAGATTAAGTTAAGTGCACCTATAACCATTAAATTATTAGGTTGTAAATCGTTTTAAAATTAAGTATAGTACAGTCAGTGTGCACTTTATTATGCTGCTTGCTTGTTGATACTGTGTGCAATAGTGTTATTATTTTATTTATGCTTAAATATTTATTTTCAGAATTTATTTTCACAAATTAACTCTTTTTTTTTCTTGTTCTACCTCACCTGTCTTTACTGTTTGTTAAATATTGTTTTTTTTAGTTCAATAAATGTTCCTTTTTTAAATTGTAAATTTTAAATTGTTATCATCATGATCATTGTGTCATTTTTATGATGTAAATTGAGGGAGCAAAAGCAGTATCGGCTCAAGAAAATCGGCAGCCCGTATCGGTCATCGGTTAAGGCTGATGAAAAAAAATCGGTATCGGCACTAAAAAATCCATATCGGTCGATCCCTATTTGAAATTACACAGAAGTGTTTGAAAGTGTTTTGAAAGCGGGAGCGTTTGAAAGCACAAGCAGGCGTCGACCAGCAGACCGGTAGGCTGATAGGCGCCTGCATTCAAATGCTCCCGTGTGTATCAGTGTAAGCGCTCTGTGAAAAGCGTCATTGATGTATATTTATAGCATTTTTTTAAAGCACTGGTCATTGTAGCCAATCACAGACATATTTGATGAGCGTGTGAGCACAATGGGCTGAGGTGTTTTTACGATTCCGCTCAACAGCTCTCAAAGCGTAATTTTTTTAAAATTTCAGTACCGACTTGGTATCGCGGTCTGTACTTTTCACAACACTAATTTCAAAGTGAATTTGCTTTAGTCCGCACCATGTGGAACAACGATTCACAATTACATGTGCTGTGTGCAAGAATATGTGACATTGCAGATGTTTACCTCTCATTCGTGCTTGATCAGGTGCTGGGCGCTCTCCAGGAGCTAACGAGTGGAAATTATGTAAACAAACAAACATTTTAGCATTTATTTAGCACATTATAATAAAAATACTAATAAAATTATAATTAAAAAAAAAAAACACATGGAAACAACACATAAAAAGGCTTAAATAGAACATTTACCCAGTACATTCAGTCGTGCTGAAGAGTAGGCAGATCCAGCTATATTGCTAATGTATGCCGAGTATTCTCCGGTGTCCTCGCGCTTAACATCCAAAATCTCAAGACTGTGCTGATCTCGCCCGGTCGACAATACAATTCTGCTGGAGGCTTGAAGTGGGGTGCCATCTTTGAACCAGTAAACTCTAGGTGTGGGAAATCCTGCAGAATGGTGTTGAACATGAAATTGTAAACATTAATTTTACTTCTGCATTGTAACAGCTGAAAATTAAAGTCGCCATGTGAATGTGTATTAAAGGGTTAGTTCGCCCAAAAATGAAAATTCTGTCATTAATTACTCACCCTCATGTCGTTCGACACCCGTAAGACCTCCGTTCATCTTCGGAACACAAATTAAGATATTTTAGTTGAAAGCTGATGGCTGAGAAAGGCTTCAGATAGGCCTCCATTGGCATTCAGTACATTTACTCTCCCAAGACGCATAAAAGGCACTTAAAATATCGTTACAAAGTCCATCTCACCACAGTTACTCTACAATAATTTTACGATGCGACGACAATAGTTTTTGTGCGCAAAAAAAAATCTAAAAACACCTTTATCCAACTTGTTCTTGTCTTCCGTGTGTGCCTCCACGACGCATGCGCAAGAATATGACGCAGATCCGGCGTTCGGACAGATGACCCAGAAGCGATTTGTTTACAAGCAGAGGAAGACGCGCGTATCTAAGCTGTTGAATTCTACATTGATCGTGCTTTAGGTCTCAGCGTAGTCCTCAAAATCGGGCTAAAGTGCGCATTTCATGGATTCCCGAACGCTGGCGCTACGTCATATTCTCGCGCATGCGTCGTGGAGGCACACACGGAAGACAATAACAAGTTGGATAAAGGTGTTATTTAGATTTTTTTTTTGCACACAAAAACTATTGTCGTCGCATCGTAAAATTATTGTAGAGCCACTGTGGTGAGATGGACTTTGTAACGATATTTTAAGTGCCTTTTATGGGTCTTGGGAGTGTAAATGTACTGAATGCCAATGGAGGCCTATCTGAGGCCTTTCTCAGCCATCAGCTTTCAACAAAAATATCTTCATTTGTGTTCCGAAGATGAACGGGTGTCGAACGACATGAGGGTGAGTAATTAATGACAGAATTTTCATTTTTGGGTGAACTAACCCTTTAAGAATATAAACAAGGTCATTAAAAATAGGATGGATAGATGGACATGAATGTCATTGTGCTTAGAGCAGCTAGAGTTGAATAGCAGATACAACAGGTGCAGATGCAAAAAAGGAAACACTTGCGAATAAACAGTGCATAAATACAGATAAAATAGAATCTGAAACGAAACAATTTGCATCCATGAAAAAAACATAGCTGACCTTTGACCCTAACGCTCATTTTGGCAATGGGTGCTCCAGGACTGAGGAATAAATCATGTAACTCATCCACAACCTGAGGAAGCTGCTCGTCCTCTGCCACCGACTCAAAAGCCTCAGTGTCCCTGTGCTCCGAACTAAGAGAGGAAACCAAACACAAGCAGAAGCCCATTTAAAACTACCATGAAATGCGAATCAGAGAAATGTATTGTGTACTTGTAATATTGATGTATGTCATAAAAATCACTTTAAATTATTAAATCTTACCTAGACACATAGCCTTTAGCACTGACATAGGAAGACGTCTCTGTGGCATCAGCTGCTGTGTCATAGTCTGAGCTGCAAGACACTTGAAAGATACACAAGACTGAATTAATGATTGGTTCTAAATATCTATATATATATAGAGAGGAAGAGCAATATGTAGTATATATTAAGAAGAGCATTCATCTTAAGTGTGTTGAGAATGTAGGTGCATTTTGGGGACATTTACAGACAAACAATGGAAATTATCCTTACAAAACGCATGCAGTTGCATTCTTACTCTTCACAGATGCACCGGTAAAAGAAAGTGCCATATTTGTTAAAGCGCTTCAATGTGGGACACCCTTTTGGATTACATTGCATTCTGGTCTATATTTGTGAGTTTTGATTTGACACTTTCTTTTAACAGTGTACTCACTGTCCACTCTCAGCTCAGCCTTGCTGGAGGCGATGCCACTGTCATTTTCAGCCATGCATCGATATACGCCCATATCTGTGGGGAGCACAGCTGTGATGATCAGCTGGTGACGGCCTTCCTGGTCTTCATTGATCATGTAGTGGTCGTTTTCCTCCAACAGCTTTCCATCCTTGAACCATCGCACAGTGGGAGGGGGATTGCCGACAATTACACAGTCAAAACTGACTGGAAATCCATCAGGAACATCCTGGCTACGAAGCTCCGTCAGGAAGACGGGGGCCGCTGGGAGGTTGGTAGTTGATTTAAGATAACGGGGAAGAGCAAACAAAACCGAAAAGAACAGAACATAGCAATACTTTTGAGGAGGAATGCTGAACCAGGCAGAAACATAACATGCCATCACTTTAAGATCCAAAACAAGCAAGTCGGCAACATTTTTGTAAATATCAAAAGTGCTGGCTTATAATGACAAACATAATCTAAACCATGCAACTTTATGAAGAACCAAACAACAGTATCAACAACAGTAAAACCACATGGAAGAGGTGTCATACCAGGGGTTCCTGTCATGAAAGCAGGCATCGGTCTTTCCTGAGTTGGGGTTTGGGAGCCATCTTGGGAGAGGCCAAACTTTGTGATACGCAGCTCTACCTTAGAACCTACTGCTGCTATGATGGCCGTTTCGATGGGCACTCCTTGATAAGTAAACATTTCCTGGAAGCGCTGGGAAGCCACTTGAGCTTCTGCGCGGTTATCAAAGCGGATGTAGATATACTGATCGTCTTCACGGTAAGACTGTAGATCCGGTGGCGGTAAATCTCCTTCATCCGCACTCACAAAAGGTTCCTCCTCCACATCTGGAGGAAGGCGAGTACGAAGAAGTCGGCGCAATCGTTTACTTGCCTGACGTAAAGTCTCATCCATTTCACTCCCTGAGGAGTTCTCAGCTTCACTATCTGCACTGTATCCCAGAGTGAGCGGTCGTCGCCCAGAAGATTCCCGCATTGACCCTATGGTGACTTTACCACTATGGGTGGAAATGCCAAACTTATTGGTGACTTCACAAGTATATACACCTGTGTCTTTGGTTGTGGCAGCTGTCACTACTAGAGAGCAGGTACCATCATTATAGATGTCAATATGGTGGTGCTTGCCATCTATTAAGGGTTCACCATCCTTTAGCCAGCGAATTTTATCTGGCTTACCCTCCACAATGCACTCAAGATGAATTGTCCCATTGGGCTCCTTGGTCTGCTCTTTGAATACTTCTTTGAAGACTGGTCGCATGTCCTTCCTGGCTTTATAACCTTTGAAGGCTGCCTGAATCTTGACAGCAGCATCTAGCAGCTCATCCCCTTGCTGAGCTTCCATGAGGGGCTCCACAGATGTCTTTGTAACAGATTGCTCAGTCATCTGGAAGTGCTCAAACAGTTTCTTGGAGGCAATGGTCTCGGTGTGACTTTCCACAGTCGTGGAGGACTTGCTGCTTTTCTTAAGGTAAGACACCAAGCTTGTTGTCCCACTGAGAGATTCCTCATCAGAACTGGTATAAAGATTAGGCTCTGCTGGGATTTTGGGAGCTAGCTCAACAGGTCTGTCTTTCTCTTTCAGTTCTTTTTCAGGTACTTTTCCTTCTGTGCTTTGCGCCTTTTCTTTTCCATCTTCTTCTGGCAATTCTGAAATTGAATCTAATGTGGGTTCCCGACTCATTCTCCTCTTCTTGGCCACTGCCTCCCACAGAGCATGTAAATCTCCCTCAGAAGCAGCTTCAGGAGGCAGTTTGGGCTGGCTGCCTGCATCCTGAGAAAGTGTTGTGTCACCTCCTGTAATCAAGGAGCCATCATAAATCAGTCTCACTCATGCATATGGTAACATTTTATGTTGGACAGAACGTTTATTAAATAGATCAACAATGTGTCTCTGCAACAGCAATTTGTCTATAAAGAAAACTCAGGTAATCTGAAGGTGTGAATAAAGAATAAAGTAACAACAGAAGAGATAACATTAAATAAAACATGAAAAACAAACAAAAAACATAAAAAGAGACTTCGGGAAGATGAAAAAAGTTATTTGAACACTAATCTTGTATTGAAGAAAATCATAAAGTCGCAAAGTTCCAAACGTGACAAAGACAAGTAACACAAGCAATTATTTCCACATATAAGGTAGACAGAAAAAAATCCAACAACAACAACAAAAAACAATGATAGGAAGTTAGATGCGTGGCAAAGTAAAGTACCTTCGAGGTTGAGGTTGACTGAAGTCTTTGCCTCATCTGAGGCAACACAACAATAGACACCCTGGTCTGTAGACTGGAAATCCTTAATGAGCAAAACTTGGCTCTTGCCCTCTTCTACCACTTGGTACTTGGCCCCAACCTCTATCTCTCTGTTGTCCTTGAGCCATTCGACTGATTTACTCTCTGCAGAAAGTTCACACTCCAAACGAACCATCTTTCCTTTTTGGAGCTTAGAGCTGGTTAATATTTTGGTCATGGTCACTGGTGCATCTGAAGACCAAAGGTCCATTCAAAGAACAGTTGAAGAAATGCAGCAAGAACTCAACAAAAACAGAGATTATTATTTTAAACTAGTAGTTTTTAGCATTCTACTACACTGTAAAACCATTTGAGGAACCCGATTGCATCAATTAAAGTGAACTTATTCATTTGAGTTCACTAAAAGAATATTTCCTAAACTCCACTCAAATATTTTGTTGCTGAAACTTCACTGTAATGATTAAAACCACTCAATTTAAAAACATTAACTTTACCCTCTTATATTTACCAGCTAACAGCAAGAGAATATCACTGCGTCTGCAAGTGCAATTACTTCTTTTAAACAAAGCAGTGTAGAGATTTTAACATCTTAATATGCTTTGGCCCATTCTCAACATAACCACAGGGTTTACTCTTCAGCACAATGGTAACCCTCCCAAAACGCAGACATAACAGAAACCCTTTTAAATACCACCATAACACCATGAAATAACATTTAATTTCAACATTTAATTCTCTCCTTACAGAGTCAGAAGCAAAGCGTACTGGGCACCAAAAATCTACTGTAACTGAATTAGTTCATAAAATTTTTCTGTAACATGCAATGAACTTTCAGTAATATTTGAGTGAAATTAACTAATTTCATGTAATAAATTTGACAGTTAGGTTTTATAGTGTACTACTCTAGCATCTAGTGCACTCCCGGTCCTACAGTCACTTTCCTGCAGCGTTTAGTTCCAACTATATTTAAACACACTTGGATCAACTAATCAAGGTGTTTTGGATTCAAGTAAAAAGTTATAACCAGGTGTGTTGGAGCACGGTTGGAACTAAACTCTGCAAGAAAGTAGCTGTCCAGGACCAGGAGTGAGGAACCCTGATCTAGGGCAGACTTCTAATAGCAAGCGTTTTAAACAGTTGGGTTAGATTAACATACAATATATTCACAATGTACTCTATAAAGTTGCTTTCGATCAATTCAGTGAGTATCCACTTACCGAGCGTCACAGTTTGAGGCAGTTGGACAGGCTCTCCAATACCAGCACGGTTAATGGCTGCCACTCTGAATCTGTAACCTGCTCCTGGTATGAGGTTTTCAACCAGAAATTCAGTGTTGCACACTGGTTCTGTGTGGCAGGGAAGCCAGAGGACACTGTCCACTAGACGCATTTCAACACGGTAACCAATGATTGGGCTTCCTCCATCACTGAGAGGGGTGAACCAAGACAAGGTAACAAACGTTGGGCCTTTAATCACCAGCTCTGGGTCTTCAGGGGGATCAGGCACAGCTACAAATAGCCAGACAAAAGGTTAGACAGCAAGTAATGGTAGAAAATCGTAATTAATGAGGCACAAAATGACCCTTACCAATTATGGTGAGTTTGGACATTGATAAGGCATCCCGAGCTGCAAATGTGATTTCCTGTGTGGGCTGAGCCTGGGCTTTCTTCAAAATGAGGCTGTAGGAAGAGCCACTGGTTCTCATGGCCCATTGGTCATTATGTTGAAGCTCAACACCATTTGCATACCAAGTCACTTCACTCTCAGGCACAGCTTCGTTCAAAGCACAGGTGAACTCAACTGGTTCTCCTGCAATGGCGGTCTTATCTTCCAAAGGCTTGACCACCTCCAGTTGCCAAGCTGTACAGAACATCCATAAGATTCAAATACTTTTACCTTTATGCATTTAGCATCATTTTTAATATATGATGAAACTAAAACAATAGTAAACAAAGCTATAACATTTAAAATTGAAAATATGGTGCATTTTATTGGCCTATAAGTAATTTTTATTTGATAAAACGTTGTAAAACCTTTATATAATTTATTGCTAATAAAACAGAAATGCCATACCTTTGACAGACAGAACAGCAGTAGTTGATGAAGAACCAGCTTGGAATGTAACCCTTGTGTTTTCACAAGGATGCAAGTCTTTTAAGAGCAAAAGATGGCGTCGGCCACTCTCAAAGGAAACAATCTCTACGTTGGCCGACTCCTTTACAGGCTTGCCATCGATTAACCACTGACAGTCTTTGGTTTCAGGACGTGACAAGGCACATTCAAAAAGTGCTTCTCCACCATTAATGGTCTCCACGTTACTCAGCTCTTGGAGAATGTCAATGGGTTTAGCTGCAAGAGAGACACGACACCTGAAAAAACACTGGTTTTCTACAAACCATAACAAGTTGCTGTAGTACACAATGACTGATTGTGGAAGAATTAAAACAATACCTTCTGACCTTAAAACAATAACTGAATTCAGCACAATCACACTCAATGAACAATTCTTTCAACATTTCACTAGCAAATAGAATACAGTATTGAGTAGCATAAGAAGCAAAGGTAGTTGCAATAAAAGCACATGATGGTTACTGCATAGCCAGCCATATGAAAAACAGCAATTTTTGATTTGAATAAAAAACAAAAAAGATTTTAATTTGTGGGTGCCTTTGAATATTAATTGCCTAAAAACGACCTTGTGTTATATGTCAAACGTACTTGAATACAAAAGACAATGCAAAAATGAAACGTGAAAGCTGTATTTTTTTTCTAACTTTTTTGATAAAGCGTGTCGTATTGGATTTTGAAATTGGTATGGAGGATTATATTTCACTGGCTTTGACTGCTGACATATTGGTATCACGGTCATGTGAAACCATCAACATTTAAATTTGTGTCCCAGTAAAACCCTTTTTAAAAGCCCTTATACTGCATCTTTGTGATAATCAAAAAAGTTATGAATGACACACAGATCCTTTTCGTCTACAGGTGTGCTCACCTTGCACCCTGAGATGTGCCACAACAGAGGTTCCTTCTGCCTCACAGGAGTACATTCCCCCATCGTGGGACTCCACACAGCTAATGTACAACCTCGCAACAGTCCAGTCCTGTTCCACTATTACCCTGCGACCGTCTGCTTGCACAGGTATGCCGTTTCGCTTCCATATGGCCTTGACTGGCCGGGAGTACTGACAGATGAACTCTGCAGGCTGGTTCTCTGCTACATGTTGGTCCTCCATGGCACTAACCACCTCCACATTGGGATCTATAGAGGGTTGGTGGTGGGGATAAGTAATTTTTCTCAAAACCCCAGTGCACTTTGGAGTAGAGTTCTTCACCTCAAGCCTCTTTGAGGTATTGGGTGGTATTTAATCTAATTTGGAACTGAAATAGTCTCAGCAACCTATGCTGGCAACCTATGCATCATCCAAGTCATCTTTCATTCTATTACTAAGTCCGATACTAAGTGTATCATCTTTTGCTTCTCTACTCCAAACTGACCAAGGACATGGTCAATTACAGCCAACCAATACTTAGTTGCAGTGTCAAGTCAAATTAAGGCCAAATTCAAGAAAAAAATACATGCAACACAACAACAGAAGCGTAGTTAAGATTGATGAGTACAATGGTCTTATTGAGAGTATGTGCAAGACGAAAACTTTTTTTTTTTACTCTGAATTTTTGGAAAAAAGGTTGCTGGCACATTTCGACTTCTATGCTTTGGTGCATCAACTAGGGCTGTTAAGGGTAACTAAACCCTAAAACGACTTTTTTTTTGTTAATGATCTGCAAGACTGGGGCTTCATATAGTGTAAAAACATCTGAATGCTGCCCTCTTAAGGTTGAACGGTGGCTACTTCAGTTGAATTGTCCTATTGGACATTGTTTGCCATCGTGACTTATGTTGGGCTCACTACCCACGCCCCTGGCACGAGCTCACCACGCCCTAATCAATCCGTCACTACGGGTCTCAGGTGCACGCCCCCAGCTCAGCCCCGCCCTCGGTTCATCCCCTCTGTCTCCGCTGGGCTCTTTTCCACTTTTCCAGCTTTTTTCAAATATTGCCAGTGGGTGGAGTTAGGCTCTGATCAGGGGTTGAGTTACCCTTTAAGTTTACACATTCATTTAGTAGGATTAATTACATAAACAAAACTGTGATAAAAATGAACGCAGTATTTTTGCTAGTCTGTAGTCATTGCAGCCCTATATGCTACACCAGTGAAATGTGCCTCATCAAACCACACATACTGAGAGTAGGCAGAGTTGTTTCCACAATACATATTTAAGTATTCATAGCTGATACAGCAAAAAAAAAAAAAAAGATAAAATCTATTGCTATGGATGTTAAAATGGATTGCTGAGATAGTGCTAGGCTTACTGTATGTATAATGATATGCAAATACAACAAACAATATACTGACTGCTAGAGACTCTTTTTGTGATGAATAATGTTATGTCTTTGAATTTCATTTGGGGGCTTCTCTCAGTATAAATATTAATATGATTAATTGTGATTAACTATCATGTAATTTATATAATTAAAAATGTTAAACTATTGACATCCTAATATGAATGAAAAAAGTTAAATGTTAGCCACACTATACAGTCTTTTATTTAAAAAACAAAACTTGACAGTAAGGACTGCCTGATGCCCCGGTGCCAGCAGGAAAGTGCTGCGTCGACATGAAAGTTTGTCATGAAATAATTTAGTTTTTTTGTCAAACCAATTGTAACCAAATATTTTAGAATACAAGGTTACATAGGTCTAAAACAATGAAAACAACAACTTTTTTGTGGTGGGACCAGTGAAAATTTTGACTGGACAAGTAAATCAGGCCAGTAGAAATAATACTTAGTGTTGTGCCCTGGTCCATATACAAATCCAAAATCATTTTACTAATGTATTAATTAGTATTCCAATTTAGTAAGTAATTAGCAAGCCAATATATTGCAGCCAAATCTACTGTTTTAGGTTAGAAATACAGTACATGGCACATTAACTACATGCATCCATGAATTTCCATTGAAAATACATATTTTTGTTTTCTTATTGTATACATTTGCCTAATAGTAAAGTGTCTTGGAAGCTAACAAAAATAATCCCTTCAAAGCATGGGTAACCCAAGAAGAGATTAAAGTAAATACAAATCTTGTTCTATCAGGATTGCATTATTGAGCATGACACTATCTCCAAGGTAGCCTGTGCAAAAATACTTTGGATTAAGAGTAGTATTATTGTTAAGTTATTTTCAACAATACGAGTCTACAGCATATAAACTACTTGAAGGACAAATTGTGACAAAATTCTAGATTTTCTAGGTCTAACTGTAACTGTGGTTATAAAAACCAAGAAAAGTAAAAACCAAAAAAGGCAACCTGAATGCTTCAAAGAATGAGTAACTGACTTTTAGATTTAGGAAATTCATGGACACAATTTAGTCCAGTGCTATTAATTTAATATTAAGTTTTTAGATCGCTCTGCCAAATGCTACCAGGCCCCTTCACCCCATTTGGTACCTTTCACTAAAAGTTTGGCGGAGGATGTCAGGCCACCTGTTTTGAACAGGACTGTACCCGAATCATTGGGAGAAAGGTTCCTTAGGGTGAGAGTGTGGACATGGTCTTCACCCACACTTATTTCACTGAAGGTACTGTTCTCCAAACGAGTGCCATCTAGCCACCACTGAACTCTGCCTTTGGCACGGCGAGAGAGCTGGCAGGAGAACATTGCCTGTTCGCCCACAAACACATCTGTATTCTTTATACCCGACACTATGAGGACCTCAGCCTCTGCAGAGACCAGACACAAAAACCCTTAGATCACCAGTGTCTAAAAATACGCATACATTGAGTATACTTCATAAACATATTGCAAAATGCATGAAGGCATAAGGGCATAATTCAAAAAGCTACATATTTGAAATAACCTCCAACATGTATGAGATAACTCTGTCTGTTTCATCTATACACGTTTTTATAACTAAAATACATAACGCAATTGACTTAAGAATATTATTTGATACCTTGCACTGTGACTGATGCTGTAGTCAACTGGTCTCCAGCATCACAAGTGTAGTAGCCATTGTCGTCTGGTTCCAGATCATGGACATGGAGCTCCAGCACACATCCTTCCCGTTTCATCTCAAATTTCTTACTGGGTTGGAGCACCAGTCCACCCTTTCTCCACTCTACACTTTTAACTGGTTTAGAGAGTTCACAGCGCAACGTGATACTATCTCCCTCTATTGCATTCTGGTTCCCTAACTCCTTCTGGAAGTATGCAGGTTGACCTGATGACGGATGAGAAAAGAAGTTGAAAGAATGTAAATGTCAGATTTTAAAAGGCGAAAGGTTTCAAAATCTTCTTTGCTCCACGAGAGAAAGGAAACCAGAACATAAGGTGGTTCTTCTTGAATCCGATTGTGTTCACTTTCACAGTCAACAGGCATGTTGATAAATGTAAAAAAAATAAAGTCACAGGCCTACAAACCCATTTACCTTTTACAGTAAGGGTGGCGCAGCTTTCTGCATCTTTGGTTTTGCTCGTATACACCCCTGCATCCCCTTCCTCCACCCTAAGGATGCGGAGCTGATGGACGGCTCTATCCTTGTAGAGCAGATACCTGCCCCCTGCCTTTATCATCTCCTGATCTTTGTACCAGGCGACAGAGGCCTCAGGGTCAGAAGTCATGCAGGACAGTGTGACTGTTTGACCCTCTTTGGCAGTTAAGTCCAGAGGCTTCTCTAAGAATACGACTATAGATAGGAGAAACCCAAACCCAAGTGCTGTCACATCATATTGTCTGCCTGAAGACTCTGAAACTTAGACACTTGAAGCCATTTAACAGATACTGTGATACACTAAAAGAGCTTTACTGAGTGACAAACTCATGCTTTTAACAATTATGGATAGAAAAAGACAGTCTTGATGTTTAAAGGATAAAAAGGGAATAATGAACCAAAAATGAATGAAAATGACACAATTTTGGAGTGTAGCTGTAGAATGGCCAAAGCAGATGGGAAAGCAGCAAGAAGCCTTTTGTTATGATTGTGCAAAATGAATGCAGCTTCTACCTAATGACAGACAGATGACCGCTTACCACCAATGAACACTGTTAGCCATAATGTCTTTTACCTTTGGGTTTCTCCTGCACCAGCAAGTAGGCAACACTCTTCTCAGGACCAACCACAAAGGCTACATCACCTGAATCATCGGGTGTGACCATTTTCAGCAATAGGCTGTGTTCTCTTCCTTGGCAGCTGATTTGATTTAAGTCATTGTTTTGAAGGTGGTTGGACCCAAGCCACCACTCGACATTCGTAACCCCTGTTTGGGACACCTCACATTTGAAGACGGCATCCTCGCCCGTTATCACTGTCACATCCTTTAATTCTCGCATGATTTTTACACATTCTGGGAAGGAACGTGATGAAAGGGACTATTGAGGATCTTCTAAAAAGTCAAATGAGGTAAATATCCCACCGCTGACTTGTACTTATGGCCTGGTTTCACAGATAGGGCTTAGATTAAGCCAAGATTAGGCCTTAGTTAGGACATTGAAGTTGCTTTTATAAATGTGACTTAGAAAAAAAACATTACTGGTGTGCATCTTGAGACAAAACAATGCCACTGACATGTTTTTAGATATGCCAGTTGCGTTCAGTTAAAACAGCTCAAACATTGTAGTCTAGGACAAGGCTTAAGTCTTGTCTGTGAAACCGAGGGTATGATATCTTTTATATATATTTATATATATTTTTTGTACTTTTAATCTACTAGAAGTGAAGAATGTGAGAGGATGTATTATTCCTCCAAACAGTGTAGCTTATTATTATAAAGTTAGCATCATGCTACCCTCATTAGTTCATTGATGTTTCACTTTACACACTGCATTCTGTCTACTTGGATCATGCCAAACAGAATGACAATCTAAAACATAAAAGCTACTTGATGTAATTATAATTTGAGATAGCAATACTAATATGTACTTTTGCTTCTGCAGAGGAACAATGCAAAATAGAGACTATCTCTAAAGAAGAATCAAGATTGTTACCTTTGACGGTTAAGGTGGCTTTGCTTCGTTTGTCTCCTGCTTCGCATATGTACTCGCCACCATCTTCCACTGATAGCTTATAGATCTCCAAGGTTTGCGTTGTGCCATCCCTCTTTATGGAATACTTCTTTCCATCAGATAGGACCTCAGTGCCCTTCTTCCAGGTCACACTGGCACCAGAGATTGAAGTTTCACAACATAATGAGGCACTGCCTCCCTCTGTGACTTCCTGGCTTGTCAACTCCTTCGAAAATGATAGCACTGGGATTTCTGCAGGGAAACAGTGATACATAGAACATGTTCTAAGACATGTGCAACACAGCAAACCTGAAGATTATGAGGTGCTAACAAATTTGCTTTGCAATTTCTCAGCCAGGGACAAAAGTAAGCCTGGAATGCTTGAATCAGAAACCATGAAACTTTTTGCAGCATTTCTGTTATAGATAAAATCAATCATTAATGATTGAATAGCTAACATTCTAAATGCAATATCCAAAACTCAACATACAAGCAATAGATAAGACATATTTGACAGGTGAAGACAAAACAGATAACATACATGCATAAAATGTTGTGCTTTCATTGTGGTGTATCTGCTGGTCACATTTTTTGCAATATGATGTGTTAAAGCATGCATCAAAGAAAGATAAATGCAAGATGTGGAATGTACTGAATATATATGGATATAGGATGATCAGACACACTAAACACGTGCAAAACAGTGCATGTATTTGAAACCCACTGTGATCATTCATGATGAGAAAATAAATAAACTTATTTAGAGAATCCAAAACGTTCTTCTGTTTTACCTTTGACTGTAAGACAAGCAAAAGAAGTGTGGTCACCCACATGGAAGGACACCGTGCCTGAGTCTTTCTGGGTCACACTTTTTAGTGTGAGTGTGTGTCTTTTGCCTTCCATTCGGATTTCATTCATCTCATTGTTCTGTAGTGGAACGTCTTGCAGTGTCCACTGAACAATGAGTGCATTATAATGAGAGACAAGGCATTCGAAATGAACGTCCTCGCCTTCATTGACAATGCAGCTCTTCAAGCCAGTTAAGATCATGATTTCAGGTTCTGAAAGCAAATTCAGGTTTCATTTCGCAAGGAACGCAACAAGCAACTTCAAGACAAATTTATTCTAAATGTAAAAATTTCAGGAGTGTATGTTATGAATAAAATAAACTTCCCCATATCAATTCAACAACCACAACAAGCTAAGGGTTTTAAACAAAATTCACAAGGTATTGATAAAGATCCTTTATATAAAAAAGGTTAAACTGCAAAGGGAAAAAGTGTATAACTTAAATGTTAAATGAAGGGGGAGTACATTGGAGAAAGGTTACATAATTAAATTTATAGTGGAAAACCAAGTGCACAGAAAAGGTGCTTAAGGTGATTTGGGAATGAGGACAAGCATATCATAAGAGAGGATGGATGGTGTAGTACTGAGGATGGTAGAGAGTAGATGTGTGATCATCAAAAGAGAATGATCAGGTAAAAGTTAGGAGAGATGAGGGCTTTTATCAGGTGATTCCTACCCTTCACGGTGAGTTTGGCAGATGTCCGATCATGTTCTGTTTCACACGAGTATTCTCCAGAGTCTCCTCCCTGAAGCTTGTAAATAATAAGCTCAGCAACAGCTCCATCTTGCTTCAGCTGACATTTGTTGCTTGCTTCTATTACACTCTTGTCTTTCCTCCAGATGACTTTGGCTCCAGGTTTCGCAAGTTCGCATCGAAACACTGCATTTTCCCCAGCCTCAGTTTCCAAATCTTTCAGAGATGATTTGAAAAGAACTGGCAGTGCTGCAAAAGGCGACAAGTGTTTCAAGGTCATTAGAAGAAATGGCTTCAAATGATACAGGATTATGATAACTTTTATTAGACAGAGGGTTCAATCCAAGCCTACCCTTAACTTCCAAATATGCAATGCTTTGGCGGTCTCCGGTGTCACAAATATAGTCACCAGAGTCCTCAGGTTCAAGGTAATTTATGACAAGTTGGGAATGGTGACCATCTTGTTTGATTTCATATTTAGCACAGGGGCATAGACCAATTTCACCCCTGCGCCACTCAACTGGAATGTCTGCTTTGGAGAGCTCGCACTGGAAGCTGATGCTCTGCCCCTCAACAGCTGTCTGGTTCTTCAGTGCTTGTGTGAAGATGGCTGGAAGTGCTGCCAATTCAAAGAGTGGTATGTGATGCATTTGAAGATTTGAGGATGAAGATTTAATTCCATATGTAGAGTTATAACAATATTTTCCAGACAAGACCAAGAAAACACAAAGGCCTTAAAGTACACCAACAGGTTACAATTACATTTCTTTCCTTAGCTTTATCTTCATAGCAAACTGTGGAATCATTCACACTTCATGAACGCAGAGTGAGACTGACAATGCATTTCAAAGATGGATTAGAATGATGGTCTTCTCCTACCGTTAACCTTGACATTCGCAGTTGTAATGCTGTCTCCACAATCACAAACATAGTCGCCAGCATCTTCAGGTTTGACATCAGTGATCTTCAGCTCAACGGTAGAGCCAACTTGTTTGATGAGGTACTTTCCTCCAGAGTGGATCACCTGTGTTCCTTTCCTCCAAACCACAGGAACTGCAGGTTTGGAGAGCTCACATTGGAAGATGATGCTCTCTCCTTCAATAGCTGTCTGGTTCTGAATTTCTTTTGTGAAGATGGCTGGAAGAGCTGACAATTCAAAGAGTGAAATGAGATGCCAGATATCTACAGTAGTTCCATATATACAGATGATGTAAATATTAATATTTTCCAGAGAAGATCAAGACAACACAAATGCAACGGTCCAAACAATGCTTAATTAAAATTAAATCCATTTCTTTTTTGACCGTAACTTGATAAATGGTGGAATCATTCACTCTTTATAGCCAATCAATGAATGTGACAATGCATTTCAAAGATGTATTTGAACGTTGTAAATATTCTTGAAGCAGTTGTTCTTCTCCTACCGTCAACCTTGACATTGGCAGTTGTAATGCTGTCTCCACAATCACAAGCATATTTGCCAGCATCTTCAGGTTTAACATCAGTGATCTTCAGCTCAACGGTAGAGCCAACTTGTTTGATGAGATACTTTCCTCCAGAGTGGATCACCTGTGTTCCTTTCCGCCAAACCACGGGAACTGCAGGTTTGGAGAGCTCACATTGGAAGATGATGCTCTCTCCTTCAATAGCTGTCTGGTTCTGAATTTCTTTTGTGAAGATGGCTGGAAGAGCTGACAATTCAAAGAGTGATATGAGATGCCAGATATCTACTGTAGTTCCATAAATACAGATGATGTAAATATTCATATTTTTCCAGAGAAGATCAAGACAACACAAATGCAACGGTCCAAACAAAGCTTAAAATTAAATCCATTTCTTTTTTGATCTTTACTTCATAAATGGTGGAATCATTCACAACTCATAGCCAAGGAATAAATGTGACAATGCATTCCAAAGATGTATTTGAACATTGTAAATATTCTTGAAGCAGTTGGTCTTCTCATACCGTTAACCTTGATGTTGCTAGTTGTCATGCTGTCTCCACAATCACAAACATAGTCTCCAGAATCTTCAGGTTTGACATCAGTGATCTTCAACTCAACAGTAGCCCCAACTTGTTTGATGAGATACTTCCCTCCAGAATGGATCACCTGTGTTCCTTTCCTCCAAATCACAGGAACTCCAGGTTTTGAGAGTTCACAGTGTAAAGTAACACTGTCCTTCTCTTGAACCTCTTGGTTCTGTAGCTCACGCTTGAAAACCACTGGTAATGCTGAAGAAATCAGGCAAAGTTGTTGAACCAGGAACAGGATCTTCTGAGACTAATTTACACTTTCCATCAAAATATATATATATATATATTTTCACTGATAGATGCAAATCTTTCTTCTGCAATGGCTTAACTTATTTTTACCACCTTGTACGATTTGTAATGAAAACAGCCACCATGAAGTACTAGGGAAACTATAAAATAGACAAACAACTTGGTACACTAGACAAGCCAATATGCAGCACTTTACTCTACCCTTCCTTAAGTGAAGACATTATGAATAGGCAGCTCTGTAGATCAGAAAACAAGATGTTTCTTCATTGCTGAAGAGGGTTCAAATAAAAGCTCAGTCCTACCATTGACTTTGATGTTAGCGGTGGTGATGCTGTCTCCACAATCACAAACATAGTCTCCAGAATCTTCAGGTTTGACATCAGTGACCTTCAACTCAACAGTAGCTCCAACTTGTTTGATGAGGTACTTCCCTCCAGAATGGATCACCTGTGTTCCTTTCCTCCAAATCACAGGAACTCCAGTTTTTGAGAGTTCACAGCGCAAAGTAACACTGCCATCTTCATCACATGCTTGGTTTAAGAGTTCTTGTGTAAACTGAACTGGGTGAGCTGTTGAAGTAAACACTTATTGAGTATTTCTGAGTTTATAGCTGAAGTGATTTTTACACTATTCTATAATAAAACAAAATTTGTACAGGCAAATGCTTTCTAAATATTATAACTAATTCAGGAAAGTTGAAGAATACACTATCAAACCAATAATGTATAGAAGTTAAATAAGAATGCCATCTGGTCTTCGTTATCAACACAAAAACGGAGTACCTAAGTGATCATTTAAAAAAATGTAATGCTATCTAAAGAGAAACACTGGTCAGGCACACATGGCCATTTAAAGCAAACCAGATGTGATCTTTCAAAAATAATAAATAAAACATCCACATCAAGACTGGTGACATGTTGAAGCAGTCAAAAATCTTAATGTCTGCTTAAGTTTACATCCATAAACAGTATGGCAGAGCCATTTTAAGACTTTGGATAACTTTTTTGATTATTTCAACTAGAACAATAGATATTAAATGAAGAATGATGAAAGACTAGCCTGCAAAGATAAATATCAGTACAGAATAATATTTAGACAAATAGCAGAGTGAATGGCTCCCGAATAATCCCAGTTGGAGGATGCAATTAAAAACAAGTTCACACAAAAAAAGACCAACACCTCCAGACACATTTAAATTATAATGCCACCAACAGTATAGACATATGAAATTATCTTATGGAATTCATTTTGAAAAATCAAAGCAAGAGGACACAACTTATGTTTCATATCCAGGATATTCAAGGTTGTGGAAGTGACCATCACATTTGGTAATGCAAAGCATCAGTGCTGCTGTTCCCAAACCAGCTTATTTCACTAAACCAAGTAAACTAACATAGATAAATATCATGTGATGCAAGATACTAATCTTTTCCTTACAACCATCATCTACTCCTGTCCTCTTCACCTCTGACATCAGCAAGTACAATGTGAGAAAAAGATAACACTCTAAGTAGAGCAAATAATGTAAATTAAATGTATGCAAAATGAAAATTTTCATAAGTCACTTAAACAGTATATCCAAAGGATCAATAATGCACAGGCAAGATGTTTAAATGTAGAAAAGTAATGATTATTATCAAAATAAAGACACACCACAACAAAAGATTCAAATAAAAATGCGGTCATAATGCGAAAGCGAATGCATGGCCACATGCCGCTCCAATCACAAGAATGCATCACTGAACATTTTGACTGGGATTCACATTTTCATTTGCACATAAAGGTGCTGCATGATATACAGGAAATGCACATCAGTTTCATACCACTGAGCTCTGCATGTTTCTCTTTCTTCTGTTTATGGAAGTCTGTTTCAGGGGCAGCGGTAGAACTGAGGAACTTTAGAGCTGTGGCAAAAGATACATTCATGTAAACTGCAGCCTTTGGCTAAAACCATAAAGATCTTACTACACAAAGAGCAACGCCCATGTCAGTCGTGTCAGACAATAATGGCAAATACAGAACAAGCAGACGTCCTGGATTAAAACTTATTTTACAGATGCAACATGCGTGTTGACTACATGAAAGCCCCCAAAGACTGAATGATTCCAGAGAGTTTAGCATGTCCAAACAAGAAGGATTCAAGCTGCTGACCAAGAAAACAAAGCAAAGACAGAATTGTGACTCAAGTCAGACTAGAGCCGAAACCTTAAATCTATATCTCTGTTCCACAAATGAACTGCACTAAACTGAAGAGACTGCATACTAGAAGAAACAGACAGACCGCAAAGAAGAAAAGTTTGAGGCAATACCAAAACAGATGTCTGTCAGACTATGGCATTACTGCACAGCAGGTGGAGCCACAGCAGGATACAACAAATGATCTAAAAGTTATATTTAACAATTTACAGAATTATTCTGTTCCCCATCAACAACATCTCCAGTTATGGTTTTCTGCTTTGGCATGTCATTTGCAAGAGCGTGATTTTGTTCTACACAATGAACACTTAATTTTTTTTGTCTACTGTAGGATATCAGTGAAAACCTAACATAACAAATGCAAAAATAATATTCACCGACACCAAACAAACAATGCGATAACAAACAAAAGGTTGTTTGTCAGAATAGTGCAGTTCAAAACTACCAGAAAGAATAAGAACGATTCCTACCCTTGATCTTCATATTGGCTGTGGTTGTCTTGTCTCCACATACACATGTGTAATCTCCTTCATCTTCACGTTTGAGATCGGTGATCTTCAGCTCCACCTTTGAGGCAATCTGCCTGATGATGTACTTTCCTCCAGACTGGATAACATGGCTTCCTTTTTTCCATTGTACAGAGATGCCAGGTTTGGAAAGCTCGCAGGACAGAGTAGCACTGCCTCCTTCATCACACTCTAGGTTCTGTAGCTCATGTGTGAAGACCACTGGTAATGCTAAGGAACCATGAAAAAGTGTTGGAACCATGTTACACAAACAACTCGAGACAATATTAAAGAACTGGACTGAAGAGAAATCTTTCCAGTCTTGACAAAAAACATGTTTTCCAGTTTTGAGCCCTACCAAATGAGCAAAACAAAATCTAGCCATTAGTATAAGAAAAACTCCTGATCAAAAATAGCTTCATGGCACAGCGGAGGACTGTGTTAAAGTAATACCATACACAATAACTATTCAAAAAAGAAATGCATAGAATATAAAACGGATGTTCAACGGATGATCATTCCTACCATTGACGGTAATGGTAGATGAGGTCTTGTTAAACCCACAATCACAACTATAGACTCCAGCATCTTCAGGTTTGACATCAGTGATCTTCAGCTCGAAAGTAGACCCAACTTGCTTGATGTGGTATTTCTCTCCAGAATGGATCACTTGTGTTCCTTTTCTCCAAACCACGGGCACTCCTGGTTTGGAAAGCTCACATTGTAGAGTAACACTGTCCGTTTCTTGACACTCCTGGTCTTGTAGTTCTCGTTTGAAGATCAGTGGTAAAGCTAAGAAGCAATTGCCGTTTTAACAGTTTGTTAGTATAGTGTACTCTGGGCACAATTTAAAAGCACAACATGAAAAACCATTCACAAACCTTCCAAAAGACAACAAGAGACAAGATACGACACAAAATCACAAGAACATCTTACAAGACAAGAAGTTAACCTACTACCAAATAAAGCTCTCAAATAAAATTCCCTTTAGGCAACTAACTGGCAAATGTAAAAAAAAAATCTAATAAAAAGTCTCAGTAAAGAGTGAACATGGAAAAAGCAGACATTCACATTTATAAAACGGAATGATCTTCATACCCTTGATCTTAATGTTAGCCGTAGTCTTTTTGTCCCCACACAAACATGTGTATTGTCCAGCATCTTCAGGTTTGAGGTCAGCAATCTTCAACTCAAGAGTTGCTGCATCTTGCTTGATGAGGTACTTTTCCCCCGAATGGAGCACCTGCGTTCCTTTCTTCCAAACCACTGGAACTCCAGGTTTTGAGAGTTCACAGTGAAGAGTAACACTGTCTCCTTCTTCACACTCTTGGCTCTGTAGCTCACGCTTGAAGACCACCGGTAATGCTGAAGAGTAATTGGGTGATAAATCAAAGGTGTACAGCAATTATTACCATGCAGATTGATCAAGTTAGTTGACAACATATACAATACGTTGACATTTCAGTGTATTCCTTGCATCTATCAATAAATGAATATAAATACTTAAAAGATTCATGTAAACAAATAAGCCTTTATTCATACCACTGACAACAACATTTGCTGTTGTTTTCTCGTTTCCACATTCACATGAATATTCTCCACTGTCCTCAGCAACTAAGTCTGAAATCTGTAGCTCAAATATGGTGTCCCTCTGCGTTATCTGATATCTTCCCCCATGTTTCACATTTTCAGTTCCCTTCTTCCATTGCACTTGGCAGCCAGGTTTTGAGAGCTCGCAGGAAAGTAAGACTTTGCCACCTTCGGTTACCTGCTGGTTCTTCATCTGACTCTTGAACCTGGCAGGCACCACTGGAGAACGAACAAGCATCAAATAATTACAATTCTTCATAGTTTTAACATCCTAAAGACAGGATGGAGGATCATTGGGATGAGATGATGAAGGCATGACAAGGAAGTTTTGATAAGCCAATGTTCTGTGTTATTTTGTAAAAGAATGTGATTAGGCTATTAATGTATAATATCTTTACATCATTCTTGGTGGTCAAGATTGTCTAAATTATCACAGAAATAAACAAACAAAAAACAATTCCAATACATCCACTTTACCAGGACTTTGTGAATACATATATTATATATACAGCGTCCAGACAAAACTGAACCTCACAAACCAACACAAAACACAAACGGATGTGCCATTTCTAAAATTTGACAGAGAGCTGATAGACATCAACTGGAAATCTCAATGGGTTCTTCATAAAATCTTAAAATAAACAAGGATTCCAATGGCACATTATCATACATGTGCAGATGCCATGGTACAAGATGTGGGCACAAACAACGTACAAATATATTCAATCACGTCAGTTGTAATAAGAAGCACAAGTAACAAAAATTCCAGCACATACAGACTATTTAACCACATTATCATTCAACCTACTTGCTAGAAATCTAAATTATAAGTAGAATAACAACATAATTGTGAAAGAATAATATAAAAGTGCAAGTACGCTGAACTGAGGTGATCATCTACTGACACAGCAATGCATGAGACCATCAGCAAAATACCTGACAGTAACATTGCCACACAAAAACCCAGAAGTGAAATGCAAAAATGCTTGCCTTCCTACAATTTCTAAACTTACCGTGTTCATATTCATTGAAAACTTGACTTTACCCAACTATATTAGATCTTTTCCTTTGACAGAGATGAATTATTTAATAAAAAGTGATAAAAGCAATTTAAACTTTATGCTTCTGGAATCGATTCTCAGCCTTCAAGGTATTATTTTCAAGCTAAGCTAATACATTTCAACAAACAACAAGGTTCTTACCTTTCACTGTCAATTTGGCTGTACTCTTCGTAGAGCCAATGTCACAGGTGTATACCTCAGTGTCACTCTTCTCCAGATCCTTCACGTTGAGGATGAGGACGTTTCCCTTCTGTGTCAGCTCATACCTTCCTCCAGCCTTGATCTCCTTTGTTCCTTTCATCCAGGTGACTTTAGAGGCAGGTTGGACGGTTTCACATTCAAAGGAGACAGCACTATTCTCTTCAGCAGTGGCATCCTTTAGCTCGCAAATGAATTTGTTGGCCAGTTCTACAAAGGGGATGAAACACTAAGGTAAATATATCTCCTATTTAGGGGTAAGAGATTTCCTCCGTTGTATATTTAAAGAAATTATGACCATTAGGTTTAAAAACCTTGCCTTTGATCTCCAGTTTAGCCTTGGAGGTTGGGCCGCCAGTGACCTCACAACTGTATTCTCCAGAGTCTTTGTCTGTGATGTTGCGGATAGTCAGCTTTACGAGCGTCTGCACCTGACTGATTTCATATTTTTGGCTCTTTCTGATAGACTTGCCATCCTTGGACCACTTCACTTCCAGTCCAGATTGAGAAAGCTCACAGGAGAATGTGGCATCTTCACCAATTTTGGCACTAACACCCTGAAGCTCTTTAGATATGGTAGGAACTTCACCTACACCCCAAAATAAGATACGCCTTAAGCAAAACCAGATTTGCGTTCAACCTTTACTCAAATTCATCGCTCTTGTTTCACCCTGCTTACTCACCCTCAATAGAAAGTGTTGCCTTCGAGCTCAAATCTTTGAGAGCGAAGACCACCTCACCAGAATCAGAAGCTGAGACTGATTTGATTGTTAAGGTATACTTGCGCCCTTGGCTGCTTATCTGGAAACGGGCTCCATCAGTAACAGGTTGGCCCTTTAGGCTCCAGGAGCACTTCTCTGAGCTTTCCCGGGACAAGATGCACTCAAATGTACAGTTTTCACCTGCTTTGGCCTCTATCGACTTAAGACGCTTGGTGATCCCAATGTGGATATCTTGGGTCAACAACAAAAGCATTATTGGAAAAACACCAACAACTTCATTTGTTTTCATAAAAACATAAATGTAAAAACTACAACAAATGACACTACAGTGTCACTGTAGCCCAACAGTAAAACAATAGTTTGTTGACATACCTCTAACAGTGACCTTGGACTTGGAGAGGTCAGTGCCAAGATCACAGCTGTACTCCCCGGCGTCAGCTTGCATGACATCACGGATAGTCAGTCCCAAGGTCTTACCATCATGGAGGAGCTCATACTTATTGCCTGCAGACAAGACTGTACCATCTTTGCGCCACACAGGGGCCACTCTGGGCTTTGAGGCTTCACACTTAAGGGTCACTGTACCCTTCTCCTCTGCAACTAAATCATCTAGCAACTTCAGGAAGACAGCTTTCTTTTCTGG
This sequence comes from Gobio gobio, assembly GCF_949357685.1. Classification (NCBI taxonomy): domain Eukaryota; kingdom Metazoa; phylum Chordata; class Actinopteri; order Cypriniformes; family Gobionidae; genus Gobio; species Gobio gobio. Next base: position 37,572,437 of record NC_137119.1, on the reverse strand, counting down.
ATGTCAATAAATAAAAAAGTGCATTAAACCAAAATCTGTTCAAAAATGTTGCCATCTTTCACATTCAGCATTTTTGTAAACCTGCCTTATTTAGACATTTTCATTTGACCTCACCTTTGACCTTCAGGCATACTGTTTCTTTTACATCCCTTACGCTGAATGACACCTTCCCACCATCCTCAGGTGCTAGGTTCTTGAGAGTGAGGGTGTGGGTCTTATCCACATGGGTGATGGCATTGACTTCATTGTTAAAAAGCAGCTTGTCATTGAGATTCCATTGGACTTCTTCATCAGCATAGTTAACCTCACAGGTGAACACAGCATCACCATCTTCATCCACCTCCACATCTGTCAGATGTTTGGTGATCTGGATTTTACGCACTATGTACGTAAAGAAAAATAAACATTAAAGAGCATTATGTGGCACCAACAGCACCTACTGTATACAATGCCTTTTTAGTGTAGTCAAAGCCAAGCTCTCACAAGCAGCCCTAACCCTAACGGGCTGGATGTATAAAGGGAATGCAATTTGAAACACCATGCTTCGAATGCCTTCTTTATGACTTTACCTTCTACTTTGAGAACGGCTTTGCTCTCACAGACCCCGACCTGACAGCGATACTCTCCAGAGTCCTCTGCACTCAAAGCTTGTATAATCAGCTGGACATTGGCGTCCTTTTGCTTCATGCTGTACTTGCTAGAAGCCTCCAAAGCAGTTTGACCCTTAAACCACTGCACTTCTTTTGGTGGGGCAGAGAACTTGCAGCACAGTGTGGTGGAAGTCTTCTCCTTGGCTGACACATCCTTGAGAGGCTCAAGGACTTCAATGGGACGCTCTATGAGGTGAAATGAACAGTGACTTTGAAAACATAAACACAAAAGTTCACAAATGTACTGTATACTACAACATTACATTTTCTCAGTAGTAAACATAAAGGGCCCTATTTTAACGAGCTGAGCGCGTGGTCTGGCGCAGGTGCACATAAGGCGTGTCCAAATCCACTTATCCACTAGTTTAACGATGGAAAAAATGGTCGGCATGCCAGGTGCATGGTCCAAAAGGGTTGTACCTAGTCTCTTAATGAGTCATAGGTGTGTTTTGGGCATAATGTGCAATAAACCAATTAGAGTCTCCTCTCCCATTCCCTTTAAAAGCCAATTGCGCTTGCACCATAGTGGATTTGCTATTTACATGCCGGAATTTGCGAGTGGAAAGACTGAATGCTTCTCAAGAATAAAAATGTTTGTGTGCTTCTGCGCGTCCCTGTCTGTGTAATAGGCAGTGTATGCACGTTGACACTTCACCTGCCCATAGGCGCATATTACTAATGCGCACTTTAAATAACTAAAAAAATACTACTGTTTTCAGTTGCCTCAAAATAGCAACACGCCAACAATGCGCCTGAACACACCTCATTTTCAGACCAGCACGAGTGCAATTGCTATTTAAACAACGTGGCGTTGGACGTGAAAATGATAACTGCGTCGGGCTGAAACTAGCAAAAAACACTTGCGTCGCTTTGTGTCGGGTGTATGACAGGGCCCAATAACAAAACAAAATACAGCTTTTTAAAGTTCTTCAAATCACACAGCCTAAACATTTTTTGTAACAATTTCAATTCTACAATTGCTAACATTTCTGTATCAATTTTATTATGCATCATTATCAAAACCTATTTATTTGGAATTGTTAGATTCAGATTAGATCACTTTTGGAGTGGCTATTTTGCAAATCTTGGTTAAACCAAGTCTCTAACCTTTCACTTTGAGCTCGGCTGTTGATTTGCTTTTTCCGGCTGTGAACTGTACTGGGCCTGACATGGAGGCCTTGGTCTTCTTAAAAGTGAGGCGGTGCATGGTTCCCTCTTTCTCCATCTCGATATCTGCGCTCTCCTTCAGTTGTTCCCCATTCAGCATCCACTTCACTGGCTTGACCGTCTCCACACTGACTTCCACTTCAAAGTGGGCGGCAAACGGCTCAGTCACCTCCACAGGACTCAGCTCCCGTACTATGCTGATAGCCTGCTCTGAAAGTACAGTATAGTGCTGTGTCAAAAATGTGCTACATAAAAAAAGTTTATGTAGTAAAATGATTTAAAAACACTTTAGAAAAGTAAAACCTATGAAACTGCATGGAAATACAACAAAATGCATGTAAGCTAAATTTACAGATCAGAAATTTAAACTGTAAGCAAACATTAATTTGTCCCTGGTTAGAAGGACGAATTAATGAGATAAATAAGATTTTTAAATATGGTTAAAATCACATACAAGGCTCATACTTGTCTGTTGCAGATCAATTAAAACTGATCTACAAACTGTTATCAAATAATTAACAACATGCAATTACATTGTCAACCCTTTTACAGTCAGTTTTCTTTTTAGTTTTCTTCTTTAATAGTGTGTGGTTGTGCTTCATGAATTCTGTTGTGCTTTCATCCTAAAATGTTATTATAATTTTTTTTTAATCATAACTGAAAAGGTTTTTACCCTCTACTAGTAGCTGACATGAAGTCTTATCATCAATGGCGTCACACATGTATGTGTCCTCATCATCATCGTCCACGTCGATGATAGTGAGCTTCCTGTAGATGTCCTCACTGGTGATCTGGTGCTTCTCGCTTGGTTTGAGCTCCGACTTGTTCTTGAACCATGTGACTTTAGCGCTGGCCCGTGACACCTGACACTCTAAGTATGCGCGGTGTTTGTACATGGCGATTTTGTCTCTCAATTTCTTCACAAATCTGACAGGCAGTTCTGTAATGATTATAAGGCGACTTAGGGGTGATTTGTTAGACAACTGTAGAAACACTACACAGCCCAGGCTGTAGTTCATTAGTCTTAACACTAAATGCAAAATACATGCAGATATTATAGGCACATGACCACGAACCTTTAACCTTTAGTTTAGCGGTTGAAGAGGCCTTCTCAGCTGTGAACTTGATTTCACCAGCATCCTCAGCCTTTACAGATTTGAAGAGTAGAACGTATGATCTTCCTGAGAGAGAGAGTTTTAAATTAGTTTGAGAGTTATTGATCTGTCCCTTTTGGAACTGAATTTATGTTTATTTGATCGTAGTCCATTCAGTTCGACTCACCCTCCTGCCTCATCTTGATGTTGTCTCCGGCTTTGAGTTTGGCGTCCCCTTTGTGCCATTGAGCCTCTACTTCATCATGAGAGACCTCACAAACAAACGTTGTGCTCTCCTTCTCTGTCACCTCGGTGTCCTGCAGTGGCTTTACTATTTTAATATCTCGGGCTGCAAGAATTCCAATACAATCATTTATTCATATAATTACAAAATGTTTGAGTATCTCCAACTTAGAATTCATGCATTGTGAATTTACCATGAACAGTGAGCTTAGCTGAAGTATTGTCATCTGTTGTTCTGCAAAGATACTGGCCCTGGTCCTCATACGCACACTTGTGGATGAGGAGGGTGCGCTTGTTGGCCTGAGATTGAATGCCAAATTTCTTTCCTGGCTTCAGTTCCTCATCATCCTGACAGAGCAATAATGACATTCATATTTCATTCATATGTGACTACAAAACTTTTTTTAACAATTCCAAATCAAATTACTTTTACCTTAAACCACTTGACATCAGCATTTGCTCTTGACACTTCACATTCAAATGTGACTTTCTCCTTTTCTGGAGAACTGATATCCCGTAAAGGTTTGAGGATCTTCGCAGCTGGCTCTGTGGACACAACACCAATAATTACAGTTGCAATTGTTCTAGATTTTAACAATAAGCGACTCGTACACAGACTGCAAAACGTTTCTCATGAGGTATATCTTGTTTCCTCAAGATATTTTGAAGAATATGGATAAACAAACAGTTACTGGGCCCCATTGACTTCCATAGTATGGGAAAAAAATATTACCAATGGGGCCTTATCAACTGTTTGGTTACCGACATTCTTCAAAATATCTTCTCTTGTGTTCAGCAGAAGGATTAAATTCATACAGGTATGGAACAACTTGAAGGTGACTAAACAAATTTTCATTTTTGGGTGAACTATCCCTTTAAGAGCACAAGTCAATTATTGGAAGATGCATTAACCCTAACCTACTGAATTACAATATTTGCATGGCAAGAATTATAAGTGGACATAAACCTAAAGACCTGAATATACAAACTCACCTGTAACAATTAGTTTTCCAGAAGTATGGACATCCTCAGCTTGAAAAGTAATGGCTCCACCTTCACTTATCTTCAGCTGGGACATAGTCAGGCTGTGCTTGTTGCCCACTGCTGTAATGATGATATTGGCTCCTGCCTTCAGTTTCTTTCCATCTTTGCTCCAGGATCCTTCTACATCAGCCTTGCTGAGCTCCACCTCCATAGTGATGCTCTCTTTTTCTTGTACTTTCATCTCTTTCAGGCCTTTTACTACCTGAATCTTCTTAACTGAAAAGTAAAAAACAATGGAAATCCATTGATGAAATACTTAAAAATTGAATGTACATTTCGCTTAATGATTTTCATGGTCAATTTTAATGAACTACTAGGTGATATATAATCATCATAGCAAACATAAGGAATGAAAATATTATGATCAAAAGAGTAACTGTGTAACATAATAAAAGAAGCCCTACTCTCTACTGTCAGTTTGGCCTGGGTCTTGTCATCTAGGGTTTCACATGAGTAATGTCCTCTGTCAGAATATGCCACGCTCTTAAGGACCAAAGTCTGCTTAAAACCGTCCACATGAATCTCCAGATTCCCTCCTTGCTGTAGAACCACACCATTCTTCATCCACTTCACATCTGTTGAGGGTTTACTCAGCTCCACTTCCAACCGAACTGTGTCTTGCTCCTGCACAGTCACATCTGCAAGCTTCTTCTTGAAGGTGACAGGAAGCTCTGCAAGATACGGATATGTGTGCGCTGAGAAACATGTGCTTGCCTGCCGATATCTTGCATTACGCTTAACAGTTATCCTTACGTTGTACTTGGAGTGTGGCTTTGCACGTTTTTCCATCGGCATCGACACTGAACTCTCCTGCGTCCTCCTGAGTGACATCTATGATAGTGAGGGAGTAGCTGCTTCCTCCACAAGCAATCTTATATTTGGGACCAGCTGTTATAGGAACATCATTACGCAGCCATCTGACACTCACATCGGATGGTGTGACAGAGCATTTGAAGATGGCATCTTTGCCTTCATTTGCAACAACATTGTTCAGCTTGGTAGTGAACCTCACCAGACGTGGGGCTGTGAGAAATTAGATTGAAAATCTCAGATCTCATCTATCACTTAAAGCAATCTTACAGTGTGTTGGATAATTTAATGAGAATTTATGACTTAGACATGGACACTGATGGTTCTTACTTTTAGTGGTGACTTTGGTGGTGGTCTTGTCATCTTTGCATTCACAGCTGTACTCCCCTTCATCCTCCTGAGCCACACCAGAGACAATCAAGAGGCAGTTAGTGCTATCAGTGCGGATGCTGAATCTGCCGCCCGGTTTGATTTCTCTGCCGTTATGCTTCCAGAGGACATCACCTGTGGCTATGTTGAGGCTGCAGGAAAGAGTCATGGTGCTTTCTAGCACTGCAGATATCGGCTGCAATGGCACCACAAATTTTAAAGGTACCTCTGCAGAGAATAATTGAGGGGGGAAATTAAATTACATTTAGTCTGCAATCAGTTAGATTTAGTATTTCAATAAGTGCAATTATATCTTACATTAATTACTTTGAAAACTTCAGGGCCCGTATTCATAAAGAATCTTAATGCAAAGAGTAGCTCCCAGTGACAAAAGTCTAAGAAAATTCTTAGTAATGTGGGCGTTTACTCTTAAAATCAACAAAAAAATCCTAGTAAAGAAAAAAGTAATTCAGAAAGGATCTTAACCCTTAAAAGAGGTCTTAAGATCAAATTTGTTAGGAGCACGGACGAGGACTTTTAAGAGGCTTAAGAGTTTCTTTAGCAGCGGAGAAAATGGCATAAAGACGAAGAGGGAGAAGAAATGTGTTGCAGACAATGGATGACAGTGACTTAATAAGACACTATAGATTAGATCGTGCAGGGATCATGTTTGTTGCATTAAATCCAACTTTCAAACCACCATTTAAATAGACATGCCAGCAATCAGTGTAATTGGAAAGAGTGGAACAATGTTTATAATTCTAAGCCAATCAAATACCTTAGGAAATTAACAGCATGGTAAATAATAAAAGGATTTATATTCAATTCAAATTTATTTGTATAGTGCTTTTCACGATACATATCGTTTGTATACATATCCTTGCTCAGAGTTGCTCTCAGATCGGTCCCGAATAGCTCTTAAGCTAAGACTCCTACGTAAAAGTTTTTAAGCTAAATTAGGAGTTTTCTGAGAGGACTCTTAGAATCTTTATGAATACAGGCCCAGATGTATAAGTATAGAGACAATTGCAATGAAAAAACAACAACACAATAAACATGCAATAAAACTTTTTTGGCTTTGAAATTGCTAATTAGCTTTTACCTTTGACCTGAACCTTGAACTCCACCTTGTCATCAGCAGTCTGACAGGAGTAAGTGCCACTGTCTTTGGATTCAGAGGACTTAACGATTAGGACACGTGAGCGACCTTCCTGTTTCATCTCATACTTTGATCCATCTTTTAGTTCCACTCCATCTCTTAACCACTTAACACTACAACTCTCTGACATCACCTCAGTTTTTAAAACAACCTTCTCTGTTGACTCGACCATCACAGTTTCTTTTGTCACGGATGTCTTCTGGAATTTGGTAGTGACATCTGAGGGAAAAATAGGAAATATTCACTAAATTGTGACTATGTTCTGGAGGAAGACAGAGTATTGTTCATTCACGGAGGTCTTAGAAAGTCTTACCTTCAACCTGAATCTTAAAGAGAAGTTTCTCATTCCCAACTTCACAGGTATATTCTCCAGCATCCTTCTTCTCCACGTTCTCCAGCACCAGCTGACGGCTCTTGGCCTTTGACTCCATGTGGACAGTCTTACTGGAGCTCAACTGCTTGCCGTCCTTGAACCATTTCACCTCAGTCTTGAGGTCAGAAACTTCACAGTTCAGTGTGGCTTTCTGGGAGGCTGAAACCTTAACTTCCTTCTGATAAGAGTTTTTGTTGGTGAAGGCCGTTTTGAGCTCTAATGAGAAGTTATAAAGACTTCATTCAAAGAGTTTAGTTGACCAATTTGCAGAGAAAGTCAATACTTAAGTGCCACATTGAATATGACAATATAGAATAATTATTTTCATAGCAGCTTTTAAACGACCCGAAGGAGATTGTTAAAATTTGACATATTTCACTCAGTGCAAATTGCGAATAGGTTATTTGGTGTGGCCAAGAGCAACCACTGATGACCAAATGCACAGAGCCAAAATGAACTGTCCAAAATGTTTTCCATACCTGTCACCTGAATCTTAAAGAGCAGTTTCTCATTCCCAACTTCACAGGTATATTCACCAGCATCCTTCTTCTCCACGTTCTCCAGCACCAGCTGACGGCTCTTGGCCTTTGACTCCATGTGGACAGTCTTACTGGAGCTCAACTGCTTGCCATCCTTGAACCATTTCACCTCAGTCTTGAGGTCAGAAACTTCACAGCTCAGTGTGGCTTTTTGGGAAGCATCTACTTTGACTTCTTTCTGATAGGAGTCCTTGTTGGTAAAGGCAGCTTGAATGTCTAGTTGGGCAGGCACCATGGATGCAATATAATAAAATAGAATGATTTGAGTCAATATATTACTCAAAGTTATAGACGTCAAATACTATAAGGACTGGATGTTTGAGAAAGCCAGAAGAGATTATGAATTGTGGTATATATTTTAAGGAAACAAATCCAAATCACATTGCAGACTAAAACTTTTTCAGTAGCATTGAATTCAGCAAGAAAAGGCTTTTTAATTAAAAAATCTACCACTTCTTGAACAGAAAAACTACATTCATTACTTAATCTACAAACACATGTTAATAATATCAACGGTCTCTTTCACCAAGGACAAACTTTTTTGCTAAATGTAAAATTAGCTTTTGTCAAGCTTCACTGTTTTATTGTAGTTTTGAACTTTTTCATTAGCAAGAAAAACAAAGACTCAAAAGAGCCAATTGACAAACACAAGGACATTCCCATACCTGTAACCTGAATTTTAAAAGCAAGTTTCTCATTCCCAACTTCACAGGTATATTCTCCAGCATCCTTCTTCTCCACGTTCTCTAGCACCAGCTGACGGCTCTTGGCCTTTGACTCCATGTGGACAGTCTTACTGGAGCTCAACTGCTTGGCATCCTTGAACCATTTCACCTCAGTCTTGAGGTCAGAAACTTCACAGCTCAGTGTGGCTTTTTGGGAGGCTGAAACCTTAACTTCCTTCTGATAAGAGTCTTTGTTGGTGAAGGCCGCTTGAATGTCTGGTTGGGCATTGGATAATATCAGAAAACAGTATCTTTGAGAAAATGTAGGAATACATCATAAACCGCAAATCATTCCATAAAAAATAACATTGCAGATTTAAACGAGCAATTCATTGCCCTGCATATTAGTGTGCCTCTTCTTAGAGAGAGAAAATTACATAAATTGGAGTAACTATAAAGACACATTAATGAAATCTTGTGGCATGCTTTTTTTGACCAAATGCAAGGCATATATCAAACTCCTTTGTTATATGTAAAGTTTGCTTTTCTTAATCTTTGGTGACCTATTGTAATTTTGGTATCTTCCATAAAGAAGAAAAACTAAAAAAGAAAGAGCAAGCCAATAGACAATCACAAGGAGGTTTTCCATACCTGTCACCTGAATCTTAAAGAGCAGTTTCTCATTCCCAACTTCACAGGTATATTCTCCAGCATCCTTCTTCTCCACATTCTCCAGCACCAGCTGACGGCTCTTGGCCTTTGACTCCATGTGGACAGTCTTACTGGAGCTCAACTGCTTGCCATCCTTGAACCATTTCACCTCAGTCTTGAGGTCAGAAACCTCACAGCTCAGTGTGGCTTTTTGGGAGGCTGAAACCTTAACTTCCTTTTGGTAAGAGTCTTTGTTGGAGAAGGCGGCTTGGATGTCTGGTGCAGAATTCAAGATTTAGGAATATAGTGTCAGAAACTACCTTCAGTTTTATGTAAACTTTGCTTTGGTCATGTCTGATTAAGTCACTGGACCGTTAAAAAAATAATAAGACAAAACGCTTGCATGTTGTTCTTACCTTCCACCCGAATCTTAAAGACCAGCTTTTCATTCCCAACTTCACAGGTATATTCACCAGCATCCTTCTTCTCCACGTTCTCCAGCACCAGCTGACGGCTCTTGGCCTTTGACTCCATGTGGACAGTCTTACTGGAGCTCAACTGCTTGCCATCCTTGAACCATTTCACCTCAGACTTGAGGTCAGAAACTTCACAGCTCAGTGTGGCCTTCTGGGAAATTGATACTTTGACTTCCTTCTGGTAAGAGTCTTTGTTGGAGAAGGCGGCTTTAATGTCTGGTCCAGAAATCAAGATTTAGGAATATAGTATCAGAAACTACTTTCAGTTTTATGAAAACTTTGCTTTGGTCATGTTTGATTAAGTCACTGGGACCTTAAAAAATCAAACAACCAAAAAAAAAAACACTGGCACGTTGTTCTTACCTTCCACCTGAATCTTAAAGAGCAGTTTCTCATTCCCAACTTCACAGGTATATTCACCAGCATCCTTCTTCTCCACGTTCTCCAGCACCAGCTGACGGCTCTTGGCCTTTGACTCCATGTGGACAGTCTTACTGGAGCTCAACTGCTTGCCATCCTTGAACCATTTCACCTCGGTCTTAAGGTCAGAAACTTCACAGCTCAGTGTGGCTTTCTGGGAGGCCGAAACCTTAACTTCCTTCTGATAAGAGTCTTTGTTGGAGAAGGCGGCTTGAATGTCTGGTGCAGAAATCAAGAGATTTAGGAATATAGTATCAGAAACTACTTTCAGTTTTATGTCAACTTTTCTTTGGTCATGTCTGATTAAGTCACTGGACCCTTAAAAAAACAAAACAAGACAAAACAAAATGCTCGCATGGTGTTCTTACCTTCCACCCGAATCTTAAAGACCAGCTTTTCATTCCCAACTTCACAGGTATATTCACCAGCATCCTTCTTCTCCACGTTCTCCAGCACCAGCTGACGGCTCTTGGCCTTTGACTCCATGTGGAGAGTCTTACTGGAGCTCAACTGCTTGCCATCCTTGAACCATTTCACCTCAGACTTGAGGTCAGAAACTTCACAGCTCAGTGTGGCCTTCTGGGAAATTGATACTTTGACTTCCTTCTGGTAAGAGTCTTTGTTGGAGAAGGCGGCTTGGATGTCTGGTGCAGAAATCAAGATTTAGGAATATAGTATCAGAAACTACTTTCAGTTTTATGTAAACTTTGCTTTGGTCATGTTTGATTAAGTCCCTGGGACCTTAAAAAAACAAACAACCAAAAAAAACACGGGCATGTTGTTCTTACCTTCCACCTGAATCTTGAAGAGCAGTTTCTCATTCCCAACTTCACAGGTATATTCACCAGCATCCTTCTTCTCCACGTTCTCCAGCACCAGCTGACGGCTCTTGGCCTTTGACTCCATGTGGACAGTCTTACTGGAGCTCAACTGCTTGCCATCCTTGAACCATTTCACCTCGGTCTTAAGGTCAGAAACCTCACAGCTCAGTGTGGCCTTCTGGGAAATTGATACTTTGACTTCCTTCTGGTAAGAGTCCTTGTTAGAGAAGGCGGCTTGAATGTCTGGTGCAGAAATCAAGATTTAGGAATATAGTATCAGAAACTACTTTCAGTTTTATGTAAACTTTGCTTTGGTCATGTTTGATTAAGTCACTGGGACCTTAAAAACAAGACAAAACAATGGCATGTTGTTCTTACCTTCAACCTGAATCTTAAAGAGCAGTTTCTCATTCCCAGCTTCACAGGTATATTCTCCAGCATCCTTCTTCTCCACGTTCTCCAGCACCAGCTGACGGCTCTTGCCCTTTGACTCCATGTGGACAGTCTTACTAGAGCTCAACTGCTTGCCATCCTTGAACCATTTCACCTCAGTCTTGAGGTCAGAAACCTCACAGCTCAGTGTGGCTTTTTGGGAAGTTGAAACCTTCACCTCTTTCTGATAAGAGTCTTTGTTGGAGAAAGCAGCCCGAGTTTCTAAAAAGGACATTTATGCATTAAGTGAAACATCAAAAAAGAAGTAGTTCTGGACAGCAAAAAAATCCAGCAAAAAACATCTCCAAAATGGACCAAAACACACCGCCCTAATAATAAATGTTTTGTGCAAATTTCAACAACCTCTAAGGGACTGTTTCCCAGAAACTAATCTAGAATTGTTTGTATTCAAGGTTAGGTTTTGAGACTGCAAACAATACTTCTCGGAAAGAGCTGTACCTTAAAAGGACCATTACTGTCCTCAATAAGATCTGACAAAGGCATGATAAATGACATGCTAAACTTTAATATAACTTATACAAGGCTGGTATAACTTTTAATTTCACATATTAAATCATATATTAGCAGTAGAAGCATTTAGCGTTTAGCTTCACTGTTCAAAAAACCATAAAGTTATGACATTAATTAGGTATTGTGGCATGTCTGATTAATCCTGCTCATTTAAATTTTTAGTTTCAGACTAATTAGCGCATAGTCTTACCTTTTATCTTGACCAGGAATGTCATTTTGTCCTCTGCCGTCTCACACGAGTAGTGTCCTTCATCGCACTGCTTGGCACCCCTGATGACCAGCTTCCTTTGTGTCCCCTGAGACATAAAAGTTGTCCTCTTGTCCTCCGTTATTTCTATCTGTTCTTTCTTCCACACAACAGTGGTTCCAGGAGAAGCAACCTCACAGCTCAACACCACGTCGCCCACCAGAGCGTCACTCTCCTGGGGCTGAGCCCTCGGCTTGTTAACAAACTTAGTTGGTTCTTCTGTTAGGGTAAAATGGAGGATTAGACGCCGCACCTTTCAGTGATTTCAACATGATTAGGAATATGACATGGATTATAGAAAACATACCATACATGGTATAATAAACAATGAATATGACAATGAACAAACAGATGTGACAACTGAAACTCTCCTGATTTACATTTATTAGTTCAGGAACTGACAGTAAATATAAGTCTAACAGTCAGAACATATACATTAAAAATGTTTTTGCACTGATCATGTTAGGCATTTGAATGGAAAAATAATATAAAATGCTATTGTAAAAAAATATTATTGGCTACCATACAGTGAAAAATCTATTATATATAAAAAAATAAAATAAAATGCATGTAATTCTACTGTAAAATACTGTGAATGTTGGTTTTTAAGTAAAAAAAATGTTGGTTTTAAGGTTTTTGCTGCTAAAATATTATGTTCACAAAATTAAATGATAAATATAGTTATTAAAATTGTTTTGTTAATTATCAGTGCAAGGAGCATTCAATTATTTTCGAAAAATCTAGCTAAATTAAATATAAATTGTTCATCCTGTTTGGCCAAATGTTGTATCCTAATAGTTTTATATATACAGTAGTGTCTTACATAGCATTGAGAGCACATCAAAAATAGTAATCTCACACCAAAGCATATTTAATATGTATAATTAATTCTATTTTAAGCCTGAAATATATAGAGAGGCCATACAAAAACTTAAAGTAACTGAAGGTCGATAAGTGAAGAGAATTTTTTTTTCACCTTTAAGGGCAAGTTGGACAGACATTTTATCGCCATCACACATGCATTCATAAATGCCCACGTCCTCAAGGTCCACGTTGTGGACTGTCAGTATGCGTTTGCGCTCCACACTTGTGGCTTCATATTTTTTACCCATCCTTAGCTCCTTCCCATTCTTCATCCAAACAACCTGCAGCACAGACAGTACATTACCCATCATGTTCACACATTTATTACTGTAGATATTTGGATTTCATTTGTTTTGTATGGGCAATGCATCTCAAAGACAATTGTGCTACTAGTTGGACAATACAAACTCCGATAGGAGAAAGCATTTTTAGAAAAGTAAAATACTTAATGTATATTTTACACATTTTACTTGTATTTTGCAAAACATGCATTTTGTCACCTGGACACTTGAATCGGACACTTCCGTGTGCATCTGAGCAGAGGAGTGCTTGCTGAAAGTGAATACCTCAACCTGAGAAGACTTACTGGTGAAACGTGAAGGTGCAGCTAAAAAACATCAATAAGAAAAAAAATCAGGAACATTGTTGTGCTTTAAATTTTAGAAACTGTTCCTTTCTTACCTTTCACAGTAAGTGTGCAAACGCTCTGAGATCCGCCACCCACAAACTTGACCTGTGCCCCGTTCAGTGCCATGGACACCTCCCTGATGACCAGCGTGTGTGTGGTCTTCGAGCGTGTGATCAGATACTCAGATCCGCTGCGGATCATTCGGTCGTTTATGGTCCAGGAGCCAGAACATACACCCGAGAGCTCCACAGTGAAGGTGGCTTCTTCACTTGCATATGCACTGCAGCTCATCAGGCCTGTCTTCACTGACGCTGTGGGCTCTGATCAAACAAATTACAATATACTTATTAGAATATACTGATTTATTTAACTTTATATTGCTTAATACACTGCCCACCCCCCCCAAAAAAAAAGTCTCGGTAGACTTTACAGAATGCTTGACTCTTGCATTGCCAATACAAGATCATGACCAAAATTGATTTTAGGTCAATGCAAGAGTCCAGCACTCTGTAAAGTCTCCTCCAGCACATCCCAAAGACTTTCAATGAATTTCAGAGGAGCCGATTCATGTGTGAAAATTATTCTTCATGCTCCCTCCCAACCATTCTTTCACAGTCTGAGCCTGATGAATCTTGAAATTGCCATCCTGTAATATAGCCATGATGCATCTTCCTACATGGTTGTTTAAGAAATGAAAAGCTACACACTGTTCCCAAACATATAACATGACAGAAACATAGTAACCACAGCAATAATCATCCAGTCATAGACTCTTAAGCATTCGCCTATTCAAATCCAAACACCCAACTTTTTTTTTTTGGCCGGGCAGTGTATATTATGAATGTCCACAGCAAACAACAAAGCCTTTCTCACCAAGATAAAATGTTCCAGGAACCTCCAAGTAGGCACTCTGACCGAAATCATTGACCGCTGAGATACGGAACTGATAGCTGGCCTCCTCTGGGATTTCACTGATGGTATATTCAGTGCTAGACAGGGTCGTACTAGTGACTTTAATCCAGGTTTGGGCTCCCACCTTCCTGCGCTCCAAGAAGTAGCCAGTGATGGGCACAGGCCGTTCGCTGTCCGGTGGAGACCAGCACAGTGTGATCGATGAATCTGTTTTGTTCCGCACCGTTGGCTCAACTGGGGGATCTGGAGGGTGTTTCCTCGGTGCTGAGGTCAAAGTTGAAATGATTGTTAATAAGGTTAAAGAAAAAGCAATTGTGTTGCTTTTCCATCAAAGAAATGGAGTATGAGTACCACCACATAGTAGCTAATGTGATTCTTGTGGTAGAATCACAAGAATGCAAAAACCTCTTCTAAAATCATTTGAAAGGTTGTGGTCTTACAAATGTATTCACCTGTGACAGAGAAGCGGGTGGAGGTCTTACAGTCGTGGGCGATGAAGGCCACCTCACCAGAGTCCTCTGCGGTACATTCACGAATGGTCAGTGTGTACTGTCTGTTAATGCGGGCGATAATAATTCGGGAGTCCTCTTTCAGCTTCTCCCCATTCCTGGTCCAGTATGCATCATCTACTGGCTTCTCCAGTTCCACACAGAAGATCACAGTATCGCTAACCGGCACCACTGTCCTCCTCGGCAGCTTTTTAGTGATGTTGCCTGAAAATAGAGAACAAAACTCACATAAAGACATAAAGTAAACCGTATTGGAATGGTGGTGATGGGCTTCCTCTCAAAGATTTTACCCAGCACTGTGAGTTCGGCCACGGTGCGACTGCCTTCCTTCATCTCACAGATATAGACGGCATCATCGTTGGTGGTGACATTGTGAATAGTGAGGCGGCGCAGGGTACCCTCCACATCCATGCGGTACTTTGTGTTTTCCTCCAGACGCGTCTCCTCCATAAACCAGCTAGCCTTTGTGTTCGACACTGGTACCTCACACTGCAGAGTTGCCGTTTCCTTTTCCTTCACCTCAACATCCTGCAGCTTTCTCTTGAATGGAATCTTTGGCTCTGGCAAGGACATGTTGAATATAGTGAATATACAGAAGACATATACACTAAGTTCTTTTTAGCTGACAGTCATAATTTGGTTCCATCATGTGGTTTCATCATATTGATTAGCTCTCCAAGAAGACAAAGATAAATGTTAGGGTGCTCCCATATATAGTACTACTCAAATGCCCCAAACTCAGTTCATTTAAAGTGAACCAGAAAGGTACTACAGTGCTTTTGGTGTTCACAATGTATGTGAACTTAAAAGTAGACCACAAATGTACCCATAAATGAACCATACTCAAACTAAATCCTTAACTACAGTTTGTTTGTGGGTGGGTCTGAGATAATTTGGGGTTTTCACATACACTATACACATATTGGCAAAAGACACTTAAGAATGCTCAAATTAACTTGTAAAAACGCCCTTAAACAAGTGACATCAGCAATGAATATAAGCCTAAAGAATAAAGCTGGCCATCAAATTAAATAAATACATTTTTTACTTTATATGTTGTTTAACCCCTTAACTGTGGGACGCTATTTATTTAATCGTCTTTTTTCATATCACATATTTTAGCAATAATTTGAAAGCTTAAGAACTCCAAATTCATCCTGTGAAAACCATTTTGAAATTGGACGTCACATTACCATGGAAACGGCACTTTAATTTCTTTTAGAGGGCTCCTCCCCTAGTGGGCGGTGTCAGGTTTCATATTACAAATTTATTTGAACTACTTTATAATCAAAATATTTTGAGACAAAACACATCGACAGTCTCAAGGTTCCATATTTGGTGACTGTTTTGTGATATTTGGACAGACATTTATTAATTTGTTACTGGAGAATGCATAAAAAAATCTATGGAATGTGTGACACTTGGTGGCTATTTTTGGTACAGCGTGTAAACAAAATCTCATGGGAACTTAAATTTTTGTGATATCAACTTCAAATTTGGAACACAACTTGGTTAGACATATGGCTTTGATTTTATAGTAATATGAGTCAAAATTATTTTGTAAAATATATAAATAAAAATATTTAGCACATTTGTTTACTCTAAATTTAAACTTCCATAACTTTTTTATACTTCCATTTTTTGCTTTCACTTCAGCAATACTCTGCTGAGCGTATTCTTTAAAACAAGACCAAACATAGGTCTAAACATTCCTGAATTACAAACATTTAAGTTTGGATATTGCATTTCCACGTCTATTCTCAAAAAGGGGGGTGGAAGTTAAGGTGTTAATATGTTTGTATCCAACAGATAGGCCTACACCATGCCTTTGGCTCTACTTTACCACCAAGACAGTCATCAGAAATTTGAACATGTTTACACAAAAACAGCCTTAAATGTCATGAACTTCACCTTCTAATCCCTACACGGGGACGTCACTGAACTTTGTACTGCAATGGTGGACTGGCATTCAACTAAGTTTCTGTGACCTTTCTCTAAGGTGCCTGTGGCATGAGAGTCGAGATTAAGACCAAGGAACAAGGTGGCAAAATACTATTGCTACACTGTCTATAATTAGAACTCTGCACATAGAATGTATAAAGTATAGTATAACATCTGTTAAAATCATTGTTTTAATGTAGGCTTAGTGAACAAAGAATTTGAATACAGATTAATGTTTCAATCCCTGTAGACATCACTTGGAAATACGCCCACGTAAAGGCGTCAGAAGTGAGTTTGCAACTAGCCATCACAACAACTGTGAACTAATCATCACCAGCAGAAAATAGGTGTAATGGTACACCCTGTTCGAACACTTGCAAACACTTTGCTAAGCAGAGAATGAGCTGGAAGGCAAAGATGACTGTCATTAGTTGATACAATTTCAGTTTGAAGGTTGGTGGTTTAATAGGGCCAACTGTATTTTAACATGGTCGTTATTGTGCTGATGTAGTAGTGCTCCTATCTGCCAGACTCTATAAAATAATGACACTCACTGACTGATACATGATTTAGTAAACCACTGTACTTGTGTCGTTCTAAAGAGAAACTTTCATCCTGATTGCACTTTCATTATGAACTCAAGATGCATTCTGTGACATAACCAAAAGGTTTTTACACTTGGGGCCAGATTTACTAAATAGGGCAAATTAGCGTGAAAGTGCAATTCCCCCCAAAATACTACTGACGGTGCGCAAATTAAAGAACGCAGACGCAGCCAGACCAGCGCAATCTACCAAGAGCAGCTCAAATTAGCGTCTGGTTTAAGACATGCTTTTTTTGGCCGTTAAATAATGCTAGTATATAATAATAATAATTGACTAGCGCAAATCTTAGTAGATCTCCTTGCATTATTCATTTAAATACTCTCCTCCCATAAATTTTGCGTCTCAAAGGGAAACTCTTACAAAGGCGTATGCAATAAGGTCAGTCAAAAAAATAACCCTTTTTGTAAACTTGCATTTTGTAAATACTGACAGTAGGTTTTTAACGGCAAAAGTGATTGGCTACTGATTGGCTATTGCTCTTGGAAAAGACCAACCCTCCAAGACACATTTGAGACACACAGCAATCCGGTAACTAAAACCACCTCAGCTAAGTATGAATGCATCTGGTTGATCAAGCCACAAACGAAAATGTTACTTCTCCCAGAAAGAACCCAGAGTCAGAGTATGGGATTTTGCAAACAATAGACAAAGGTTTTTATGGCCCACATTAGCATCTTCTTGTAAAAAATCTAAGGGTGTATTCACACATGTAGTTCAGTTTGCTTGGTTTGTTTGGTCCCATTTAGTCCTGGTCCGAATAGCATTCAGATTGCCATTTTTATCACGAACCAAAAGATACTGAACCTAAAGGCATAGGGATACGTTCACAACCTGATTGGTCGGCTTCTATGACGTATTGCCTATTATGAGACGGAACATACCGAACATCCAAAACAATGCTGTGTGCTTGGATAAATGCGCTTGTTGTGTGTGTGTAGCTACATATGATGGTATTTTGACTAGCTGAGAACTCATGAAGAGCTTATAAAATGTGTAAAGGAGTCAAGACAGCGGCAGGAATACCTCCGTAAAACACGCAAACGAAGATCTGCTGTGAGGAGACGTAGTTCTGATGCCTGTACTGAACTGTGATGGGCAACATCGTGACTATGATGAGAAAAAAAATAAAGAATTCTGTCCTTTTTAGGGTCGCATGGTTCGTTTACATTCATATATCTTTCGTGGTCCGTTGCGTTCATATATCATTCGAATCACACCAGAGTTCGTTTGGAAGCGGATGGAGACCCATCTTTTCAGCGGTCTCGGGCCGCTTGTTTGGTGCGCACCAGGGTTCAGATGGCAATTCAAATGAACCGCACTAACAGAGCAATCGCACCTGGGATCGTTTTAATCGGACCAACATGCCATGTGTGAACACACCCTAAGTGTAAACAGAATGCAATGTAAATACTCAATCTAATAGCAAATGGATCAATTAAGATGCATACATTGACCAAATATAAATACCCCCAGACATTATTCTTACCTTTGACAATCACTAGCACAGCACTATAGGTTTGTCCAGCCATGTTGGATGCATTGCAGGTGTACAGCCCATTATCGCTCTGTTTGCAGTAGAGCACCTTGAGGATGAAATTCTCAGCCTGGTCCTCATACATAACATGTCTGCGGCCCTCGCTGATGTTCGCCCCATCCTTTCTCCAGATGATCTGAGGTTTGGGATGGCCTGTGACGAAACAGCTAAGCTTTGCATGTTTACCCTCGGTCACAGTGCATGTTCGGGTAAACACACCTTTGGGCAACATGCTGGTTAAGGCCGAAACCCTCTGCTCCTGGTCATGGGCGAGTCCCAAGCTTCCAAGTTCCTCTGTAATCATGGAAGATGATGTTGTGTGGGAGGCTGAGGAGCTTTCCATGGTGCGGTAGAACGAGATATCCTTCCGCATCTCTTCTTTCCGCTTCTGCATGTGCGAGAGGAGGGATGTGCTCTTGTCTGCATTCAGGAGACGAGTATCTTGAAGGTCCACCACCAGAGTGGCAGCGGACTGAGCGCGGCCAATGGAGTTCTGCACACGGCAGGTGTAGGTACCACTGTCCAAGCTCCTGACGCTCTGGATCCTCAAGGAGCTGGATTCATTTTCTGAGGTTACCTTGATGCGGTTGGTCTCACCCAGGTAGCGGCCATCCTTTTCCCAGTCAAAGTTGGGTGCTGGATGGGCTGCCACACGGCAATAGAAGGTAACATCACCCCCTAGACCCACACGGGTGGAGACGGGCTTCACTGTAAACACTGGAGCACGATCTACCACCGTTTCCGGCAATCCCACCTTCAGGGTCACAGCTGCATACGCCTCTCCGACGTTGTTCTTGGCACGACACATGTATTGACCGCTGTCATCTAGAGTTAGATCGTAGATGGTAAGTCGGTAAACGTCACCATCATCAACTGTTTTGAAGCGTCCCCCTGCAGAAAGACGCAGTTTGTCTTTCTCCCAGGTTACTACGGGTACAGGGTTTCCCACAATAGTGCAACTGAGGGAGGCGTCACGTCCCACATAGAGCGAGAAGGCCTTGGGTCGAGTTAGGAAGCGTGGAGCCCCACCAAATAGATTCTGATCCATTACTGCTTTCTGTAGAGATGAGTAGAGAATAAACGTTGTGGTTAATACATAGAGGAGAAACATAAGAACTTGAGATTATAAAGTTATACATATTTGCACCCTGTCACCATCTTGCTACTCAACTCCAGGACATTTCTGGAAAGCTGCATACTGCAAGTCAGTTTGAATAATCTGCTAATGACAAATAACCATGTCCTGAAATAGACATTTTGAGAAATGAGAGATGCCTACTTTTAGAGATGCTCTCAAAGCTCTCCTGTTTCCCAACCACAAATTAGTATTGAATCAATAGAGTCTAGTGTATAGGCCTTGTTCAAAGGGAGTATGAGAATCTAACTTTTTCTATGCATCTGTCAGGTGACACTACACAAGCATCCACATTATATACCATAATAATGCCACAGTGTCAAGAACACTTTCATGCATTAATCAAGAAAAAAGTCTGTGTAGTGCAGGACACGCCATTGATATATTTAGTCAACTACTTTTGAATTTATTTAGTAAATGTTTGGGGGTACACTAATATATAGATTACCTCAAAGCAAATGGACATGGATTAAAAGCCACAAACTACAGGGAACATTAACATTGTCCACTTTTGACAGAACTTTACACAGAAAAACAAATGCAAAATAACCTGGAAAGACACTTCTCATATTGACCTACAGCTTTAAAAAGGTCAACAATTTACATCTACTACCTCCAACAGTACAGTGGCTAATCTAGTGAAATCTGACCACAGAATGTCAGTTTTACTGATGAGGTGAAATCCCAGTATTACAAAATTAAACAAAGGGATGTTGGACTTTGAAAAGCATGACATTTGCCATCTCTGACACCTCACAACCCTGAGCTGCCCGTCCCAAAAATAACCTCAGCTGTCGGGCTCTGTCTGCACTATGTCCATTTGTAGAAGAGATACGACCTGCTGTGTGATAGGACATGTATGTTTTTGTCAATGGCATTTTTTCTGTACTGTAAATTTAGTTTCAAAGAGCGACAGACGTTTGTCTCAGTGGGTCTCTCTTTAATGAAAAAAAAATTGAAATCGTTTTCACATTTAAAGCAATGTAATGTTTAATTTTAGACTTAATGCGACACAAATAATAAAGAAACATAATCAGTTCAAACTTGTTGAATGTGCGACTTTTCTCTAATAAAATACACCTAATAATTTAAAAACCGACAAAGAAGTCTTCCCTCAGATTAAAAGTTGTTTCACCTTTCAGAATTTCATAACAAAACCAAACAATCGGCTCTTACCTTTTTCTCCTCAAGTTAGATGGTGTAACCCGGTGCAGATGTTCATAAATATCCGATTCTGGCATGCGAAAATATCCGCGTGAAAACAGGTAAATTCCGTGAACTGTAGAGGAGGAGGACAGTGTGTTTTATCCCCCAGTGTCTTTGCTTTCTGTGTGACGCTCTTCTATCTGTCCAGCCTCCCGTTCAAAATAGATCCGTCACTTACCGGAGCAAATGACTGACAGAGGTGAAGTAACTGTTATTGTTGAAGAGTCGCCTCACCGCAACCTGCTGTTCGTTTTAATAGTTTAAAGACAGTTTCTCCAACTAAGTACCAAGCTAATTTTAAGGTATTAAAAAGCTATTGTTTTATTTAGCCTACTTCATGCAGTAACAAACTGCATATTATTGTTACATTTGATGGGCTCAATATATTAATAGCTATTGCAGATACTTCTGACTAGTGTAACAGTGACAAGCAGTATTTTATATATATATATAATATATACAATAGTGATGACAAGCATATATATATATATATATATATATATATATATATATATATATATATATATATATATATATATATATATATATATTTCAATGGCAAAAAGTGTCCCAATCAACCTTCAATCGACTGCATTTATTGGATCAAAAATACAGTAAAAACAGTAATACTGTGAAATATTATTACAATTTAAATCAACTTGTTTCAGGTGTAATACATTTTAAAATGTAATTTATTCCTGTGATCAAAGCTGAAATTTCAGCATCATTACTCCAGTCTTCAGTGTCACATGATATTTCAGAAATCAATCAAAGATAATTTCTTATAATTATCAGTGTTGAAAACAGTTTTAGCTGTTATTATTATTATTATTATTATTATTTTGAAAGCATGACACACTGCCATTCAAAAGTTTGGGGAACGTTAGATTTAAAGAAAAGAAAAGTAAATTAATACTTTTATTTGGAAAAGGCACATTAAATTGATAAAAAAAACAGTAAAGACATTTATGAAATTAATAATAAATTATAGTTGAAATCCTATTTATAATAAATGCTGTTCTTTTCAACTTTTTATCCAAAGAATATTAAGCAACACAACTGTGTTTAACATTAATAATGATAAAAAATGTTTTGTGAGTAGCAAATCATCATATTAGAATGATTTCTGAAGGATCATGTGACACTGAAGACTGGAGTAAAGATGCTGAAAATTCAGCTTTGACCATAAATTACATTTTCAAATATATTACAACAGAACGCAGTTAATTTAAATTGTGATGATATTTCACAATATAACTGTATTTACTGTATTTTTGATAAAATAAATCAATCAATCTTGGTGAGATTAAGATACTACTTTCAAAAACATAAAAAAAACCCGTAATATTTCCAAACTTTTGACTGGTATATTTGAACAATTCTGCAAATTCCACAAAGAATTTAAGCAGCGCAGAATTGAAGTCGAATCAAATTTCCAAATTCAATTCACCACAGTTTAAGAAAAATATATTTAAATTCTGATTAATCTGAACTACTCCATTGCACAATTTACTAATAATGAACACCCTCACAACCCCTTGTGACGGTTTAGTTATTCCTCTACTGGTTGTCTCATATTTTCCTGAAAGGATAGTGGGATAGTCCCGTTATCTGTTCCAGTGTGCCTGTTGATTGACAGCAGCAGATAGGCCATGCTCACATTTAAAACTGCCTGAAACTCAAGCAGTGGGATCAGTCGAACTCTTTGGTGGCAAGGATCATTCTGAGCTCTCTGCTGCTTTCTGTTTCAAACGTACCACTTTCACAGTCCCGCCCGGTAATTGATGTAACAGAAATGCTTAGAGGTTGTAATCTATAACTAATTTACATGTTCCCTGCATGGCAACAGATAGATTCCATCTTCCTGCAAGCCCCTTAATATCCATACAGTTCACTGTGGTCATATATATACAGAACACTATAAATACATAACACAGAGCAGAAATAGTTTCTAAACATATAAAGTGAGAAAGTTTGCTAATTTTAACTCCGAGCCAAATATATAGTGTTTTAGAAACAAGATATAGTGGGAATGTGGGGTGGTACATTTTTTCACCATCTCCTGTACTTCCTCCAAGCATTCCACACCTTTCCTGATAGATTTAAAATAATGCATTTGAGACAATAATACTTATTTAAAAGTATTTAAAGCCCAAATGAATTAATGGAGTATGTATTAGGAACAGAGAGCTAGTTAATATTTTAATTCTGAACTTAAACTCATGCAATATTATTAATGGATTTGAATTGTTATTCAGCTGTGGCTGGAAAATGTTGTCCCTCTACTGGTCAGGCAGAGAAATTACACATTTTTGTGCTCTAGAATAATTTAAATGAATGTAGCCAAACACTAGAAGTATACAGCTTCTCTCATTAAAAACACCATTGAGACATTTGTGTAGCCATTCATATTTTAATATCAGTCATGTTTATAAAATATTTAGTATTTATAAAATATATATGTGAAATATATTCAAAGGCACGTTTTCTCAAATTACTTTTGAAATACTCTTAAATGTTCTTCATTACAGAAATCCCTTTTTTTGCAAATACATTTGGCAAGAAACAACCAATGAAGGTTGAATGAAGCAGCATATTTACATAACAAAAATCTTCAACCATCAACTGTCAAACAGTAGCAAAATACAGCATTATTAGTTTGTCAAAAACAGTAAATCGCAGTATGCTGTCATGTAAACATTATAAGATTTCTTTAGGGTCTCAAGGATGAATGTACCCATAACCACAAACTGGACCAATATCTTCTCATTATATTCCAAGTCTGAAGGTTCACGCCTCTTTGAGTTTGGTGAGCTCCCATTGGCCTTCTCCACACAGTCGCAGCATGACATCATGATACTGTTTAAAAAGCACAAATAAACAAAAAATCTATGCACAGGCCATATAAAAGTTCACAGTGATGTTTGTGGTGTTGTGTAAGTGAATGTGAAAAGGTTACATATCATCACCTTTTCCAGAGTGCTACGATGACCCAGACTGATGAGGGTCATTCCCTGCTGCTTACAGGCCTTATAGAGCTGCTCCTCTGCCTCCTCCGTCAGAGCGCTTGTGGCCTCATCCAGTACTAAATCAAACCGCATGTTTTACTCATGACACTGATTATAGCAATTACAAAAACTACAATACATTTTATGAGACTATGCAGGAACTGACCAGCATATTTGGGCTGCAAGTAAAACAGTCTAGCAAAGCAAAGCCTCTGCATTTCTCCTGGTGATAAAACATCATACCTGTAAAAAATAATAAAAAAACAAGGGAATCCCATTTTTATGTTCTTAAAGGGATATTTCGCCCATTAATGAAAATTCTGTCATCATTTACTCACCCTCATGTCGTCCCAAACCCGCAAGACTTTCGCTCATCTTCGCAAACATAAATGAAGATCTTTGTGATGAAATCGTGAGAGCTTTCTGTTCCTCCATTGACAGCTACGCAACTACCACTTTGATGCTTCAAAAAGTTCATAAAACAGATCGTACAACTAATCCATATGAATTGAAACAAACGTGCTGCGTAACACAAGAATGAACCTCATTGGTTCTTGCAGAAGCTCAAATGTGCTGCGTAACACAAGAATGAACCTCATTGGTTCTTGCTGAAGCTCAAACGTGCTGTGTAACACGAGAATTAACCTCATTGGTTCTTGCGGAAGCTCAAATGTGCTGCGTAACATGAGAATGAACCTCATTGGTTCTTGCAGAAGCTCAAATGTGCTGCGTTACACAAGAATGAACCTCATTGGTTCTTGCAGAAGCTCAAACGTGCTGCGTAACAGAAGAATGAACCTCATTGGTTCTTGCAGAAGCTCAAACGTGCTGCGTAACAGAAGAATGAACCTCATTGGTTCTTGCAGAAGCTCAAACGTGCTGCGTAACACAAGAATGAACCTCATTGGTTCTTGCAGAAGCTCAAACGTGCTGCGTAACACAAGAATGAACCTCATTGGTTCTTGCAGAAGCTCAAACGTGCTGCGTAACAGAAGAATGAACCTCATTGGTTCTTGCAGAAGCTCAAACGTGCTGCGTAACATGAGAATGAACCTCATTGGTTCTTGCTGAAGCTCAAACGTGCTGCGTAACAGAAGAATGAACCTCATTGGTTCTTGCAGAAGCTCAAACGTGCTGCGTAACACAAGAATGAACCTCATTGGTTCTTGCAGAAGCTCAAACGTGCTGCGTAACACAAGAATGAACCTCATTGGTTCTTGCTGAAGCTCAAACGTGCTGCGTAACACGAGAATGAACCTCATTGGTTCTTGCAGAAGCTCAAATGTGCTGCGTAACAGAAGAATGAACCTCATTGGTTCTTGCTGAAGCTCAATCATGCTGCGTAACACAAGAATGAACCTCATTGGTTCTTGCAGAAGCTCAAACGTGCTGCGTAACAGAAGAATGAACCTCATTGGTTCTTGCAGAAGCTCAAACGTGCTGCGTAACACAAGAATGAACCTCATTGGTTCTTGCAGAAGCTCAAACGTGCTGCGTAACACAAGAATGAACCTCATTGGTTCTTGCAGAAGCTCAAACGTGCTGCGTAACACAAGAATGAACCTCATTGGTTCTTGCAGAAGCTCAAACGTGCTGCGTAACACAAGAATGAACCTCATTGGTTCTTGCAGAAGCTCAAACGTGCTGCGTAACAGAAGAATGAACCTCATTGGTTCTTGCAGAAGCTCAAATGTGCTGCGTAACAGAAGAATGAACCTCATTGGTTCTTGCAGAAGCTCAAACGTGCTGCGTAACATGAGAATGAACCTCATTGGTTCTTGCTGAAGCTCAAACGTGCTGCGTAACACAAGAATGAACCTCATTGGTTCTTGCTGAAGCTCAAACGTGCTGCGTAACACGAGAATGAACCTCATTGGCTCTTGCTGAAGCTCAAACGTGCTGCGTAACATGAGAATGAACCTCATTGGTTCTTGCAGAAGCTCAAACGTGCTGCGTAACACAAGAATGAACCTCATTGGTTCTTGCAGAAGCTCAAATGTGCTGCGTAACAAAAGAATGAACCTCATTGGTTCTTGTGGAAGCTCAAATGTGCTGCGTAACAAAAGAATGAACCTCATTGGTGTTCTGAAGATGAACAAAAGTCTTATAGGTTTGGAACGATATCACGGTGAGTAAATGATGACAGAATTTTCACTTTTAGGTGAACTATCCCTATAAAACACCCACATTTTTCATATTCAGATATTAATACTAATTTCTCACCAGTTCCAGTTCACTTCTGTATCCAGTCCTCCGATTCTGGTCAGAAGATTCAACTGACAAACAAAAAAAACAACACAAAAACATGCGGCTTACAAAACGAGTTTAAAAGACAAATAATTGAATTATAAAGAGGAAGCGTGAGGAACTCTCAGTGGCCATATTTTAAAATCAATTACAGACATTACTAAAGCAGATCAGTCTTACCAAACCAACAAGTTCCAGGTATTTTAATATTCTTTCATCATCTATAGACCCTAGAAGAAGAATTTATATTGGTTAAAAGTGTGAAATGTCATCATAATCTATATCTATAAAGTCAGACGTGTGTAGTTTAATTGGCTCACAAATGATTTTGATAAGTTTGCATTGGCGTCTCAAGTTTATTTATATAACACATTTCATAAAGTACATTACATGATAATCAGTGATGCGCGGGTCAATGTATAAACAACCCGCACCCGACCGACGTTTTCAACTAACCCGCCCGCAACTCGGACCGCAAAAAAAAAAGAAGAAAATATTGTACCCGACCCGCTTCCTGACCCGCATTTTTTAAAAGTAGTAAATGCTCATCGTAGCTCATTGGGCCATTGAGAAAATGTTTCAGGCCCTGACGCGGTGTCGCTCAGAGGTGCAGCGGCGAGAGCAGGCAGTTCTTGAGGCGGCCCATCATTTTCCATTTCAGCTCCAGATGCATATTATTGATGAACGCGATGTTTATGTTTCGACCCGGCTTGAAGAATTCATCAGCCCACATTTGGAAAACATTTGGAAAAGTGTGAAAGCCCTTAGGAGCGCAAACTGTTATTTTTCTGAATGCTGTATGATATAGCCTAGTGTTATGTAATACAGGCTTGATTTATTCATTTATTTCGTTTAATTTTCTTAACAATTAAGATGCTGCATGTGTTTATCCAGTCTAATCGAAGTGTGCGTCTCTCCCCCGACTTTCCCAACAAAAATCCCGCCCCCTCTCAGAAAATACATAAAACTGACTTTAAATGCGTTTAAAAGTAGCCTATTAAAATGGTACAATGGCATTGCTCAGTTCAACGTTTTGGGAAATCGGGCATTTTGTCCCGCGTCAGCATTTATTCAAAAGTTAATAACGCTCAACATTCAAAAGGTAAATAAGGATTTATTGACGATCCGACCGACCGTGACCCGAATATCATTAAAAATATTTTTGGATGACTCGTAACCGCGGGTAACCGCGGGTGGCCGCGGGCACCCGCTCATTTTGGATCAACCCGCGCATCACTGATGATAATGCATATTATTAGGTTGTTTAAATTAGGTTCATCAGTACCTGAGGAAGGATATATATCCATTAATGGATAGATAACCTACAAGGCAAAGCCAGAAAATTAGTGTCACCATCAAAAATATTTATTCGCAATAATTGTTTTTACTAACAAAACTGTATTATATGTAGAATTGTGCATAATTGGTGGCATCAAATGTTTTTTTCTTCCCTCACCTGTTCTCTGAGAGTGCCATCAGTAAGATATGCTTTCTGGGGCAGGAAGAGCACACCCCTCGGTCCAAAACATGTGGTCATCTCCACAGAACCTGAGGAACAGGAGAGCAGGATGATTCAACGATGCAGATTTGTTCATCTTCATCTGATCATTTTATCTTGGGTCATCTCTGTCGTGTACCGCTGCATGGTTCCCACAGGCCGTTGAGGACCCTCAGTAGGGAGGTCTTCCCTGTTCCCGTGTTTCCCACCACCAGCAGGTGCATTCCTTGACTGATCTTTAGGGTCAGATCCTTCACCAGCAGCTCCTCTGAGACGGGTGATTTATAGGAGAGACGATCCAGCACAAACGCCGTGTCTGCTGGGACACTGTGAAGCTCCCGATCACTGATAGAGAATTATTATAATTGTTCATAAGATTGCTGACAACAACAATAACTAGAAAGTAAAGGCACTGGAACAAACTTTTATATTGGCTTGATAAATCCTTGTCAGAAAATGAAAGTTTTATTAGCTCCCTAACATGTTTTTATCATGTTGTTAGCATGTCTTAGCATGTGTCTAGCATTACTTTACATTTTGCTAACACGTTTGTAACAGATTTGAATAAATTGCTAACATGATTTAGAATGTTGCTAACATGTTTTAGCACACACTGCTAGCATGAATAAGAATGTGTTAAAACATGTTAGCAACATTGTTAACATGAATTAACATGCTCTTAGCATGTTTTAGATCAATGATTACATGAATTAACGTTTCGAGCATGTTTTAACACATTACAAACATGAATCAGCTTGTTGCTAGCATTTTTGAACACTTTGCTAGCCTAAATTAACACATTGCTAACCTGAATTAACATGTTGCTAGCATGTTTTAACATTAATTAGCATATTGTTATCATAGTTAACATGCTGTCAACATGTTTTACCACGTTGCCATTATGTTGCATCACATTGCTTGCATTATTAAACGCATTGCTAACATGATGAAGCACATTGCTAGCATAAATTATCATGTTTGTTAACATGTTTTAACATATTACTAACATAATTTGACACATTGCTAATATGATTTTTTTTTACGCTAATTAACATATTGGTTTCATAATTAACATGTTGCTATCATGTTTATCATGCCGCTAACATGATTTAGCACTTTACGAGCATATTTTAACGCATTGATAACATGATTTAGCACATTGCTAGCATGTTTCAACATGTCGCTAACATTAACTAACATGTTCTTAGCATATTTAAACATGTTGCTAGCATGATTAGTGATGAACAGCCTTAAATCATTTATAGCTTGCTGTACAAAAGTCTGGATCCCCTCAATGAAAGTCTACTTCTGGGACTTTTTGTAGTTTTGACCGCCCGGTTAACGAAAATCGTAAGTTGAATCAGCTAGAAAAGATATAGCATTTATATAAAATGTTTTGAATAAATTTCTAACATGATTTATCATGTTTGCTAACATGTTTTAGCACACTGTGCTAGCATGAATAAGAATGTTGCTAACATGTTTTAACACATTGTTAACAATAATTAACATCCTCTTAGCATGTTTTAGATCAATGATTACATGAATTAACGTTTCTAGCATGTTTTAACACATTGCAAACATGAATTAGCTTGTTGCTAGCATGTTTTAACACTTTGCTAACATTAATTAGCATATTGTTATCATAGTTAACATGCTGTCAACATGTTTTATCACGCCGCTAACATGATTTACCACTTTACGAGCATATTTTAACGCATTGCTAACATAATTTAGCACATTGCTAGCATGTTTCAACATGCCGCTAACATTAACTAACATGTTCCTAGCATGTTTAAACATGTTGCTAGCATGATTAGTGATGAACAGCCTTAAATAATTTATAGCTTACTGTACAAAAGTCTGGATCCCCTCAATGAAAGTCTACTTCTGGGACTTTTTGTAGTTTTGACTGCCCGGTTAACGAAAATCGTAAGTTGAATCAGTTAGAAAAGATATAGCATTTACAGTGCATCATTATTAACACCATACAAACTGTAATAGTATATCACTGAGACTGCTCATTTTGGACTACCAGGAACTCTTTTAGATCTGCATTACATCTAGAGTTTGAGTCTTGAAATGACCGATCTAAACTACTTTCAATCTAATTTACCCGTTTCAATGTCAATCATTCAATTACCTGCAAGATTCATCCTTTGACAGCAGATCATACCGCTCATAGTCAAACTGTTTCTTGGCAATGTCTGCCATCGCTTCCCGCAATTCTCCAATTCTTGAACCAACGAAAAGATAAAGCAGACTTTTTTTTAGCGAACCAAGAAACAATCATAACACTGATGCACAATAAAATATAAGCAGTCTTAGTTAATCTCACCTGTGCGTGTATCCAGCGACATCAGACACAGTGGTTGAGAGATCTATGAGTTGGGTGAAGCAGTTTATCAGATAGATACAGACGAAAGCATTCTGAAAGAGACACGTGACGTGATTAACACATTGCGGACATCCAATTTTTACTCAGAGTAAAAGCACTTGTTTTTGTCTTAATGTTCAGCCACATTAAAGGGGACCTATTGTGCCCCTTTTTACAAGATGTAATATAAGTCTCAGGTTTCTCCAGAATGTGTCTGTGAAGATTCAGCTCAAAATAATTTATTATACCATGTTGTAAATGCCCATTTTTGAGTGGAAGGAAAAATATGCTGTTTTCGTGCATGTATCTTTAAATGCTAATGAGCTCCATTTTCCAGAAGTGGGCTGAGCCTTTACAACTCATGTCTCGGATACTCAATTAAAACCAAACAGATGTTTTTGGCAATCATCTCTATCGCGGCCACTCTCATGTGACATTGCAGTTATTCATCATAATGAAAGTTTATTATCTGCATGCATTTTAAAGCCATATCAGTCTAAACTTCTGATATATGGTTTTCTGAGTGCACACACCCAAAGCACGCACACAGAAAGCTGGATGATTATGTTCTCTTTCACATCTTACAGTGCTTAAACTATCAAATACACACAAGGTTATGTCAAAAACACAAAGTTCACATAAACACAGTCGGTTATAGCAAGTAAAGAAATTGCACGTGTATATTAGCTCTGTGTATTAAAGTGAAAGCAGCATAATTTACAGTACCTACTGCTGTTTATGCTGTTAATATGAAACAACTAACAAAAGAAAAACAGAAAATCACTCCCTCTTGACTGAATAACTTTAGTAGCTTTAATAAGAATACATTTCTGAATTGAATGCTGCTGTTAAATGCTCTGGCGAGGAGATAAACATGGCGGACTGTGTGTACAGCTCACTGAGGGTGGGGTATATGCTATTAGGGCGGAGTCCATCAGCAGTCATGGGCGGAGCCAACGCATATGTGACGTCACATTGCATAGAAACTGCAAACTGCTTATTCTGAGACACTGTTTATGATTTATGCGCATTTTTACCATTATACGGTGGTTGTGTACACTCACTACCGACACAGATTTATGTTCAAACACCATGTAAAAGTGAATTTTGCATAATAGGTCCCCTTTAAATATAGTTTGAAGGAAGTCACCTTGCTGACAAGAGCACTCAGTTCTCCAGGTGTCAGGCCGTCATACTGTCCAGCAAAGATTGGGATCGCGATGACTATATAGCTGAGGATACTGCCCAGATAGTCAAAGGTGTTTACCCCAACTTTAAAGAAGCAAAACAGTAAGCATTTGTAGAGAACAGAACAAAGATTTTATTATTTTAAACTAGGTTGATAAGACGGCTTAATGCCTGCAAAATGACACTTTTTGGCAGCTCAGATTTAAATGCATGAAATGAGATTTCTCTTGTGCCGCCGTATATATTTTCAGGAAGAAAAGTGAGGAATATTGCACATTTTATGTATACTGTACAATCTTCTGAATGCCCTCTTACTGTAAAGCCAGAGCTCTTTGTTCATCAGGCTTCTCTGAGTGGATAAGAGCATCTGCAGCCTTCGGTCGGTCCGCATGTGTTCCACCTTCCCTGCCCTGATCAAACACACAACAAATGCTCTTCTGCTGTGATTTGATTATATGTATAGTCAATTCTGTCAGGACCACTATCGTCAAAGATGATTGATTGACTATTAGCATACAGTTTGGATTGGCGGTATGGTTCTGTTCTGGGCAAGAACTCCCTGCGCATCCATGCAGCCTAGCATGGATAAGGGCAGGGAGAGCAGCAATAACCCTTTGGGTAAACAGAACAGAACCAACATAATGTATTTGCAGATATCATTAATGTCAATATTTAATGTACAAAATAATTCGGAAATTTAGTCTGATTCAAGGCGAATCAGAATACCAAATCCTGACTGGACGAGAGGAGGAGCTGGGGATGGAGAAGGGTAAATGAGCTCTGGAGAAACGCGATAGCTGCTGATAGTACTGAAGGAGTGTATATATGTATGCTTTGGTAGACGTCGTATAGGTAGACGTGATCAGCTGATGCGAGCTTGACTAACGTGACCTTGCAGAACTGACGCTATACGCTTAATTGTAGGCAGAAATACTGCTAGTACACACTAACCTGAAGGTGGCGGCAGATTCTGCGTTCACTCTAATTTGCATGTGTTTAAACCTGGAAAGACATTAGACAAGTCAAACAGAACTGCTGAAACACTGCTGCATTAATCCAAAGAATAAAATCAGTTAGCAATGGCAACTATTGTTATGCTTCAGCATCACTGATTGTCATTTATATTTCTCTTGTTTTGTATAGATCTACCTAAAATCTCCCTCAAGCTTTTCTTGCTCAACCAGCAAGGACACGATGGGTCCTATCAAGATCTTGTTGACGATGGTTCCAACAACAAAGTAGCCGAAGATGCTGACAAATCCAATCCAGCCCGCACTACAGCACCAAAAGGTAAGAAAAAGTTATCCTATCGAATCTTTCAAAGGAAAACTAGAGGGATGAAATCAGATACAAGAGTATTTAGTAACACTTTGCTTAAAGGAACACGCCGACTTTTTGGGACTTTAGTTTATTCATCGTATCCCCCAGAGTTAGATAAGTCCATACAAACCATTCTCATCTCCGTGCGTGCCATAACTCTGCCTGACGCACCCACCGCTAGCCTATCTTAGCACAAAGACTGGAGGTAAACGGCTCCAGCTAGCCTAGCTTAGCACAAAGACTGGAGGTAAACAGTTCCAGCTAGCCTACTGCTCAATAAGTGACAAAATAACACCAACATTTTCCTATTTACATGTTGTGATGTGTATAGTTACATTGTGTACTAAGACCGACGGAAAATGAAAAGCTGCGATTTTCTAGACCGTCAACATAACCAACGTGAGAACCTGCTTACACAGAGAGTGTGTTGGGGACTATTTTCAGGCGCTGCGTAATATCATTGTGCCGCTGCACCCATGGTACAGCAGCAAAGTTCCTTGATCATTACGCAGGAACGAGAGTATAGTTCCTAGCCATATCGGTCTAGAAAATTGCAACTTTTCATTTCCCGTCGGTCTTAGTACACGATGTAACTATACACATCACAACATGTAAATAGGAAAATGTTGGCGTTATTTTGGCACTTATTGAGCAGTAGGCTAGCTGGAGCCATTTACCTCCAGTCTTTGTGCTAAGCTAGGCTAGCTGGAGCCATTTACCTCCAGTCTTTTTGCTAAGCTAGGCTAGATGGAGCCGTTTACCTCCAGTCTTTGTGCTAAGCTAGGCTAGATGGAGCCGTTTACCTCCAGTCTTTGTGCTAAGCTAGGTTAGCGGTGGGTGCTTCAGGCAGAGTTATGGCACGCACGGAGATGAGAATTCTCTAACCCTGGGGATACGGTGAATAAGCTAAAGTCCCAAAAAGAAGGCATGTTCCTTTAAAGCTTTTATGCACAATGCATTATAAAAGGTATTGATAATGTACAGTCTTTTTTATAAATAATTGTAACCAAAGTTAAAATGCATACATCTGAAATTGGTTGTTTGTCATGTTTTAATACATTATACTTTCTAAAGGTGTAACAATGAATAGATAAGTATTAGAGTGTATTATAATTGTGGTTACAATTATTCATGAGATCATACAATGCATTATAAGGTGCATTACAAAACATAATTAATGCATTAAAAATGCTTTTTAAATGTATTTTACATAAAGGCTACGAGTAGTGTTCAGAATATTTTACTGCCATTAACGATAATGATTACTGGCAAATACGATCACATTATATATATTACATACAACACAAACACACAAGTGCAGCAGCATCGCTCTGACCTGTTGAAGCACTGATAGGTGTAGTAGGTCAAAGTGAACGGAGAGATGAGAAGTCGACTCGCCATAGTGCTCATCTGCTTACATAACCTCTCTACATCCTGACTGATGCGCTGGTCTCTTTACGTGACACAAACACAAAATAAACCGGTAACAGAGTACATTTAATTAAGTCTTCTTAAGTAATGAAGTGTAACCACATAAAGAGATGTTGTGTGAATACATTACGGGTTGTCGATGTCTTTGCACAGTACGTTGAGGGTGTAGTAAACACGTCCCTTGAAGTAAGTGCTATGGATTTCTTCAGTTAAAGACTTTCTCCAGCTGACATACAGCAGACTGGAGATGTACTGGTCTAAACTCTTCAGCTGAGGAACAGATATATTATTGATTAGTGATTTATTATGAATCCTTGATTGGATATTATACAGTATACAAATTACAAGTGCAGTACAACCTCTTTAGCTCCTAAATTATGTTGCTGGTAAATTTAATTCATTTGAGTTGGGTTAGTTAACAGTATTTTTTCTTGACGTGCTGTGACTTTCTCATTTAGGGCCATGAACATGAATGCAAAGTTTCAACATTTTGATGTGTTGCGGAAATTTCTGTTATGATTATAATAAAGTAAAGCCAAGATAAAAACATTTAGTCAGTTTCTAAAGTTCCGGGGATAAACGATATCACGATAAAATGATAAGCTCTGGACATT
This sequence comes from Gobio gobio, assembly GCF_949357685.1. NCBI lineage: Eukaryota > Metazoa > Chordata > Actinopteri > Cypriniformes > Gobionidae > Gobio > Gobio gobio. Next base: position 37,537,729 of record NC_137119.1, on the reverse strand, counting down.
TTTACTCTATATGAATTAAAGGTGCACTATGTAACATTTTTTCAGTAAAATATCCAAAAAACACTAGGCCAGTGTTATATATTTTGTTCAGTTGAGTACTTACAATATCCCAAATGTTTCCAACTATTTGTAAATCGTGAGAAATTGCTATTTTAACCAAGGAACCGGGACGTGTGAGGGAGTCGCCTGTCGATGACGTCATATCTGCGTTCCCCTCGGTTTCCAGTTTTATTCTGCAGAAACGCTTTACTCTCACTGCAGTGTGAACAAGTGTCATAGCAGCCGCTGAGCGAACGCAGAGTAACGTCATAACATCATTTTCAGCACACTCAGATGTGTCTAATATGATAAACAGAGCTGCATTACCTCATACTCATGACCGGAAAAGCGGTCCCGCCGGCGACTGTGCCATAATAAAGGTCCCGCTGCTCGCAAGGCTTGTGTTGCGCTCTTCTTATTAACAATTGCTCCTGCTTCTGCTTCATACTACAGTAACGTTAATAATCACATCCATGAACATGATTTCTGCCCGAGTCCTATCCCGATTCTTTCCACCGGCTGTGAGGTGAAGACCACATGTCCCAAGATTCTGCGCTCAAACTTGGCATCATCAAACTACGCCTTTGTTTTGAATAGGCGACCTCTAGCTGACGGAAAAGTTACATAGTGCAGCTTTAATCTAACAGCCTATCACACAGCAGGAATAAACGTGACAACAGCCAGTCAGTGCATGGCACACAAACTCGCACACGTGACGCTCATTGTTTTCCGCGTCTGCCGTCTCAAAATATGAGGACATGAACTTTATCTCCAGAGCTGCTTTGAGAATCACTTCACAAGCTTTTCACCGTTTCATTTGAGAAAATCTACTGTCAAATACACACTGAAAGTGTATCTAAAACTCAAGGCCGTAACCATGTCTTGAACACTGGGGGGACCAATTTTTATTTTTTTATAAAGCATAAAGAAACAGAACAGTGAACAAAATTCTAGGTCTAATTCTAGTTGGGAAATAATCATTTTGGGATTATTGGCAAATAAAATTTGCATTAATTTGCGTCATATCGTTAGTCTCGAGATTCTTCCCGTTAGTGAATAAATACTTAGGTCCGCTGTTAACATTTGAATTCCTTAGTGGTCTGGTGGTAGAATATTTGTAAACCGTGGCGAAGGTTACAGGTTCTAATCCGCCCTCATATGTTTTTTAAGATGTTCAATGATTGTATATTAAGAGCAGGGACCAGTTTGTGTGCATTTTGTTTTGTGATATAACCGAAAAATAGAGTCCCCGCAATGGCATTAAACGATAGATTGACGCGCTTGTCTGTGTGAAGACTGTAAACGAGCCAAAAGTGAATGTAAACCCCGCCTACTTTGATTTGATTGGCCATCTCAATCATTTTGACATTGAAGAGTGCCGTTAGACCCAAGGCAGACCAGACTAAAAATGTAACTTGTAAACCTTTTTGTCATCCTAACCTACAGAGCGCTGTGTAAAGCCTTGTTTATACTTTCGCCTGGCTCCGCAGCACGAGCCTCCGCTGACTGCTGACTCTTAAATATTTCCTAATCTCACTAAACATTTTCATTTAGTTTTGTGATTTAAAAATAAAATAAAACATGGATCTTTATTTTCAATAAAAGGGCTTATTTATGCTTTTGTAGGCTCATATTTTAAATATAAGCAACTAATTTGTACGTGCAAACTGGGTGCCGGTGTCATGAGATGTCATGCTCGGCTAGATTTGCCTAGAACTCCTGCATCTTCGGATGCGGAGCCACTCGAAAATTTACAAAAAATGCGCTGCACACCGCCACGTGAAATGGGATCTCGCACACTCAACGCGCACAACCGCCCACTCCGCGATGACGTCATTTTTGCAATTTGGCCATTTCTAATTATTGGGGGGGGTTTGGGCGTAATCATCACCCGTCTATGATGGTTACGGCCCTGCTAAAACTAGATCTTCACGACAAACCGTCAAATTAAAAGTTCAAGAAATGATGACAGAAATATATCACTACTGTAATCACTACTTTATATCCTATTTTTGCATCCATGTCTTACATGTATACAGTTCTGTGCAGCATATTATTTGACAAAAAAATTTATATGCAATGTTTTTCATGCAATTTTCACTTGATTACATTTTCAAAGATTGATTAATTTGTTAAAGTTTGTATAAATTTGTTGTAAATCATAAAACACAAAATTCCCCCAAAATAAAATGGAAAACAGAATTTTAGGGGGATGGGGGCAGCCATTTACACTAAGTTTAAATAGCAATAGATTATACACTAAGTGCAAGTACTAGCAATAGACTAATTTACACAGTGAAAATAGCAGCATTTTCTTATCTATATGCGATTTACACTAAAGAAAATAGCAGTAATTTCTTTGCAATAAGTGTAAATAGTAGTTAGATACTATTTATACTTATAAATAGAGGCAGATACTATTTGCACCTCAGTGTTGTTGTACATTAAAAGGTATGCAATAATAACAGAGTGTAAATGATTATATTTATTAAAATTATTAAATGGATGGTGCCTTATTGGGATAATAAAGCCCTCCCTACACCTCCCCCTAACCCTAACTGATAAACAATTTATTATTAGACACACGTTAGACACTTCATTTACATTTGGAATATTTTCTTTATTTCTTATCGAAAATAAATGCCTTTCCGATCTGATATGTGATGGGGAAAGGGAGTAGAGTGAGTTTGGCAAAGGCGGATTTGAACTCGGGTCAGTTGGCATCAAAACTTTCAGCCACTATTGCAATGGGCGGAGTTAGTGTAAATAGCCTCTGCCAACAAGGCGGCCTATTTGCACTTAGACGCTCCGAATATATAATATGTGGAAAGCATTTCCTTCTCCATTAATGGTAAATGAATATCGTGATAAATATCGATATTGTATGCATTTGGCAGACGCTTTTATCCGAAGAAACTTACACTGCATTGTAGGTGTACATTTTTATCAGTTCAGCCATGTTCAGTTTGTTGGGAATCGAACCCATGCTCTTTGCATTGTTAGTGCCATACTCTAATATAAAAACCATACACAGATTTTAACCATAATACAAGGGATAGAGAACCCAAGGGTTACCACCAAATACAGTAACTAGTTAGCAGATGCTGTCACCTGAAAACTATATACTGTACAAGACCAAACTCACGGTTGAATTAATCAGGATGAGCAGAACCGCAAACACCACCAGATCTTTGAACTTCCCATAGCTCTTGTCAGACAGAACCTCGTAGAACTGACTCGGAATAAGACCCACTTGATAAATCACAAGCTGGACTAAAAGAAAAGAAAAAATACATTGATCAAACAGAGAGAGAAGACAAAACAAGCCATCATAACCTATTCCAGATGGTAAAAGTTTATTACCTGAAAGTGTGACTCCAAGAAGCGTCATGAACATCCGGACAGTTTGGTTGGACCAGGATGGGAAAAGGATCTTCAGAATACAGCAGAACCTTTGCAGAAACCTCCAGTCCAGCTTTGGTCTTGGGGGGAAAACTCAACTAGTTACATGTATGGCTCAAAATATCATCAAGACCGGATTAGACACAAAAACAGCTGCATTTCTTCTATTCTATGAGATATATCTCTTGTGATAAAAGATATTTAGAGATGTCAGTTCACGTCTTACCTTTTCACACTGCTGTTGTTCTTCATGGGTGGCATGGTGAAGGTTTGGTGAAGGTATTAAGACCTTCTGACTATAAAATCTTCCCCTTTTTTGTTTTTGCTTATTTTAAACTCTTAGAGGAGTTTATTGTTTGCGTTTTGGGTTCAAAGTCTAACACAGCATATGACAGCGTCTTAAACATGATTAGTTCAATCTGACAAACGCTAGTTATGAACAAACAGACGTGACGTTTACTTTTACAATATTTTAATAGATTTAAAGTCATACGCGAGCAAAGAGATGATGGCGCTGTTGCGCTGTATTAATGAGCAAATAAATGAATGAGGTGTTACTTTATTTCAGTAGTTATTTTATATCACATGCAGGGTCACATGTACACACACATTTCTTCGTGTCGGTCTAGACTGGTCTGGTGCTCCGCTGCCATCTGCTGTACAGGAGAGATTATGACAGGACTGTATAAATATAGCCACCGAATAACATATTGAAAGGGATAGTTCGCCAAAATCATAACTCACCCTCTAGTTGTTCCAAACCTGTATGGATTTATTTCTCCTGCTAAACACAAAAGAATATATTTTGAAGAATATGGGTAACCAAACAGTTGATGAACCCCTTTTTTCTCTCCATACTATGGAAGTCATCAACTGTTTGGTTACCCATATTCTTCAAAATTTCATCTTTAATGTTCAGCAGAAGGAATAAATTCATACAGGTTTGGAACAACCTGAAGGTGAGTATGACAGAATTGTAATGTTTGTAATGTACTTATAAATCCCATCCTATTTTTTAATACTATTTTTTTTATAGCATGTGTTAATTATGGTTCGTGTTAATTTATAAATACAGACTATATTCATTGTTAGCTCATCTTAGTCTGCATTAATGTATAAAACTTTTAATATTAAAATGTATTAGTATATGTAGAAATATGTAACTTTAACCAAGATTTGCAGGATTTGTTAAAATATTGTTCATTGGCCATATATGTTAGCATATAAAATACAACCTTACATTACCAAGTGTTACCATCCCATTTGATAAAATAAACAACAGGGTCAAAAAGTCTGAAATCACTGTTAAAATGCCTCAAATTCAATGCATTAAAAAAAAAAGAAACGCATTATATTATCAGCCAAGCAACTAATTGATTTTTCCCCATACTTGCTATAACAACATACATATTTACACACGCTTAACCTTAAAATGCATTGACAATACTATTCATCAATTGTCATGCCAATTGAAGTAAATTGAAAATTAAATGATTATATTAAAAAAGAAATACAATGAATAAAAGCCAACTACATAATGAAGGCCCAATCTGTTGGCCAAAACAATGGTTTGATATTTTTGTATGCTAGCTTTTACCAATGTGACATCTTGCCCCGTTCTCACCTACACCTCATTTCCAGGTGTCTCAAGGATGTTGCATGCTGGCTGCAAAAGGCGAGCATTGACATTTTTCAAAATTCATGATTTCAAAAATGGCCCAAGAATTTCAATCCTTGAAATGTGCTGATTGAAACAGATCTTCAGTTTGTCCCAGTACGTCTGCTGAAAGTAACACAGGTTTTACCTGTACTTGGGCCTTAAAATGAATTCAAACATTTTGTCAGATATTGTATTTAAACATAGTTTTTCTAATCAGTAAACCAAAAACGAAGAAATGCATCAATTATTGTAAAACTGCAAACACACATAAACAGTTTTATATACAATAGATAAAGGCACTGTGTTGTTGAAGGGGGAGCTCAGACAGATTATTGATCCAGAAATTCCGTTTTTATTTTCATAGACTAAATGTAAAGAACATAACAGGATTTGAGAATAAATCCTATGAGCACAAAAATGTTCCACTGCAAGCGATTATTTACAACAATGAAAAACATTCCCTTTTCTCATCAAAAGGGCCGACAAACACCAGTGCAACAAATTCAGATTTCATATCACGTCTCAGAGAAACCAATCAGGCCAATAATTTATATGATTTAAAATGTCTGATTTTATAATGGGCAATTTTAAGAAATAAAGCAGCCTGATATTTAAAATAGGCACTGTGAGATATGAACAGATATTAACATAAAGAAATATGTATACCCACAGTATAACACAATAAGCTTTCCACTTCACGCCATGCATATATACCACATGGCTAAATAAATAATATACTGATTGTTCAAACAATAAATCATAACTTGTGTTTTACTGAAATGTTTTTTTTTAATAACTGACATTAATTCCCCTCTCATCTGTACAAATAACAATGTGCCACTTAAGTATGGCGGCAATATCAATAACAAGCAGACGTGGTGTGATATATATTAAATAGCTGATATCTAGTCTACAGTGTACACAGAATCATGATTTTTGCTTGTAAAAACATGAGTATTCCTTTGTCAACCCACTTCAGCGTTGACTTTGATCAGCGATTTCCACAAAATACAAAGTACGTATGGAAGCTATATCGATTTGGTTCGAAAAAAAGTATGCGTGCTACTGTATGTCAAGTTAAGCAAAAACATTTACGATAAAAAAAGGATTGAATGGGAGCAGTTGAATGTCAACACACGTGAGCATCAAATACGCAAAGTTGATGATTATATCAGTTTAAAACCTTTTAAGTATGAAAGAAACAAAGTGCTCTTGTCAGACCAGTAAAAAAATAATAATCTGTACACCTCATCACCTCCTGTTCAAAAGCTGGGGGCGTTCCGTACGCAGAGTCTCCTCGTTTGTTTGATTCGTTTAGCGATTGACTTTCCATCCCGACAAGTTTTGCCTCGTTTTTTTGCCATTCTATATAGTTATTTGTTAAATGGTAAACAGGCCGGCAGTATGACTGTGGCACAGGCCGGCCCGGCTAAAGGTTCAGCAACCTCTCCTTCCATTTCTGTCCATGTGCCTTTCTCTGGGCTGTAACAAATGGTGGATGACTTGTATGCCCCCTGCAAGAGATGTTCAACTAGTTATTCTCACAATATTTCACACTTCAAAATGCTTCAAAATGCTTTTAATGTATGTACATTCATAGGGCCCTATTTTAACGATAAAAAAAAACATTGAGCGCTCCAGGCGCATGGTCCAAAAGGGTTGTACCTAGTCTCTTAATGGGTCATGGGTGTGTTTTGGGCGTAATGGGCAATAAACCAATCAAAGTCTCATTTCCCATTCCCTTTAAAAGCCAGTTGCCCTCGCGCCATGGCGGAATTTGCAAGACTGAACGCTTCTCCAGAGAGGAATCCTTTTATTTTTCAGACCAGCACGCCCATAGGCAAACAGATGGGCACGAGTGTATTTGCTGTTTAAACAACGTGCCCACGTTTCCAGCGTCTCCAGTCGCTTTCATATGTAAATTGCGTGAGCATATTTTGTCCATTCAATTGAAAGATCTGAAAAGCCCATATATTTACCGCTCATAGACCCTCCCCTTGAAGAAAGCATGACAGAAGTGGTTGAAAGTGGACAAAAGAGACGGATTAAAACACCAGGTGTAAATGGGAAAGTGTCTCCCTCATCTACTTGTGATCCAATCGACCAAAACGCATCTTAATACCAGGTGTAAACAGGGCCTTAAACAACAATCAAAAAAAGAGTCCTATTTAATAATAGGTGCGTCTCAATCAGCTCCCTAGGAGTCCAGAATGGCAGCACAGATTTTGTCAATGGTGAAGTGAGTAATATCAGAATGGCAAAAATAGCGGTTGTTTTCAAACAGGTTTCCTGAACCCCTCTACCATTGGTCAGTCAAACGGATAGTCCCACCCCCAACCTCACACCACAGACCCTTTTCACAGACTGTGATGACGCGTTTTAACGGTCATCAATATCGTAAATCCGGCAGCGTTTTTTGTATTTTCATTTTTTTTTTTTATATATATATATATGTACATTTATAACACTAATACTTTGTATTTTATTACTTTTGCATCAAATTACAATACAAAAGTTACCGCTGCTGTGAGGGTGTTTAGTAATAGCGTCTATGGGAGTTATGGACTTATTTCTCTCTTTTCACTGCCGTTATCAATCTCACTCTATTTTTTCCCTCTTTTTGAAAGTTGTGAAATAACAACTGTGGCGTTTTTCTTTTGCTATGTGAGCAAATGGTCACACAGAAAAATATTTAATGTATTCTCTAGGGATGCCACAATTCTCAATATAATATTGAACCGTTCGGTACAGCATTCACGGTTCAATACGCGCTTGTGAATTGCGTTTTTTTAGGTTTTGCATTTAATTAATTATTTTTCTACACATTCTATCATTTGCCTCCATCCCAATATACTGAACAACGCGACATACATTCACATCACACGTTAGTGGTAGAGTTATACTCACGGAACACTATAGTTATTCACAATCACGAAAGTTCATTATTTGCATGCGTTTTAAAGCCTTGCCGGTTTCATTCACGTGCACGGTTTTAATATGCGCTTTTCCGAGTGCGCGCACTAAGTAAAATCGGCGCCTGTGTCTGCACGATGCACGCAGGTCTTAAACTGACAGCAGCGCAGCCTGAACACGCGGTCCTTAAAGGGACAGTTCACCTCTAAAATTATGTCATTATTTACTCACTCTAATATTGTTTCAAACCTGTATTCATTTCTCGATGACAGAATTTTCATTTTTGAATGAACTATCCCTTTAATGTTAATACAACAACAAAAGACAAAGAGAAAACCACTCATTGCTCTTGACTGAAAAACTAATAGCAGTAGCTAAGAATCAATGTATATATTATATAGGTAAGTCTATGTAGTGTTTTATTTTTACATTTATTCATTCAGTTTCATACGTAAATGCTGCTGTACTGAGCTGCCAGTGTAAATCTTTATATATATTTATTTTATATTATACAATACACTAGGAATACAAGGTTTTTTTTTTAAAGTAAAGTTTTAAGTTTAAGGGAGGTTTTTCAATTCTTTTAAGTAAAATAAAGAAAGAGTATTGCAATAAAAAATAGTCTTTATTCTCCTTAACCTCTTGCTGTTCCTGTCGCCTAAGAATAGAATAACAAAAAATGCATGTGACAAGCCATCAGAACCGAACCGAACCGAAAACCGTGGCTAAAAACCGAGGTATGTATTGAACCGTGGACTAACTGTATTGTGGCATCCCTAGTATTCTCTCATTCACAGCTATAATATTTAACCCAACTATGACGACTTCCGCTCTGAGAAACCCGGAAATGTGAAAAAGGTCTATAGGTTGAACCAGTTTTGCAAAAGCAACTTGTTCAGGGGAATCAACCTACAAATGACTTACAGCTGACTGCAAATTAAACTGAGATACTTTAACATCAAAAAAGTGGCACTTTTCACCTTTAAATTAATTTTGATTATCTACAAGGACATAATAGATGTCAGTTGCTGTACAGTTATAATTTTAATTTAATTTGTAATATTGTTTTTGGCTAAGAATGGTAAAAATGCACAGATATTTTGAAACTGTGTTTTAGCATAAAGATAAAAATGTTAATTTAATTAATTAATAAAATCTCTCTCTCTCTCTCTCTCTCTCTCTCTCTCTCTCTCTCTCTCTCTCTCTCTCTCTCTCTCTCTCTCTCTCTCTCTCTCTCTCTCTCTCTCTCTCTCTCTCTCTCTCTCTCTATATATATATATATATATATATATATATATATATATATATATATATATATATATATACACTCTAAAAAAAAGGTTCTATATGGCACCAAAAATGGTTCTTGGCTCATAATCATAGGGGAACCTTTTTTAGTGCTATATATCACCAATTTTGGTTCTTCAGCGGTTCTTCATCGGTTCTTTGACTAAGTTGCTATATAGCACCTCTGAAGAACTACTGAAGCACCAAAATTGGTGCTATATAGCACTAAAAAATGTTCCCCTATGATTACGAGCCAAGAACCATTTTTGGTGTCATATAGAACCTTTTTTTTAGAGTGATATATATATATATATTTTTTTTTATATATTTTTTTTTATTTAATGTAAAATAATTAAAAAGTGATCAAATAAATCAATAAATAAATAACTTTGCCAATAATTCAATTAATTAAAATATTAAATAATATATTAAATATATAATATATATAATAAAATATTAAATAATATTAAATATAATAAAATATTAAATAATATTGAATATATATATATATATATATATATATATATATATATATATATATATATATATATATATATATATATATATATATATATATATATATATATATATAATTGAATTATTAACATAGTGTATATATTTTAATTGAGATGTGTTTACCATGCTCCAACTGTAGCCCCCAACCAAGTAAATACTGTCATCAAGAACAGCACATCCAGGCCCGCTGCGTCCCTCTAAGATGGGCGTTTGCAGGATATTCCACTGATCTGCTTTAGGGTCATAGCATTCCACCAGCATCACATCCAGATGAGAGAATCCTACACACAGAGGAAAACAGTCAGAGGAAAACCCCAGGCGTATATGCCAAGGTCTTACTTTGCAGAGGCGTCTAAGGGTTGCAAGCTTGGAATCTAATCATTGAATGAAACTATATTGATCACTGTTGTGTACACAGTCAGTGCAGCCCCCTCTGCTGAGATTTGGGTTACGGCTATATAAATTACCCTTTAAGTGGTTGCCCCCAATAGCGTAGAGGCGGTCGCTCATGCCTGCGAGAGCGTGGATGGCTCGCTTAGTGTTCATGTCCTGTTTCCGAGCCCACACGTCCATCACGGGGTCGTAGCAGTACAGCCAAGACACGTATTCGCCGTTGTGAACCCCACCTGAAGCATAACACACACAATACCAATTTCAACATAAGGACCGAGTATTGTCAATTTAGAGATTGTCAAAAAAATTAAGTCAACATGGAATCAAAATTCGTTTTTACTTTCTAAATGCACATGCCTGGTCTTTTTTATCCAAAGAGACTTGCATTGCATTGAAGATATAAACTTATTTATCAGTTCATGCATTTGAGCTTGGTGTTGCAAGCACAACGCTCGACTGTTTAGGCTACAGGAACGATTTAAGTTATTCTAAATAAAAAAATTTGTCTATTCTGAAACGTCTTTCCTTTTTGTCTAATGTCAAGTACTTTTCGCCCAATCATGTGTCATATAGAGACATGGCAACACTTTAGTTTAGGGTCCAGTTCTCACTATTAACTAGTTGTTTATTAGCTGGCATATTACTAGGATATTGTCTGTTTATGATTACTTATAAAGCACATATTAATGCCTTATTCTGCATGACCATATTCTACATCCCTTAATCCTATACCAATACTAGGAACTAACAATCATTTTGATAATCGTCTATTTAGCTGATTATTTCTTTGATTTCATTAATTTTTAATTTTTTTTTAATTGAAAAAACACACTATTCCACATCCTACCCAATGCTCTCCTTCACATGCAAAAGAGCTATAAAGCAAAAGGATCGTGTAACCCCTTTTTGGGAATGGACGTGAAAATGCATGTACGTTTGGTCTTGTTTTAAAGAAGACACTCTGCAGATTATTGCTGAAGTGAAAGCACATCAAAAAAAATTAAGTTATGAAAGTTTAAATTTACTGTAAATCAAATGTACTGAACTAAATATTTTTTATTTTTTATTAAATATATATTTGACAAAATATTTTTACTCTAAAATTACTATCAAATCAAAGCCATATGTCTAACCACGTTGTGTTCCAAATATGAAGTTGATAAAAAAAAAAAAATTGAAGTTCCCATGAGATTTTGTTGAGGCATAATACCAAAAATAGCCACCGGGTGACAAACATTCCATTGAATATTTTTTATGCATTCTCCTGTAACAAATTAATACATTTCTGTCCAAATATCACTTCTATCACATAAAATGGAAACTTGAGACCTTTCTGATGATACGCGTTTTGTCAAGATTAGAAAAGGTTTTGATTATAAATTATGAAACATGATGACGCCCAACAGGGGAGGAGCCCGCTAAAAGAATTTAGAGTACCGTTTCTATGGTAACGCAATGTCTAATTTCAAAACGGTTTTCACAGGATGAATTTTGAGTTTGTAAGCTTTCGATGGATACCTAGCGCATGATAATTACTAAAATATGTGATATAAAAAGGCGATAAAAAAGATAATATTATATTTTAGAGGATAATATATAGAGTATACTTTTTAGAGAATATTATTTTATAAATACTAGAATATATGTTTTATTATGAACCTTTAGCATGTAAACCAAAGTTTCAATGATTAAAAGTGCATCGACTTTTTGTGACAATGGTCAGAACTCCTGTTATGATTCGATTTTTTTAGGGTGCACTCATGTTATAAATACATCTATTACTGTACCTACATAATTTGTAACAAATATCTGTGGTAAAATATCTATTTAAGAGTCTTAGACCTTTCCAACGATATATAGTTTGTCATGATTAGATTAGGATTTCATTGTAATATAGTGAAGTAAACTTAGGCGTCCTGCTGGCGGGACATGAAGCGACTGGCGGAAGTTTTCTGTTCACGGTGGGAAGACGCGACTAATAAATAATGATATTCATTGTCGATGATTTTCATTATTGATTTTATCAATTAGTTGTTGCAGCCCTACCCAAAACCTAAACTTAAAGGAACACACTTTTACCGTTTTCGAATCCATTCAGTCGATCTCCGGGTCTGGCGGTAGCACTTTTAGCATAGCTTAGCATAGATCATTGAATCTGATTAGACCGTTAGCATCTCGCTCAAAAAAATGACTAAAACGTTTCGATATTTTTCCTATTTAAAACTTGACTCTTCTGTAGTTACATCGTGTACTAAGACCGACGGGAAATGAAAAGTTGCAGTTTTCTAGACCGATATGGTTAGGAACTATTCTCTCATTCCTGCGTAATAATCAAGGAACTTTGTGCCGTACCATTTTTTTGAGCGAGATGCTAACGGTCTAATCAGATTCAATGATCTATGCTAAGCTATGCTAAAAGTGCTACCGCCAGACTCAGAGATCGGCTGAATGGATTTAAAAACGGTAAACTGTTTACCTCAAGGGGAGCTGGAAAATGAGCCTATTTTCAAAAATAGTGGCGTGTTCCTTTAACAACTATTTTACTAACTATTAATAAGCAGTGACAATTGGACCCTAAACTGAAGTGTGACCAGAGACACTTTTCACAATCCAATGAATTCCCTATGGATAAATTTGAGTCCTGTCCAACATTTTTTGTTTTGCTTTTGAATGCCATTTTTATATTGAATTTATAATGTTTTTAAAATAGTAAAAAAGTAGCTGTTCAAAATACATCTAAGAAATAACATTGAACTGTGCTGTTAATGGTACAGCAAGTCACTTGTAGACTTCATCGCTGTAACGGCACCTGTTAGTAACGTCTCAGAAACTTTGATTAATTCACTGTTTGGATGAGGTGTATCGTCAGACCTGAGATGTATATTTTCCCATTGTGCACGGCGCCTGCGTGTGCAGCCAGCGGCTGAGGAAGAGACGAAACGTAATTCCATTCGTTTGTCTCAAGGTTATAGGCTTCAACGCTAGACAGATAACCTGTCTCGTTCCTTCCCCCAACAACATACAAGTGCTTATCCAGGCAGCAAGCGAAGAAACTCGCTCTCCTGAAACAAAGACAAGATGAAAAGATCGTCTCTTAAAATCAGTCAACGTAGAGACTGTTTACAGCAAATATCCCCGTCGCAACCAAGAGTGAAAAATTCATCACAAAGGCTTAAGAAATAATTATAGCCATGTTAGGAAGAGCTCTTATTATTTTATGAATAATAAGTCATTTTCAGAAGGCATCATACCTCTCCTGCATGGGCGGTAGTTGGATCCAGCTATTGAATCTCGGATCATAGCGACTTACAAAGTTAGTGCTGTGTTTGCCTGCAAAGATGATGCACATATTAGTTTTATTCCACAGTAACATCACAAACACTGTTTGAAATAAAAAACACAGTGTTTTCATAGCAATAATGCACATTATAAAATCAATGTCAGTGATAACATTGATTTTATTCAGCTTTTCATAGACATTTAATCATGTTTTACCATTAGGGTTCCATTGGTCTTCTCCACCCAATAAAAGCAGGAAGTTCTCCACCTCAACTACACAGTGATGGGCGCTGTTATACGGCATTACTACAACACAGAGACACAACAGATGAGTCTAGTGCAATAAGAAAGTGATACATCTGAATAGTGAAAGGTCCATACATTAGCCAAGCCGATGATATTTGACCACTTTGAGATTATCAGCATCCTCAAATCAGTAATTACAGTAAATATTATGTGAACTGTTGTTCATTTAAAGTTTACACATCATTTGATATTGTATTAAATATGTAAAGGATCATGTAAAGTCAACCATTGCAGCAATCCCACTAATCCCACAAAGAAATAACACTCAAGAAACATTAAATCATCAAAGTAATATCATTCAATTTCATCAGGATTTGACAAATGTAACCATTCAGAGCTAATGCCCAAATTATTGTTTTATTAAAAGCCACAAATGAACATCTGGTCATAAACTACATGTGCAACTTTATTACCCATTGTGGCATAATAAATGTATTTAAACTGAATATATAAAATATATAGAAAGGTTATGATTTCTGAAGGATCGTGTGACACTGAAGTAATGATGCTAAAAATACAGATTTGCATCACAGGAATAAATTATATTTTAAAGTTTTTTATATTTCACAATATAATTTTTCTGTATTTTTAATCAAATAAATGCAGCCTTGATGAGCATAAGAGACTTCTTTTAAAAACATAAAAAATAGTAATGTTTCCAAACTTTTGACCGGTAAATTTATACATGTTTATATATATATGTGTGTGTGTGTGTGTGTGTGTGTGTGTGTGTGTGTGTGTGTGTGTGTGTGTGTGTGTGTGTGTGTGTGTGTGTGACCCTGGACTCAAATACCAGTCATAAGGGTAATTTGTTTTTAATTGACAACTATTTGAAAATCTGGAATCTGAGGGTGTAAAAAAATCTAAATATTGAGAAAATGACCTTTAAAGTTGTCCAAATGAAGTCCTTAGCAATGCATTTTACTACTAATAATACATTTTTATATATTTACGCTAGGAAATTTACAAAATATCTTCATGGAACAAGATCTTTACTTAATATTTTTGGCATAAAAGAAAAATGTATAATTTTGACCCATACAATGTATTGTTGGCTATTGTCACAAATATACCCGTGAGACTTATGACTGGTATAATATATATTATACTATACATTTGATCTATTAATTTTTTTTCTAGGAATCACTCAAATGAAAGATACAAAAATTGCAATATACAAAATAAACAACAAAAACCAAAAGAAACACTGCATACAATATAGTTTATAGTTTGAGCTCCTCACAAAAAAATATATATATATTTCTCAATATTCTGAATAAAATGCCACAACTAATCAAATAGCACTATATTAACCGTTTTGTGGTAGATTTCTGATGTACAGGCTGCTTTCCAGCACTATTCCTTCCTGTCTCCATCTCCTCTCATTCTCCAGCTCCTGCAAAAAGTGACCCCCAGTTGAAATAGAGAGAAATGGTCGTAGGGTGACAGTCATAATGAACATGATCATGTTCACTCCATAAATCTCCGTCCGGTGCCCGTGCAGCGTAAATCAGTCGTACGCTAAGAGCCACCTGTCTGCCTCGATCATTCATTTCCACTGCCACATCTCCGCTGCCTGATGGATCACAGTTGCTGTAAAATTAGACAGCCTTGAATCACGCTTTTTTCCATTTGGCCTCTTCTACCGCAATCTAACTGGAGTCTGACGCACAGAGGCCTTTCCGTTGAGAACGGATTCGGACTGAATCTCACAGCTCCGTCCCACGAGGGGAACCTCTCAGCTGTCTCGCTGCACACAAAACCTGATTGACAGAGATCTGACTGTCAGCGAGAGAATGATTTGGCTTCTCAGGTGTCTGGAGCCATGCGGGGCTTTTGTGGCCTGCTGACATTTACTACACGTCCCAACAGGCTCAGCTTTGGAAGGTGATTTGTTGCGAGATGATTCAAATGATCAAGAGGTCACAGTCTAGGCTTTGTTATTGATCTTCTTACAGCCTGATCTACACAGGTGCAGATGCATCATATTGCTAAACTGACTGATAAGAAGCCTGCACAGTGAAGACATATGATATTGACTTTT
This sequence comes from Gobio gobio, assembly GCF_949357685.1. Lineage (NCBI taxonomy): Eukaryota > Metazoa > Chordata > Actinopteri > Cypriniformes > Gobionidae > Gobio > Gobio gobio. The sequence continues at coordinate 37,521,890 of NC_137119.1, read as the reverse complement.
CAAAGGAACAAATCTCCTGAAATTCAGCTCACAAGGTCTTTGTTTTTCAGTCTTTTAACACAGAAAAAAAAAAAAAAAAAAAAAAAAAAAAATATATATATATATATATATATATATATATATATATATATATATATATATATATATATATATATATATATATATATATATATATCTGAGATAAAGTTTATGACAGTGTATTGAGTAAATCTCACAAAGCCTTAATACTTTTATTCTAGTAAAAAAAGTGCTTAATTTTCATGAAAATGTATCAATGTAAATATAAGAAAATAAATAAAACAATCAAATAAATAATTAAATAAATAAAAACTATAAAAATATATATGTAAATTAAGGTAAATTGTCAATTCAGTTTGTGAATTCATCATAGTATCAATGTATGTATTTATTAATAATGCGTATTGAAATGCTTTTAATTTATGCCGATTTAAATAAAAATAAAACTGCAAAAAGAAACAACTATTACAGTAATATAAATCCAGTGAGAATCATCATTGAGAAGAATAAAATAAATGGAAAAAAGTAGAAAAGTGCTTAATTATCATGAAAACGTATTAATGTAAATATAAGAAAATAAATAAAAATCAAATAAATTATTAATAAGTAAAAAACCTAGAATATATATATATATATATATATATATATCAGAGTTTCCGCTAGAAAAAAATGGTGCCGGTCAAAGTGACCGGCAGAGGTTTCGTTTTCCGGACATTTTGATGATATGCCGGTCAAATATCGCCTCTTAATTATTCAAGTTGAGGAAAACTGAAAGCAGTTTATGTAACTTAAAAAAATGACATAATCAGGCCGTATATGCAACATGTTTATTAGCCTAACTTTCAAATAGACGGGGAAAAAAACATGAACGTCCGATTGGCGTCAATCAACCAATTTTTTTTACTATGGTTTCACATTTCATAGTTTAACAAACCAACCCCCCTTCCCCACATAAAATATCCGAATATAGCATTGTTTTTACTCAAGCAAATTTAATTATAAACTCAGTATGTCTCATTTAGTTGGTAACATTTAAATTGGCCACCGTGTAAATGACTCCTTGTCAAATGAACTTGAACAAACAAATGACTAGGCCTATAACATTGTCTCGCGTCATTTTTGGCTACTTTTTACGCTTTTTTGCAGTGCTGAATTGTGCAGCTGCCGACTTAAAATCAAAAGTTCCCAGTGTCTCTCCACAACTTGCAATGCGCATAAGCCACGTAACCTTGTTCTCCGCAAGGCGATCGCTGCTTCGTCTTGATCCGATTCTGCAGTGAGAACCCCCTCTCTGCAGGAACACTCGAGACCGGGATTACACAGGCTATCTTGGCGAGCTTGGTCCACTCTGGATACATTTCGCTGAAATCACATATGAGGACTTCGCAGGCTGTGGAGAAATGCAATCCTCCATAGCCACGGAGCGCTGTCATGACAGCGAGGGCATCACGTCGCAGGCTTACGGTATCGATAAGAGGAGCGGTGTCCGCAGAAGGCTTGTAAAATGGCAAACAATCCTTCTGATCGCTGGTTCTGCATATTCTTGGAGAGCTATTTGTCAGATTTGGAGAGCTATTTGTCAGATTTTAATCTGAAATTTTAATCTGACAATTTGACCGAAAAGATTTAATTTTTTCGGACATTTAATTTTTTTCCCGGCCAATGTCCGGTAATTACCGGACAACGGAAACCCTGATATATATATATATATATATATATATATATATATATATATATATGTATATATATATATATATATATATATATATATATTATTTTTTTTTTTTTTTTCTTCTAGGTTTTTATATATATATATTATATATATATATATATTAATAAATAAAAAAACCTAGAAAAAAAAAAAAAAAAAAAATATATATATATATATATATATATTTTTTTTTTTTTCTAGGTTTTTTTATTTATTAATATATATATAATATATATATAAAAACCTAGAAAAAAAAAAAGAAAAAAAAAAAAAAAAAAATATATATATATATATATATATATATATATATATATATATATATATATATATATATTCTAGGTTTTTTTATTTATTAATGATTGATTTGATTTTTATTTATTTTCTTATATTTACATTAATACGTTTTCATGATAATTAAGCACTTTTCTACTTTTTTCCATTTATTTTATTAAATTTCTGCCAACTTAAATATAAAACTGCAAAAAGAAACAACTATTACAGTAATACAAATATAAGATTACAAATATAATATTGAGATTAATAGAAATGGAAAAGTGCTTAAATGTTATGAAAATAAGTTCTTAATGGCTCTGAAATAGTCGTTATTTCTCAATTTCTAAATTTGTTTACTTCATGTTAACACGTTTAAAGTGAAACATGCTGTCACTAATCTAAATGAATAACACAATGGCATTAAATGCACAATATGGAGTAATCAACACATTTCAACTTATGACAAATAACAAATAACTGTTTTGCCTCCTCTCATTTTGACCCTAGCACACTGAGTGCACTAGGTGGCAGTCTCAGCACAGAGCAGAAAGCCAGGGAAGCAGAGAGGTGCAGCCAGTCATGAGAACCATCCTAAATAGTGCTGATGAAGGTTTTAATCAGTCGCTGTTCCCCCCCTTTTGGGTTTCGGCTCATTGCAAAGTTATGATTGAATGTTAATAACCTGCACACCCCAAACGACATCAAGGGGCTGCTGGTGTGTTCACAGGATGATTTTGCAGTTTGGTCGCTCCGCCTGGCCATGGGCCATTTAAGACTCGACGTCTGAGGCAGAAATAAAGGACATTACACTATGACCTTATGAGTGTAAGTTATATAGATCCAGATGTAATTCATTAATGAATGTTATGCATGCTGCCAAACGCTTGCAAGCAGGTTTCGGAGCGTAAGGTGTCTTTGTAGGTCTCACACCTCAGCGATGCAGTGATTGGATGACTGAACGCAATCTTAGCCATAAAACAAAATTACTGCACGTCCGTTTATGTCCTTGTTTTGCCTCGGCAAGGGACAGACACTATAGAATCGTTTTAATTAAATCATAATACATTGTGTCTTGGCTCATTGCTAAATTGCAAAAACGAACATACTTTGCATCTTATATTGAGCTATATAGACGGATTATAATCCATTTATATGGTTTAAAAGAGTTTCCACTTGCCAAGTTTCTCTCCAAACACATGACCTGTAATGTTTTAGAAGAATAGACTCCTGGCATTTTGAGTGAGGAGGCTTTTGCTATCCCACAAGCCACCTGGAGCTTACCATATACATACACTGGGGAGAACAAGTATTTGATACACTGCCGATTTTGCAGATTTTTCTACTTATAAAGCATGTTGAAGTCTGTAATTTTTATCATAGGTACACTTCAACTGTGAGAGACAAAAATCCAGAAAATCACATTGTATGATTTTTAAATAATTAATTTGCATTTTATTGATCACCTACCAACCAGTAAGAATTTCCGGCTCACACAGACCTGTTCGTTTTTCTTTAAGAAGCCCTCCTGTTCTCGACTCATTACCTGCATTAACTGCACCTGTTTGAACTCGTTTCCTGTATAAAAGACACCTGTCCACACACTCCATCAAACACACTCCAACCTCTCCACAATGGCCAAGACCAGAGAGCTGTGTAAGGACATCAGGGATAAAATTGTAGACCTGCACAAGCCTGGGATGGGCTACAGGACAATAGGCAAGCAGCTTGGTGAGAAGGCAACAACTGTTGGTGCAATTATTAGAAAATGGACGAAGTTCAAGATGGCGGTCAATCTCCCTCGGTCTGGGGCACATGCAAGATCTCACCACGTAGGGCATCAATGATCATGAGGAAGGTGAGGGATCAGCCCAGAACTACACGGCAGGACCTGCTCAATGACCTGAAGAGAGCTGGGACCACAGTCTCAAAGAAAACCATTAGTAACACACTACGCCGTCATGGATTAAAATCCTGCAGCGCACGCAAGGTCCCCCTGATCAAGCCAGCGCATGTCCAGACACGTCTGAAGTTTGCCAATGACCATCTGGATGATCTAGAGGAGGAATGGGAGAAGGTCATGTGGTCTCAAGACAAAAATAGAGCTTTTAGGTCTAAACTCCACTCGCCGTGTTTTAGAGGAAGAAGAAGGATGAGTACAACCCCAAGAACACCATCCCAACCGTGAAGCATGGAGGTGGAAAATCATTCTTTGGGGATGCTTTCCTGCAAATAGGACAGGACGACTGCACCGTATTGAGGGGAAGATGGATGGGGCCATGTATCGCGAGATCTTGGCCAACAACCTCCTTCCCTCAGTAAGAGCATTGAAGATGGGTCGTGGCTGGGTCTGCCATCATGACAACGACACGAAACACACTGCCAGGGCAACTAAGGAGTGGCTCCGTGAGAAGCGTCTGAAGGTCCTGCAGTGGCCTAGCCAGTCTCCAGACCTGAACCCAATAGAGAATCTTTGGAGGGAGCTGAAAGTCTGTATTGCCCAGCGACAGCCCCGAAACCTGAAGGATCTGGAGAAGGTCTGTATGGAGGAGTGGGCCAAAATCCCTGCTGCAGTGTGTGCAAACCTGCTCAAGAACTACAGGAAACGTATGATCTCTGTAATTGCAAACAAAGGTTTCTGTACCAAATATTGAGTTCTGCTTTTCTGATGTATCAAATACTTATGTCATGCAATAAAATGCAAATTAATTACTTAAAAATCATACAATGTGATTTTCTGGATTTTCTCTCACAGTCGAAGTGTACCTATGATACAAATTACAGACTTCTACATGCTTTGTAAGTGGGCAAACCTGCAAAATCTTATCAAATACTTGTTCTCCCCACTGTATACACATACAGTAACAGAGTGACTGACACATGTACAGACAGACTCTGAACTAGTTTAGAGATTATTTGAACAATAATACACAGTTCTAACTATCTGATTAACAGCTAGCACTAGGGCTAATATCTAGCCGCACGCAATAATTGCTGTATTAAAGACTTTACTTTTGACTCTGATACATTATATCAACTAACAATTTGTTTAGAGGAAAATATGCAAATGCACAGGAAAGAAAAATCACCAAGAAGATCTCTTTATTGCCTCAATTGTTTCTCGTAGACAGCAATGAAATTACATTTAGAGCAAATGAGACCTGTCTCCAGCTTCTCAGATGTTTCACCTGAGATAAAGACCCTTGTAATCTCCACTAGATTTCAGAAGAGATCACAGCAATGTCTCAAACTGTGTCTGCAATCAAAAGTCAGAGATCTCAAAGTGAACTCAAATATTTGAGGATCTTAAAGGGATACTCCACCCAAAACTGAAATTCTACCATAATTTACTCACTCTCTCATGTTCTTTCAAACCTGTATGCTTTACACATTTCTCAAAATATCTTTTTTATGTTTCACAGAAGACAGACAGACATGCAGTTTTGGAACGACATTAGGGGTGAAACGGATCGTAGTTGATCCGTGATCCGTACGGACCAGGCCCCATGTGATTCACGGATTAATTGCAAGTTTAACCACAATAAAGTCAAAGTTGATCATTTACACATTCAAGCGATTTTAAACCATTCAAGCAGAATGAGAGGCTAAAGAGAACTCGAACAGTGAATTAATTCCTCTTTAGCGTCTCCTTGCACTTGGATGGACACAAACACACAAAATGATGTCAAAATACCCGTCTCGGCAAGTATCCTCATAAACACAGTTGGTTAATGTAAAGTTGAGAAAGAAACTGGATGTGTATCATTATATTGGATCGGTGCATGAAAGTGAAAGATCTTAAAGTGACAGCAGCCAATAAAAATCTTCTGCTCTCTGTGTCATTAATGTTAATCAAACAGCTTTAACAAATATTAATCTACAGGGCTCGACATTAACGCTTGTCTGCTTGTCCGGGACAATTGGATTTTTTGAAGGGGCAAGTGAAATAGAATTTTACTTGCCGGAACGGACAAGTAGCCTGATAACACGTCATTAACAAAAAATAACTAGGGTATCACCAAAATGCAAGAATGATTCTGCATTCATTAGTGTAAGTGGCGATCTATAGTGGATAATAATATATAATGTATAATGAAATGATGGTAACTATAACGTTGAATAACATCACGACTGAAAATGACACTGATTTCATATGACAGTTCCATAAACAATTATTAACATTAAGTCACTTACATTTTAGATACAATATTGATTGTTTTTGTTCTATTTCAGCAGCGAAAATAGTTCCAAACAAAGATCACAGCAGAACGCGTGTCACCGCAACAGCGTGTTAGTGAATGATTCAGCGTTTTGAATGAATCGGTTGAATCAAAGATTCAATGACCTATTCGTAAACGACTGCCTCATTCTTGAACGAATCATCCATTTGAATGAATCGACTCAATGACTCGCTCATTAAGACGTCACCTGCCGCCACCTACTGGCGTTTTAGTTTCATGTTTAAACATTCTTTCCAACTTTTCTTATTTGTATATTCAAAAAATATTTAAAACAATCTCATAACATTATTTAATGCAGTTGTAATTTTTCAGTGTAAATTATTTAATTTAATTGGTAACAGCCCTATAGTGTCTTCTAATTTAATTTATTGATCAAATTTAAGAATATAAAAGGAAAGCTGAAGCATAGCCTATATTTAATAAGATTAGGCGCAAAATGCCCTATATGTCAAAGCTGATTGAACAATGGTGAGAATAGTGCTTCAGAATACATTTTATTTACAACACACAAAAAAAATATTTTTTTCCGGACAAGCAATTTTTTTACTCAGACAAGTGAATGAAAGATTAGCCCTGATCTATATTAAATGTATACAGTGAACACTATAGTGTTATTTTACATTGAATTATTACATTTATGTACCTGAAATAAATACCACTGTTAGACATTAATTTATTTGTAACTTTGTTCTATTGTATTTATCTATGCTTGTAATAGACCCTTTTCACATATCCCGGTTTCTCAGACTGGAAGTTGTCATAGTTGGTTTAACTTTTATAGCGGTGAATGAGAGTATACATTAAATATTTTTTGTGTGTCCCCATTTGCTCAAATAGCAAAAGAAAAACTCCACAGTAGTAATTTCAAAACTTTCAAAAAGTGGGAAAAATAGAGTGAGATTGATAACGGCAGTGAAAAGAGAGAAATATGTTAAAATATACCATCACTCCCATAGACGCTGTATTAGAAACACCCTCACAGCAGCGGTAACTTGTTTTTTTTGTAATTTGATGTAAAAGTAAAAAATACAATGTATTAGTGTTATAAATGTACATACATTTAAAAAACTTTGCAGGATTTACGGTATTAATGACCGTTAAATTATTGAACTTTAATAGTTAGGCTACTTAGTCAAGTACTTAAAGTGAGCTTTAAAGGCACAATATGTAAGATTTTGGATTAAAATATCCAAAACCCACTAGAACAATGGTATATATTTTTTTGATTTGTGTACTGACATTATCCCAAATGTTTCCAAGAATGTTTAAATCCAGAGAAATAAGACATTTTAACCAGAACACGGACCGTGTCCGTGCGTCGCCTATCAATTACATTAACCCACATTATCCTCGGTTTCTGGTTTTATTTTGTTGAAACCATGGAAACATCAAAGACGCTTTAATACATTATGTGTTTTATTAGACAGGTGAGCAACTGATTGGATACATTCAACGACAGAAAACTAATCACTGTTCTACAGCTCAACACTTATTGTTTAAATCTCGTTTTCTTGATTTACCGCGAGTACCATGTTTTACCATGCCTAATATCGATCTAGCTCACTGCAGTGTGCAACAAGTGTCTCATAGCAGCCGCTGAGCGAACACACAGTAACTTTATAACGTCATTTTCAACACACTCAGATGTATCTAATATGATAAAACAGAGCTGCATTACCCCTCATACGCATGAGCAGAAGAAGCGAAAGCGCTCGTCTGCGGCATAATAAAAGCTCCACTGCTCTCGAGCCGTGTGTCGCGCTCGTCTCTCATTAGCAAACGCTCCAGCGGCCTCGTTCTGCTCCCACCCTGCTTCATACTACAGTAACGTTAATAAATCTTTAATGCATCAGCTCATCCATGAATATGATTTCTGCCCAAGTACTTTCGGATTCTTTTGAGGTGAAGACAACAACAAGCTACGCCTTTGTTTTGAATAAGCGACCTCTTGCGGCAAAAAATACATATTGTGCCTTTAAGTAATACATGGAAAGCAAAGTTAACCCCCCTCCCCCAATTTTTTTTCCTGCTGATCCGAAAAAGGATCTGATCCGTGACTCATAAAACGTAATATGATCTGAACCGTGAGTTTTGTGATCCGCTGAACCACTAAACAACATGAATAAATTATGACAGAATTCTTTTTTGGGTGGAGTATCCCTTTAATTGTTTCTTTTAGAGTGCAAATGGAAACTTTTAGCTTTTTTTCTCCTGATCAAAATCTCACGTGTCTCATCATGAACTCATTAAATTCTTCCAAAACTAAATTATCTGAGCTATGCCACAGTTTATTTACAGCTCTCTACTACAAGTCAACCATTGCCCCCCTTTGTGTCTGTTTTTAATGGTATTAGGAGAAACATCCGAGACAAAATTGAGACTTAAATGAGACATACTAATTAGAAACCTGAGCTTTAAAAGAGCATTGAAAAGGCAGATTCCATTCCACAATTACACTATGGCATCATTTTTCATGATTATGATATCAATACTCAACATTCCGACATATTTGATCTCTATTGTTGTCATTTAAATCCTTCTAAGAATTCTGGCTCTAATTCGTCATGCCAAAACACACGACAAACTATTGGCAGTACGCAAACCGCTCCTGTTCCTTCCCTGCTGCTCACGAAGACAAATGCACTTACGAGAACGTTTGCCCTAATAAAGCAGTTCAATAAGAATACGTGTCATCTTCTGATGATGAATCTTCCCGAGATCATTAGATTAAAATTAATCTTGCTGGCACGCTTATGCAAAAAGACAGGCAAAAAAACAAAAAAACACACACAAGTGAATCCAGGCGTTACAGCTCCACAATGGTGTGAAGGCAGTCATGCTCTGATTAAAAAGTTACATTAAAAGTGATAGTGATACATCATTACCTCCTGCATCTCAGGAAGCTCTCGCTCTATTCTGCTCTGCGATGAAGCACAACCCAACGCAGGCAGGGTTCTTCCTGTGGAAGAGAAAAGATCTATGCTAGCAACACAAGAGCAGGCACTCACTTGTAAGGATCTTCCATGTCTTCTTTTCGTCGTCGTAGTACTGAACCAGATTACTAGGGAGGCGGTCGGGACCCGGAGGCAGGCCCCCGACCAACAGGAGCATCCGTTTGTTTGAGCGAATCCTGTGTTACAGAGGGACGGGGAAACCGATTCATTAACAATTCTGTCATTAGCTGTTATTAGTGCAGAGCAATTACATATTGAATGAGATGCCACAACAAGGTAAAAGCGTGTACAAACACAGCAAGCCGAGCAGAGAACATGAGAGAATATTAATGCTGAATGACTCTATCACCACCGTCAAATGAACAACAAAAAAATGACTTCTATTGATTTGTTCATTTTAAGTTGTAGAATCAATTAGCCTGCGATGATGAAGGATTTGTGTTCTGCGATGCTCATTAATGCAGAATGTAGTTTTAGAAACCTGAGTTAAGTGACTAGTTACTGGTGTAAAACTCAATCAAACTCAATCTGATAAATCTTCATTAAAAGTCTCATTTATTGTGAAATCATGAACATAAACACAAACAAATCATGTGGATGTGGAATAGTGTGTTTTCGCACTTTGTAACAAATCCTTCCCTCGCGGGTCAAAATGACCCGAAGACCTACAATTATATTTAATTTATTGTGTCCAGTAAACTTATTTAATTTCATTTTGATAATTTTAAATTAGATTTTAAATGTTTTTTTTTTTATATTTACCTTTCACGAGTTCACACTTACATCAAATTAAATAGAGTAAAGATTATGTGTATTTGGCGTGCTGTAAAAATAAGAGTTTATTCATTCAAATTGAGGAGATGGGATGGTGGAGGGATGCTAAAAAACTGTCAATGAAAATAAGGTAAATCTGCAGTATATATACACCTCTTATCATTGATTAAATTGATTAACTTAATGTGCTCCACTCCTGTTTAATTAGGTTTAATTATCTGAACGTGCTCCTCCCGAAATTTGTTAATAAAACATCACTTAAGCACATTCTTCACATTCTTTCAACTTGAATTCAAAATATCCCACAATTTCATGCATAACCTACGGAGCAATGCATAACATGACGTGCAAGGGAAAAAAAGTCAATTGTGCACACAATTTACTATTTTGTTCCCTCGTTTTATAAACCATGCGCACAATTTACTATTTCGTTCCCTCAACTTGGTAAACCGTCCACACGATTTACTAATTCGTTCCCTCGATTTTTAGATCGTGAGTATGACTTAGCAAATAGCGGGAATGAATTAGTAAATCGTGGGCATGATCTATAAATCGAGGGAATGATTTAGTAAATAGTGCGCATGATCTATAAATCGAAGGAAACGAATTTGTATATTTTGCACACAATCTATAAATCAAGGGAATGATTTAGTAAATAGTGCGCACAATCTATAAATCGAGGGAACAAATTAGTAAATTTTGCGCACAATCTATAAATCGAGGGAATGATTTAGTAAATAGTGTGCACAATCTATAAATCGAAGGAAACGAATTAGTATATTTTGCACACAATCTATAAATCGAGGGAACGAATTAGTAAATTTTGCGCACAATCTATAAATCGAGGGAATGGTTTAGTAAATAGTGCGCACAATCTATAAATCGAAGGAATGGTTTAGTAAATAGTGCGCACAATCTATAAATCGAAGGAAACGAATTAGTACATTTTGCGCACAATCTATAAATCGAGGGAACGAATTAGTAAATTTTGCGCACAATCTATAAATCGAGGGAATGATTTAGTAAACAGTGCACACGATCTATAAATCGAGGGAATGATTTAGTAAACAGTGCACACAATCTATAAATCGAGGGAATGGTTTAGTAAATAGTGCGCACAATCTATAAATCGAAGGAAACGAATTAGTACATTTTGCGCACAATCTATAAATCGAGGGAACGAATTAGTAAATTTTGCGCACAATCTATAAATCGAGGGAATGATTTAGTAAATTTTGCGCACAATATATAAATCGAGGGAATGATTTAGTAAACAGTGCACACGATCTATAAATCGAGGGAATGATTTAGTAAATAGTGTGCACAATATATAAATCAAGGGAATGATTTAGTAAATAGTGCGCACAATCTATAAATCGAAGGAAACAAATTAGTAAATTTTGCGCACAATCTATAAATTGAGGGAACGGATTAGTAAATTTTGCGCACAATCTATAAATCGAGGGAAACGATTTAGTAAACAGTGTGCACAATCTATAAATCGAGGGAATGGTTTAGTAAATAGTGCGCACAATCTATAAATCGAAGGAAACGAATTAGTACATTTTGCGCACAATCTATAAATCGAGGGAACGAATTAGTAAATTTTGCGCACAATCTATAAATCGAGGGAATGATTTAGTAAATTTTGCGCACAATATATAAATCGAGGGAATGATTTAGTAAACAGTGCACACGATCTATAAATCGAGGGAATGATTTAGTAAATAGTGTGCACAATATATAAATCAAGGGAATGATTTAGTAAATAGTGCGCACAATCTATAAATCGAAGGAAACAAATTAGTAAATTTTGCGCACAATCTATAAATTGAGGGAACGGATTAGTACATTTTGCGCACAATCTATAAATCGAGGGAATGATTTAGTAAACAATGCGCACGATCTATAAATCGAAGGAATGATTTAGTAAATAGTGCGCACAATCTATAAATCAAGGGAATGATTTAGTAACTAGTGCACACAATCTATAAATCGAGGGAATGATTTAGTAAATAGTGTGCACGATCTATAAATCAAGGGAATAATTTAGTAAATAGTGCGCACAATCTATAAATCGAAGGAAACGAATTAATAAATTTTGCACACAATCTATAAATCAAGGGAATGATTTAATAAATAGTGCACATGATCTATAAATCGAAGGAAACGAATTAGTAAATTTTGCGCACAATCTATAAATTGAGGGAATGATTTAGTAAATAGTGCGAACAATCTATAAATCGAGGGAACGAATTAGTAAATTTTGCACACAATCTATAAATCGAGGGAATTATTTAGTAAATAGTGCGCACAATCTATAAATCGAGGAAACAAATTAGTAAATTTTGCGCACAATCTATAAATCGAGGGAACAAATTAGTACATTTTGCACACCATCTATAAATCGAGGGAACTAATTAGTAAATTTTGCACACAATCTATAAATCGAGGGAACGAATTAGTAAATTTTGCGCACAATCTATAAATCGAGGGAACGAATTAGTAAATTTTGCGCACAATCTATAAATCGAGGGAATGATTTAGTAAATAGTGTGCACAATCTATAAATCGAAGGAAACAAATGAGTAAATCTTGCGCACAATCTATAAATCGAGGGAACAAAATGTCATGTGCGGGGCTCCATAATAACCCTTGTAATTGAGCTCAAAATATCTTACATTGGGTATCTTTGCCGACCTCTTGTGGAGAAAAATATATAACATATTTCATGACTTTTTCCATTAGATCGCTCTATATGGATCTGTTCCGCTGGGTACTAACCAGGGCTTAAAAACGGAAAAAAATATCAATCGGTTCACTCCGCGCAGAATCGATATTATAGCGTTTCTGGTTTTCGTTTTCGTTCCTTGAACCGGTTCAGAGCCCTGGTACTAACATCCGTTATCTTAAGTATGCATTCGGATACACATGTAGACAAGTTTTTTTTTGTTTGAAGTTTGAGCATTTTTAGGTTTTTCTATGTGTACTAAACATTCCTTGAATTCCATTCATTCCTAAGGGGATCAAATTGACCCAAGCGGGAAGAATTTCTTTCTTTTTTTTATTTCAAACACAAAACTCCTCAAATCCATTTTTGGGTGTATTCGTGGTTCTAGTATGACAAAAGTCCTAGGGTCTTGGACACTCCAATGAACACTCAATAATAATAATAACAAAAATTGTGGTTAAAATGACCCGAGGGAAGGATTAATCGAAGATATAATCGGCCAACTAATCCATTATCAAAATAATTGTTAGTTGCAGAACAAATTTTCTTAAGTGTGTTTGTTTATTTATAGCTATTTGCTTTAAATGTTATCCCTAAATGACTGTTATACCTTGAATATTGACAAAAAATCAGCCACTGCGGTTGTGATTCAAACTATGTAAAGGTCTTGACAGCCTTATTGCTTCTATTATGTGTTTTGATCCCATAGGCCAAAGTCGTGCATGTGACTACTGTCTGTCATACACATGTCTGTATCCAAATCATTGCTGCTTGCTTAGATCATGAATATGCATCCATCCATTCAGTCAATCAATAATTGAATTTATCAAATCAACTAATGTCGAATCAATAATAAAATATTTAGCTGCAAATTACTATTATCAGTTTAGAGACCTCGCGGTTAGCCAGTGCAATTAAAATCTCAGAGTGAATAAGTGCTTAAAGTCTGGGGGTTCAATATTTACAATCCCTGTCAGCTCTATATCCCTGGGATATAAATGCACAACTCCATTGGACAATGAAACTACTCAGTCTTAAACACTAGCATCATCATCAGGACACTTCAATTGAGTCATTCATTGATTCCATCTCATTTAAGTTCATGGACGATGCTCAGCAATTGATATTACCACAGGTGAGGAGAGCTGATACACAATGATGAGAAGAGTGATTGACAAATAATAACAATTCTGTTAACAAATGCATATTTATATAAAGCCCTTTTGACTTTCATAACATCTTAAAATTCCTGATTCCAAAGTTTCAAATGAGAATCTCATTGCAAACAATCTCTCATATTCTCCAACAACTGATTCCAGTTTATTCCACGGTCACCTATTCCTGCTAATTATCCCATCTGCAGACTGCAATAATGTCTGCAGTATGCAAGCTTGCAACAGTGCTGAAATTAATCAACCCTGAAACAGCACTATGAGGAATAGAATGAGGATCTCACAGATAAGGCAAAGCGTGGAAACTCTGTGAACAAAGATGGATCAGATATTCCAACAAAAGACTGCTAATCTAACCGAATTCAATTCACAAGTTAACTATGCAGCACGTAAGAATGTATGAGATCTTTGCCTAAAAGATTGATCTGTTTACTGACACCTGTCACAAGCCTGTTCCAATAGTATCAGGGCATGATCACGTGCACAGTGTGTTGTACTCTACACTTACATACTCATGTCTGACACACACAACCTAACTGATGAAAACAAACTTGTGAAAATACACAAGTTTGTTTTTTTGTTTCCGTGCACACAACCCCTGGGTTAAATGTATGCGTCTACACAAAAAACATGATCATCATGACCGTGCAGAAGATCCTACCTGCTGGCCGTGGTCTGTCTGCAGTGCTGTCTGAAGGGCATCAGGTGGTAGTTCATGGCGTCTAGGAGCAGTTTCTGGCACACCGGGTCAGTCCTCATAAAGTCCACCGACTGCACCCTCTCCACCAGCTCCGGGGCAGGGATGAGGGCGAAACGCAGGCGCTTCATCAGGTCGGGAGCGTAGTGCATCCTGGTCTCCCTGTCGTGCTCCAACCACAGCACGGACATCTGAAAGAGTGCCAGCTCCGACTCCACGGGCGGAGGCAGGGCGTCCAGCATGGCGCACATCTCCTCAAAGTTCAAGAGGAGCACGTCCTCCACCAGGTACTTGTTGGCGAGCTTCTTGGTCTCGTCCAGCCCGTGCAGAGCTGCGATCTTGCAGATCTGCTTGTAGTTCTGCACCGAGATCTGGTCGTTGAGGAACTGCACGCTGAGTTTGGTGATCTGGGGGATGTTGAGGATCTTGCTGACGGAGAGCACCTCCTCCACTGTGTCCAGGGAGAGGGTGACGTTGGCCGTGTAGAGGTACTCCAGCACCAGCCGCAGACCGATGGAGGAGCAGCCCTGCAGCACCAGGTTGTTGATGCTGGAGCGTGGGCTGGGCAGGAGCTTGTCGTCGGGGGAGGAGGACGGGGTGCCGGTGCTGCCTTGGTCCTTCGCCGCCAGCCCGTCTTCTCTGCTCAGCATGTGCGTGGAGAACAGGGACCTGAAGTACTGCGAGCAGGACGCCAGCACGGCTTTGTGGCAGTGGAACTGCTGTCCCTGTGCCGTGAGCGTCACATCGCAGAAGAGCTGCTTCCTCCACAGGAGGTTGAGACCGTGCAGCAGAGTGTCGCTGTGAGTCGGGTCAAACGTGGAGGTTCGGTCACCCGATCTGGACATGACTTCGGGGCTGCGCACACCTCCTGCGAGCGAGTAAACAATGCCATTGGTGCACTACACTGCATGAGCCAGATTTATAAAAGCATATGCATTATTCTGAAAGCATCATGCATGCATGAGCATCTCAACAGTATATAATGCATGCATTCTAACGCATTAAGTTTGCAGCAGCACGCATCAGCTGCTTTGGAACAAGCACATGCATTACAAAGCACACGAATGGTTGCATACCCATCTATACGTCTCGTGCATGCGTTCTTGAGCACGTCAAATCCAATGGTCGCTGCGGGCTGAAACAAACTACGCCGGGTTGTTGAGAAGCAAAGCCCACGATGCAGCCTGCAAACTGCCCGCTATCCGTTATCCGGCCACGCAAACGCACACCCCCTTACAAGACATAAATGCATGCACACATTCCCCCCGATATGCGTTACAAAAGCAATTAGTTTGTCTCCCGCAACATCAGCATCACCACCATAGATGTGCGGTTGCGCATCGCTTTGGTCGGCGACAACACAATGCGATCTCTCCGTTCAACAACACACGCGGTATTTATCACCCGATCTGAGACAGAACACCAGAAGAAACGGCAACTTTCAGCCCATGGAAGATTTACGCACAGTGCGCACCCGTGCTGAATGCTAGTAGTAGGTATCCAAAAACTTACCTGACTTAAAGAAAAGTAAAGCTGTGGCTCCTTCTGTGCACTTTCTTTGTTCAGTCCTGTTGGAAAAGTCTAAGATCGATGGATCAGAATCCTAACCATTGATCCCCGCTCATTCAAGCTCATTGATCATTTATGTTTCCTCTGAATTAACAAGAAGAAGAAGTGTGTGTGAGTGTGAGAGGAGCTGTGTGCTTTCTGCAAGAGAAGAAGAAGAAGAAGAAGAAATATACGTGTGACAAATTATGCTACCAAGAAACAACACATCATTATCCTTGGGCCTGGGGCTCAGTGAGTCGTAACGAGAGTAATAGGAAATCCACGGTCGGGGAGAGAAACGGACGCGCATGGCCGGTGGAGAGAGACCGCGCAGGGGTATGGATGCTGGAGAGACTCGCAAAATTATGGCTCAAGGCTATTGTAAAAACTGTCGAGCGTAAATGACTGCGATTTCAAACATCTATGGAAAAAGAGGAGAGGAGAAAAGGCGAGTCTTTCCTCTCTTTCTCTCTGCGTTATGGAGAGAACCGTCAAGTTTTAGTGCGCATTGCTAATTAGTCAATTTCTCTGTTCCTTCACAGCCCGACGCCTCTGCTGCTGAGCTGAAACTGCTAATTTCTGGGACCAGCCTTTTTTTTGGGCTCTGAACGGGGGATGGATGAATGGCTTGTCTCGCACAAATGACAAAAAGCCCCCCTCTGCCTTAATCTCCATCGCCAAAATAACCCCATCTTTTTTCTCCTTTTGCTTAGTCCTTCAAAAGAAACGAACGAGGGACTTTGGGCAAACTTGTCTTGTGGTCTCGAGTAAGCATCATAGACATGACATGCAATGCAAATCGATGTATGTCTTAAAATGTAGATGCTAACGCTGGTCAATTATTTTATATTGTGTCTAATGAGCCAAATAAATTCATAGTTCTTTAGTTCGCCATTGTTTTAAACAGCTTTTTAAACAATCATTTATTTGATACGTCTGGAAGGGGGAAACCTTCAAATAAATGCCTCCACTTGCATCTTTCAATAGCATATTATAAGAAACTAAACATTAATTTTTTTTGGGGAAAAACATTGATACGCTTGTATGGTCACTGACGCTGCATTAAAATGAATCAACTCTGTTTTTTTCCAGCTTAAATAGTGGCGCCATCATATTATAGTCATCCAGTTGTCTTGGTCAAAACAGTCTGCAGAAAGAGCAGATAGCAGGTAACTAAATCTTCATATTATAGCATGAAATAGTTGCTTGACATGCAAGACGGATTTATAATGGTACATAGCCATCTGGAAAACAGCATCGAGCTTACAGAGCCATTAAAAGAAAAGGTTTGAGATAAAGCATATGGATCAAGTGAAGGATTCAACTTTTTTTGGTTTCCATTTTTTTGTTTGTTGTTTCGGCATCATGGCTAGATATAGCACTTCCTGTGCTCCTAATGAAAGTTTTACTGCTGAGGCATTACTCATACGCTTTCTTTGATAGTTCTCCTCACACACTGTGCCTTTCAGTGGAGGGAAAATCTTACTTAATAGAATAATCTGAAAAAGGACACTAATTCAATAGCAAAAATGCACTTCATAGAGAAATGCATAGTTGCTGACAGGTGCCACCTGTTCTCCACTCGCCATATTGAATATAAACATAAACTGCATCAGATTATAAAGTATTTTAGATGATTTTATATCAATTATATTTATTTGTATTATTTACCACACCTAAACACTGTGCAACTGTTCAATTTACAAACTGTTCACTAATAGATGTGAGGTGGAAAATAGCCGATCTCCGGGTCTGGCGGTAACACTTTTAGCATAGCTTAGCATAGATCATTGAATCTGATTAGACCGTTAGCATCTCGCTCAAAAATGACCAAAGAGTTGCAATATTTTTCCTATTTAAAACTTGACTCTTCTGTAGTTACATCGTGTACTAAGACCGACAGGAAAAGAAAAGTTGCGGTTTTCTAGACCGATATGGCTAGGAACTATACTCTCATTCCTGCGTAATAATCAAGGAACTTTGTGCCGTACCATGGGTGCAGCGGCGCAATGATATTACACAGAGCCTGAAAATAGTCCCCAGCTAGGTAACTTACAAGTGACCGGCACTAAGTTTGTGTAGTTGTAGAGTTACAGCCGGCAAATTAAGTTGTTGCGTTGGTTATGTTGACAGAAGTTTTCAGGCGCTGCGTAATATCATTGCGCCGCTGCACTCATGGTCATTCCTTGATTATTACGCAGGATTGAGAGTATAGTTCCTAGCCATATTGGTCTAGAAAACCGCAACTTTTCATTTTCCGTCGGTCTTAGTACACGATGTAATTACAGAAGAGAAAAATATCAAAACTCTTTGGTCATTTTTTTTTGTGAGATGCTAACGGTCTAATCAGATTCAATGATCTATGCTAAGCTATGCTAAAAAGTGCTACGGCCAGACCCGGAGATCGGCTGAATGGATTTGAAAACGGTAAAACTCAACTGTTTACCTCTAGGGGAGCTGGAAAATTTGCCTATTTTCAAAAATAGTGGCGCGTTCCTTTAAGCACATATTCTTCATCTATAAATCTGTACGTCGCCTTTTCTTGCACAGCATTCATGAGATTAATTTGTGATCATGTGATACATTGGTATAGTCTTATTGCATTAGCTGCCCATTGGCCCTCATATCTTTGCATTACATTCAATCCTGTATAACATACTCACCTCACTTTTTATACAGCTCAGTTGTCATCATGTGACCGCTTGTGGTATCTGTTGTGATAGAATAAGGACAATCATGAATCGCATTACTCTGAAAAAGTATATGAATGATTACATTACTACAGTACTGGCAATATACACTACCTAATAATTATCTTCACATCTAGGGACTACAATATTCAGAAACCCTTGTCATTAGCGACACCTTTGGCAGTTAAGTGAACTGCAGCCAGCCACTTATTTGCTCGTGCTCGTCGAGGGACTGAATGTGATTCAAGGCCCTGATTCACGCAAAGTTATTTTTCATTCATAACAAAGAAGTAACAATAAGTTGTAAATACCTTTGCAGTGATATACTGTTAACAAACATCCCGACGCCGTCCACGCTTCTGAGAGTGACGGTTATTTGAATATCTTTCCTCAATAACAAAATAAACATAACAAAAATGACACAGCAGTTAAGAAAGCATCTGATCATGGCGATGTGGATACACCAGCTCTGCAATTCACCGGCATCATCGAGAGAAAAGGTAATTAAAATTACACTGTTGTGATAGTATGATTCTAAAGTAGGCCTAGGCTATATCTTAGACCATACACGATCTGGCTATGAGACTAGCTTGAATTAATCTGATAGACTTTACAGTATAGAATGACTCTATATTTCATGCGTGGTGGAAAACAGGCTCTCGAAAGCGCGTGGCCGAGTCCTTCACGTAAATATCAAGTATCAGGATTTCATCAACCTAGGAAGTCGGCAGAGTTCTCGTTTTTTAAGTTTCGTTAAAAGCTGTTCTCACATGACAATAAAAAGCGATTAATACATGACAATTCTTACATATTACCCCTTTAAAAATAACAACAACATAGTGTGTTTTATAAAGATATAATATTCTATTCATTAAATGTCCTGGAAGAACAAATTATAATATTCCCCAACAGAGATATCCCAAATCTTAGCGTGTTTATGTATTGGCACCACTGATGTGACTACTAAAGATCAGAAAGACAGATGCTAGCAGTACCATTTTTTGATGCTATGCCATAAAATAAATGCATGTGCCTTTGTGATCAGTGATTTCACATTAGTCCATCTGAGAATATAGTATGAGCTAAGGAATATACAGAACATATATCATATATCAAGTCATGCAGTATTGCAATGTATATGCCCAATTAGTCAAACATATGTACTGTTTGTTAGCAGGTAAGATTAACGCTTCTAAATCTTCATATTATAGCATAGTTGCTTGACATGCAAGACGGATTTATAATGGTACATAGCCATCTGGAAAACAGCATCAAGCTTACAAAGCCATTAAAAGAAAAGGTTTGAGATAAAGCATATGGATCAAGTGAAGAATTCAACTTTTTTCTTTCTTTTTTGTGTGCTTTCGACACCATAAATGGCTTGATATAGCACTTCCTGTGATCCTAATGACAGTTTTGCTGCTGTCCTCATGCCTTCTCTGATCACTCTCCTTACACTACTTAGAGAATTAATTAAAATAACTGTTCACAAGATTAACATTTAAAAAAACAAACAGATTCATTATCGTCAGATTGTTAACTGTTTACTAGATTAATCTCAGGTAGATAAGACCTTACTGAGAGATTTGTACCACCTTAAAGGGATAGTTCACCCACAAATGAAAATTAGCCCATGATTTACTCACCCTCAAGCCATCCTAGGTGTATATGACATTCTTCTTTCAGACGAATGCAATCGGAATTATATTATAAAAGTCCTGGCTAATCCAAGTTTGGCAGCCCAAAGTTTGAAGCCCAAAAAAGTGCATCCATCCATTATAAAAGTAATCCACATGGCTCCGGGGGGTTAATAAAGGCCTTTGAAGCAAATTGATAGGTTTGTTTAAGAAAAATATCCATATTTAACACGTTATAATGTAAAATATCTAGCTTCCCCCAGACTGCCTTATGGGATAATTTTTATTTTTTGGTGAACTATCCCTTTAAGTAAGATGTTAATCTCAGATTGCTAATAAATTGATTAAAAAACTTTATGTTGACTGCATCAATCAACTTTTACTTTATTTTAGGGCACATTTACACGGCAACTTTGTACTAAAAATGGAAATTTGCGTACAGACGACAATGTTGTCACGGATCACGTTCACACGGATCCATGAAAACGACTAGAAACGCTGTTATGCTGCCCGTCCAGTAGACGGCGATGTCTCTTTTTAAAGAAACACTATGTGCATAATAGACTGAACACATAATACGCATGTGCATGATATCACCGTTTTCACAAATGTGCGTTTTTGTAGTGTATTGTAATACATATTGTAATCATTACGATCACAACTTGTAATAATCGATTTAAAGGTGTCATGAACTGGCTTTTAAAAAAAATGTTATGCTGTTGTCTGAGGTCAATTTATGACGTTTGTGTGGTTTTTACATTCAAAAACATCATAATGAATAAGTAATAGGCTATTCTCTGCCTTGATTTTGAGGCTCTCTGAAAAACGCTCGGTTTTGATGGCCGAGCCGCACTGAAGACTTGGAAGTAAACGCCTACGGCTAGGATTAGATAAGATTAGCATATTTAATGAGCTTCAGCTCCCCTGTCAGTACACGTGAGGAATTGTTTTGAAAGCATGTGGGGAAACGTTCACAGGGCTCGAAAAATATCTTTATCAAACAAACACAATGATTCATCTCTCATCCACCCGCGATTGATTGGAATGTTATTTCTGTATTACTTGGCCCGCCCGATCATCAGTGAATATAACCGCGAACCGTACACACACGCGCACGTGCGCAAGAAAGGAATGTTATTTCACTACAGCCCGTCGGCAGGCCGGTGATACGTTTTGATAGCCCGTCTGAAAAACACATAGCCCTGGGACTTTGGGCTTTGCGAGCTGGCGTCACAAGTCCGAGTCTGATCACGAATGAACCAATAACACCTTCTCCAGCCTGTGACCGCGTGCTAAGGTATGTAATCAATAGATATTAAACAATCTGTAACAATGCAATACTAACTCATATAAAAAAACATGTTTTACTCACATAAGTGTGTGTTGCACCGTTCCTGTCGGATCCAATATAGAACACAGCATTGTGTTTTAATCTTAATATGTCTGCAAATCCAGTCTCGACCTCTATTTTATTGAACAAACGTGCAATGTCTTACGCACGTGAGCTGGAACCGGCATCGTTTAGCTCCACGAGTCGGTGGATGGCCTTGAGCCGGTGTTTCTGCATTCTATGACGTCAGGGGTCGACATATTCTGAGATCTCTCGTTTTCTGGGCCTGGTGTCAATAATAGCTTTTCTTTGACTAACAAGGAAGTTATCAGCTCTGAAACTTACAGGATATTCTTATATCATGATGAACTTTTATATACCAAAGGCTCAAAGGAAAGTTGATTTATGCTTATTGAGCTTATTGGTTATGCCTAAATGAATACATGATGTTAGCTAACTACATGATTTGTATTATCACATATGGACATTACTTGGAGACAGTCGCCTCTGATAACAGATCACTCTAAATTGTAATGTAGAAACATGCATTTTCTGTAAAGCGGCTTTGAAACAAATATTGTAAAAAGCGCTATAGGAATAATTTTGAATTTAATAGTTCGCACGGAGACAATAACAATATCGTTTTCAAAACCTTGCACTTTGAAACCCGTTTTCAAAAGTTTGCGTTTTCAGGCTCGCTCAGCCTTGCAGCGTGTACACAGGCGTTCAATGTAAATACTGCAAAAAAATGTATTTGTGTACAGTACGCGCATACTCTTTTGATGGTGAAATTTGCGTCACACACACTGGACGCTGACCCTCGTGTATGCGTAAAAAGTGAAGTGTACTTTGACCTTCAATGAATGGCCAAAACTCATAAAATGTTGTGTTTTTAGTTGAAAACGGTGTGTAAATGGTGTGTAAATGCCGTGTAAATGGCTCCTTAGTTATTGATACTCATAAGTCTGATTTCTTAAAAAAACACATCAGCTCAACAAAATGATTGAGGTATCACAAATGTTGCAGGTTGAGTTACGTACTAGGGCTGCGTGATATATCGTTTTAGAACGCATGTGATTCGCCGATTAATTTAACCATCATAGAGTGAAAGTTTATCATTTGCACGTGTTTTTCAGTCTAGTCAGGCATCAAGCGCAAGAGGACTCGCCGAATTCAGGTTTCTTTCTCTTTCTTTTTTAGCTTAAACGGACACATGCACGCAACATGAAGTCAAAATGCCCATCTCGCAGAGTATCCTCGTAAACACAGGCGGTTATATGTTGTAAACAATTGAGAAAGAAAACAGATGCATGTCATTTATATTAGGTGCATTCGTCTTAAAGGGACAGCAGCCTAATGTACCCGCAGCTGTTTGTGTCACCAATGGTAATCAAGCAACAAAAGAGAAAGAGAAAATGACATTTGTAGCTTTCACAAAGATAAATTGTATTAAAGGGGTGATGAATTGAGAAATCAACTTTCCCTTGAGCTTTTAATATATAAAAGGTCATGATAATATAAGAATATCCTGTAAGTTTCAGAGCTGAAAACTTCCTTGTTAGTCAAAGAAAAGCTTTTATAGACACCAGGCCCAGCAAACATCAATCTCAGAATGTGCCCGGCTATGACGTAGGAGTGTAGTGAAGCACCGCCTCAACAGATGAAGAACAACGCCTGATTCTGTAGCCACGCCCACCGACTCGTGCCACTAACATAACACAGGCCTACATGGAGCTAAACCGCATCGCATTTCTAAACATACCGCATAAGCTTCATTCGGATTCCAATATTATGAACGCATGGATGAACTTTATTTTTAATGAATATTCAGCTCACGTGGGGAAGACATTGCATGTCTGTTCGTTCATTTAAACACATTTGAGTTATTTGAGACAAGAGCACAAGAGACTGGATTTGCAGACAGGATGAGATTAACCACACTTATGTGAGTAATTTTTTTTTTTATATGTGATAGTATTGCATTGTTACAGATCATTTGATATCTATTGATTATGTGTACATGTCTAACCGAACATACCTTAGCACGCTGTCACAGTGCTGAAATTGGTTCATTGCAAATTAGGATCAGACCCGGACATGTATGGGCCAGGGCTCGCAAAGCCCAACATTCCGGGGCTCTGCGTTTTCCAGACGGGCTACCAAAACGTAAGCCTGACCTGCAGACGGGCTATCTTAAATAGTGAAATAACTCTCTTGACTTCATGGGCGCGCGTGTGTATGGTTTTCGCTTATATCCACCGATCGGGCGGGCCAAGTAATAAAAAAATTAAATTCCAATCAATCGCGAGTGGATGAGAGATAAATCATTGCGTTTGTTTGATAAAGACATTTTTGCGAGCCCTGTGGGAGATTCATTCCGGTTGAGGTTTCCCCACTCGCTTTCACTGACAGGGGAGCAGGAGTTCATTAAATATGCAAATCTTATCTAGGCCTGTCGCGATTGGTCGATACAATCGACTGCGCCGACGCTGTTAATTAGTCGACGTCAATATTTTTTGTATTAATTGTATTAGTACTGGTACTTTAAAAATGACAGCACTCTAATAAGAGCAGTATTTCTTCATTTGCGTCAATGTGTGATAGCAGGAGTGAGGACGTGTGTGTGAGCTCTGCTTCCACCATTCACTAAACAATGGAAGCAGAACAGTCAAATATATATACGCGCAGCTCAGGAAAAAGAAGGCAACAGAAAAGTGCGGCGCGGCCGGGACGTGCTCGCGCGCACTGCCGGACTCTGACCTGAAGCGCACGCCTTTCACTCAGACAGATCGCGACACCAGTTTCGCGGATTATTGGCTTTGAATGGTAAAAAATAATGTAAAAATGCACGTCCTGGCGAGGATCCAGGTAAATGCAGTCGGATATGTCTTTAGTGGACGTATACAGAGTTGAATGAGAAATTACAATGAATTTGGTCCGTGCAGCTCTTAAAGGGCCGTACCTAATATTCTG